>NW_026043937.1:0-359343 GCF_937001465.1 Orcinus orca | reverse complement strand
GCGTTTTTGCCCCTGTACTCACGATTGATTCACTTTCAGAGACATAGCAATCCATAGGTTTTAAGATACTTACTAGTCAGGTACATTATTAGGCGTTTAATATGGGGTTTTGAGTCCATTTCGTTGAGCAAGGAGTAGCTCTTGTCTATTACATATTTGGCTTAAGGAACTTTATCTGTGCTCATTTCAATCTCTGGTTTTATGCAGCACCCCAACTCACCTTTCCCCTTAAGCAAGCATAAGTTGGTTTTCTAAATTTGGGACCATGTTCTGTTTTGAAATTCAGTTCCTGTGTAGCCAAGTTTACATTCCGTGTATTAGTGATATCTTATGATGTTTCTTTTTCTGTGTGACTTATTTCAGTTAGAATCATCATACCTGAATCCACTCATTATGCTGCTATGGGCCTGATGACATAGATGTCATTGCTGAGTGATATTGCATTGTACGTAAGTACCACAACTTCTTTATCCATTTTCCGCTTTATGCGATATTGAACTTGTACCGTAAACGAGTTTCTTGTAAACAGAGCCATCCCAAACTTTGGGGTGGCTGTGTCTTTTTGATTTTAATTTCCCTAAGCTATAGGACCATAAGTGGAAGTGCCCTAGGCTCTGTTGCTTTGTTTTTTAGATGTTTCAGGAAACACCATACACTTCTCCCGAGTGGCTTTTGGCAATGTACATCCCGCCCATCAGCATAACAAGGCTCCCAGTTCTCCATGGCCTGTCCTGCCTTTCTGGATTTTACACTTTTTTCAGATGGCCCTTTTGACGGGGGGGAAGTGAGACTTCATTGTAGTGCAGATTTCCTTTGCAAGCTTGCTTGGTTGGCCAAAAAGGGCGTATGCGTTTTTTCCTGAATATATTCAGGAAAAAACGCATACGCCCTTTTTGGCCAAGTGCATCATTGTCGACCTTCTGCCTCTTTTCCTATGCTTTAAATGCAATTCCAGTCTACCTCCTGAAATCGGTTTCCTGCAATTCTGCCCGGCTTTCAAGTCCTCTTGGCAGCCTTACTTCAGTATATTTTTGGATGATAGCTGTCATTTATAACTCTGCAGGTTTGTGAATTACAGTGCCCCTGAGCTCCTTTCTTCAACTCGCTTTCTTGTGAGCTGGCCGCAACACCGCAGGATTGCTTCAGGCCCTAATCTGGTTCCGGCATGGCACGCTGAGCCTTTGGTTAATTCCTATTCCTGGTGGGAAATGAGAGTTAAATTTTCCCGTCCAGACACCTCCAGCTAGTCTCTCATTGGTTCTCCCTATTCCTGTTCATCTTCCGCGGAATTTGCAAACTGGGCCAAACAGGAGGTTAAAGGCACTGACTCTCCAAGTCGGGAGAGTGTTAGTAAAGCATCTGGAATGTTGCACCCGAGTACCAGGGGACGAGAACTGAGACATATTTCAACACGTCTCCCGATCACACGGTTGATCATACTCTGGGTTCCACATGCATGTTTTAGCTGAAGGAAGAATCCCTTAAACCTGGAGAGTTGAGACCCGTGGAATGGGTACCATGCAATATGACTTCAAAGGGTCTTCATTTGCTCACCAAAACTCTCCAATCCTATCACTGCTGCGTTTTTGCCCCTGTACTCACGATTGATTCACTTTCAGAGACATAGCAATCCATAGGTTTTAAGATACTTACTAGTCAGGTACATTATTAGGCGTTTAATATGGGGTTTTGAGTCCATTTCGTTGAGCAAGGAGTAGCTCTTGTCTATTACATATTTGGCTTAAGGAACTTTATCTGTGCTCATTTCAATCTCTGGTTTTATGCAGCACCCCAACTCACCTTTCCCCTTAAGCAAGCATAAGTTGATTTTCTAAATTTGGGACCATGTTCTGTTTTCAAATTCAGTTCCTGTGTAGCCAAGTTTACATTCCGTGTATTAGTGATATCTTATGATGTTTCTTTTTCTGTGTGACTTATTTCAGTTAGAATCATCATACCTGAATCCACTCATCATGCTGCTATGGGCCTGATGACATAGATGTCATTGCTGAGTGATATTGCATTGTACGTAAGTACCACAACTTCTTTATCCATTTTTCGCTTTATGCGATATTGAACTTGTACCGTAAACGAGTTTCTTGTAAACAGAGCCATCCCAAACTTTGGGGTGGCTGTGTCTTTTTGATTTTAATTTCCCTAAGCTATAGGACCATAAGTGGAAGTGCCCTAGGCTCTGTTGCTTTGTTTTTTAGATGTTTCAGGAAACACCATACACTTCTCCCGAGTGGCTGTTGGCAATTGACATCCCGCCCATCAGCATAACAAGGCTCCCAGTTCTCCATGGCCTGTCCTGCCTTTCTGGATTTTACACTTTTTTCAGATGGCCCTTTTGACGGGGGGGAAGTGAGACTTCATTGTAGTGCAGATTTCCTTTGCAAGCTTGCTTGGTTGGCCAAAAAGGGCGTATGCGTTTTTTCCTGAATATATTCAGGAAAAAACGCATACGCCCTTTTTGGCCAAGTGCATCATTGTCGACCTTCTGCCTCTTTTCCTATGCTTTAAATGCAATTCCAGTCTACCTCCTGAAATCGGTTTCCTGCAATTCTGCCCGGCTTTCAAGTCCTCTTGGCAGCCTTACTTCAGTATATTTTTGGATGATAGCTGTCATTTATAACTCTGCAGGTTTGTGAATTACAGTGCCCCTGAGCTCCTTTCTTCAACTCGCTTTCTTGTGAGCTGGCCGCAACACCGCAGGATTGCTTCAGGCCCTAATCTGGTTCCGGCATGGCACGCTGAGCCTTTGGTTAATTCCTCTTCCTGGTGGGAAATGAGAGTTAAATTTTCCCGTCCAGACACCTCCAGCTAGTCTCTCATTGGTTCTCCCTATTCCTGTTCATCTTCCGCGGAATTTGCAAACTGGGCCAAACAGGAGGTTAAAGGCACTGACTCTCCAAGTCGGGAGAGTGTTAGTAAAGCATCTGGAATGTTGCACCCGAGTACCAGGGGACGAGAACTGAGACATATTTCAACACGTCTCCCGATCACACGGTTGATCATACTCTGGGTTCCACATGCATGTTTTAGCTGAAGGAAGAATCCCTTAAACCTGGAGAGTTGAGACCCGTGGAATGGGTACCATGCAATATGACTTCAAAGGGTCTTCATTTGCTCACCAAAACTCTCCAATCCTATCACTGCTGCGTTTTTGCCCCTGTACTCACGATTGATTCACTTTCAGAGACATAGCAATCCATAGGTTTTAAGATACTTACTAGTCAGGTACATTATTAGGCGTTTAATATGGGGTTTTGAGTCCATTTCGTTGAGCAAGGAGTAGCTCTTGTCTATTACATATTTGGCTTAAGGAACTTTATCTGTGCTCATTTCAATCTCTGGTTTTATGCAGCACCCCAACTCACCTTTCCCCTTAAGCAAGCATAAGTTGGTTTTCTAAATTTGGGACCATGTTCTGTTTTGAAATTCAGTTCCTGTGTAGCCAAGTTTACATTCCGTGTATTAGTGATATCTTATGATGTTTCTTTTTCTGTGTGACTTATTTCAGTTAGAATCATCATACCTGAATCCACTCATCATGCTGCTATGGGCCTGATGACATAGATGTCATTGCTGAGTGATATTGCATTGTACGTAAGTACCACAACTTCTTTATCCATTTTTCGCTTTATGCGATATTGAACTTGTACCGTAAACGAGTTTCTTGTAAACAGAGCCATCCCAAACTTTGGGGTGGCTGTGTCTTTTTGATTTTAATTTCCCTAAGCTATAGGACCATAAGTGGAAGTGCCCTAGGCTCTGTTGCTTTGTTTTTTAGATGTTTCAGGAAACACCATACACTTCTCCCGAGTGGCTGTTGGCAATTTACATCCCGCCCATCAGCATAACAAGGCTCCCAGTTCTCCATGGCCTGTCCTGCCTTTCTGGATTTTACACTTTTTTCAGATGGCCCTTTTGACGGGGGGGGGAAGTGAGACTTCATTGTAGTGCAGATTTCCTTTGCAAGCTTGCTTGGTTGGCCAAAAAGGGCGTATGCGTTTTTTCCTGAATATATTCAGGAAAAAACGCATACGCCCTTTTTGGCCAAGTGCATCATTGTCGACCTTCTGCCTCTTTTCCTATGCTTTAAATGCAATTCCAGTCTACCTCCTGAAATCGGTTTCCTGCAATTCTGCCCGGCTTTCAAGTCCTCTTGGCAGCCTTACTTCAGTATATTTTTGGATGATAGCTGTCATTTATAACTCTGCAGGTTTGTGAATTACAGTGCCCCTGAGCTCCTTTCTTCAACTCGCTTTCTTGTGAGCTGGCCGCAACACCGCAGGATTGCTTCAGGCCCTAATCTGGTTCCGGCATGGCACGCTGAGCCTTTGGTTAATTCCTCTTCCTGGTGGGAAATGAGAGTTAAATTTTCCCGTCCAGACACCTCCAGCTAGTCTCTCATTGGTTCTCCCTATTCCTGTTCATCTTCCGCGGAATTTGCAAACTGGGCCAAACAGGAGGTTAAAGGCACTGACTCTCCAAGTCGGGAGAGTGTTAGTAAAGCATCTGGAATGTTGCACCCGAGTACCAGGGGACGAGAACTGAGACATATTTCAACACGTCTCCCGATCACACGGTTGATCATACTCTGGGTTCCACATGCATGTTTTAGCTGAAGGAAGAATCCCTTAAACCTGGAGAGTTGAGACCCGTGGAATGGGTACCATGCAATATGACTTCAAAGGGTCTTCATTTGCTCACCAAAACTCTCCAATCCTATCACTGCTGCGTTTTTGCCCCTGTACTCACGATTGATTCACTTTCAGAGACATAGCAATCCATAGGTTTTAAGATACTTACTAGTCAGGTACATTATTAGGCGTTTAATATGGGGTTTTGAGTCCATTTCGTTGAGCAAGGAGTAGCTCTTGTCTATTACATATTTGGCTTAAGGAACTTTATCTGTGCTCATTTCAATCTCTGGTTTTATGCAGCACCCCAACTCACCTTTCCCCTTAAGCAAGCATAAGTTGGTTTTCTAAATTTGGGACCATGTTCTGTTTTGAAATTCAGTTCCTGTGTAGCCAAGTTTACATTCCGTGTATTAGTGATATCTTATGATGTTTCTTTTTCTGTGTGACTTATTTCAGTTAGAATCATCATACCTGAATCCACTCATTATGCTGCTATGGGCCTGATGACATAGATGTCATTGCTGAGTGATATTGCATTGTACGTAAGTACCACAACTTCTTTATCCATTTTTCGCTTTATGCGATATTGAACTTGTACCGTAAACGAGTTTCTTGTAAACAGAGCCATCCCAAACTTTGGGGTGGCTGTGTCTTTTTGATTTTAATTTCCCTAAGCTATAGGACCATAAGTGGAAGTGCCCTAGGCTCTGTTGCTTTGTTTTTTAGATGTTTCAGGAAACACCATACACTTCTCCCGAGTGGCTGTTGGCAATTTACATCCCGCCCATCAGCATAACAAGGCTCCCAGTTCTCCATGGCCTGTCCTGCCTTTCTGGATTTTACACTTTTTTCAGATGGCCCTTTTGACGGGGGGGGGGGGGGGAAGTGAGACTTCATTGTAGTGCAGATTTCCTTTGCAAGCTTGCTTGGTTGGCCAAAAAGGGCGTATGCGTTTTTTCCTGAATATATTCAGGAAAAAACGCATACGCCCTTTTTGGCCAAGTGCATCATTGTCGACCTTCTGCCTCTTTTCCTATGCTTTAAATGCAATTCCAGTCTACCTCCTGAAATCGGTTTCCTGCAATTCTGCCCGGCTTTCAAGTCTTCTTGGCAGCCTTACTTCAGTATATTTTTGGATGATAGCTGTCATTTATAACTCTGCAGGTTTGTGAATTACAGTGCCCCTGAGCTCCTTTCTTCAACTCGCTTTCTTGTGAGCTGGCCGCAACACCGCAGGATTGCTTCAGGCCCTAATCTGGTTCCGGCATGGCACGCTGAGCCTTTGGTTAATTCCTCTTCCTGGTGGGAAATGAGAGTTAAATTTTCCCGTCCAGACACCTCCAGCTAGTCTCTCATTGGTTCTCCCTATTCCTGTTCATCTTCCGCGGAATTTGCAAACTGGGCCAAACAGGAGGTTAAAGGCACTGACTCTCCAAGTCGGGAGAGTGTTAGTAAAGCATCTGGAATGTTGCACCCGAGTACCAGGGGACGAGAACTGAGACATATTTCAACACGTCTCCCGATCACACGGTTGATCATACTCTGGGTTCCACATGCATGTTTTAGCTGAAGGAAGAATCCCTTAAACCTGGAGAGTTGAGACCCGTGGAATGGGTACCATGCAATATGACTTCAAAGGGTCTTCATTTGCTCACCAAAACTCTCCAATCCTATCACTGCTGCGTTTTTGCCCCTGTACTCACGATTGATTCACTTTCAGAGACATAGCAATCCATAGGTTTTAAGATACTTACTAGTCAGGTACATTATTAGGCGTTTAATATGGGGTTTTGAGTCCATTTCGTTGAGCAAGGAGTAGCTCTTGTCTATTACATATTTGGCTTAAGGAAATTTATCTGTGCTCATTTCAATCTCTGGTTTTATGCAGCACCCCAACTCACCTTTCCCCTTAAGCAAGCATAAGTTGGTTTTCTAAATTTGGGACCATGTTCTGTTTTGAAATTCAGTTCCTGTGTAGCCAAGTTTACATTCCGTGTATTAGTGATATCTTATGATGTTTCTTTTTCTGTGTGACTTATTTCAGTTAGAATCATCATACCTGAATCCACTCATTATGCTGCTATGGGCCTGATGACATAGATGTCATTGCTGAGTGATATTGCATTGTACGTAAGTACCACAACTTCTTTATCCATTTTTCGCTTTATGCGATATTGAACTTGTACCGTAAACGAGTTTCTTGTAAACAGAGCCATCCCAAACTTTGGGGTGGCTGTGTCTTTTTGATTTTAATTTCCCTAAGCTATAGGACCATAAGTGGAAGTGCCCTAGGCTCTGTTGCTTTGTTTTTTAGATGTTTCAGGAAACACCATACACTTCTCCCGAGTGGCTGTTGGCAAGTTACATCCCGCCCATCAGCATAACAAGGCTCCCAGTTCTCCATGGCCTGTCCTGCCTTTCTGGATTTTACACTTTTTTCAGATGGCCCTTTTGACGGGGGGGGGAAGTGAGACTTCATTGTAGTGCAGATTTCCTTTGCAAGCTTGCTTGGTTGGCCAAAAAGGGCGTATGCGTTTTTTCCTGAATATATTCGGGAAAAAACGCATACGCCCTTTTTGGCCAAGTGCATCATTGTCGACCTTCTGCCTCTTTTCCTATGCTTTAAATGCAATTCCAGTCTACCTCCTGAAATCGGTTTCCTGCAATTCTGCCCGGCTTTCAAGTCCTCTTGGCAGCCTTACTTCAGTATATTTTTGGATGATAGCTGTCATTTATAACTCTGCAGGTTTGTGAATTACAGTGCCCCTGAGCTCCTTTCTTCAACTCGCTTTCTTGTGAGCTGGCCGCAACACCGCAGGATTGCTTCAGGCCCTAATCTGGTTCCGGCATGGCACGCTGAGCCTTTGGTTAATTCCTCTTCCTGGTGGGAAATGAGAGTTAAATTTTCCCGTCCAGACACCTCCAGCTAGTCTCTCATTGGTTCTCCCTATTCCTGTTCATCTTCCGCGGAATTTGCAAACTGGGCCAAACAGGAGGTTAAAGGCACTGACTCTCCAAGTCGGGAGAGTGTTAGTAAAGCATCTGGAATGTTGCACCCGAGTACCAGGGGACGAGAACTGAGACATATTTCAACACGTCTCCCGATCACACGGTTGATCATACTCTGGGTTCCACATGCATGTTTTAGCTGAAGGAAGAATCCCTTAAACCTGGAGAGTTGAGACCCGTGGAATGGGTACCATGCAATATGACTTCAAAGGGTCTTCATTTGCTCACCAAAACTCTCCAATCCTATAACTGCTGCGTTTTTGCCCCTGTACTCACGATTGATTCACTTTCAGAGACATAGCAATCCATAGGTTTTAAGATACTTACTAGTCAGGTACATTATTAGGCGTTTAATATGGGGTTTTGAGTCCATTTCGTTGAGCAAGGAGTAGCTCTTGTCTATTACATATTTGGCTTAAGGAACTTTATCTGTGCTCATTTCAATCTCTGGTTTTATGCAGCACCCCAACTCACCTTTCCCCTTAAGCAAGCATAAGTTGGTTTTCTAAATTTGGGACCATGTTCTGTTTTGAAATCCAGTTCCTGTGTAGCCAAGTTTACATTCCGTGTATTAGTGATATCTTATGATGTTTCTTTTTCTGTGTGACTTATTTCAGTTAGAATCATCATACCTGAATCCACTCATTATGCTGCTATGGGCCTGATGACATAGATGTCATTGCTGAGTGATATTGCATTGTACGTAAGTACCACAACTTCTTTATCCATTTTTCGCTTTATGCGATATTGAACTTGTACCGTAAACGAGTTTCTTGTAAACAGAGCCATCCCAAACTTTGGGGTGGCTGTGTCTTTTTGATTTTAATTTCCCTAAGCTATAGGACCATAAGTGGAAGTGCCCTAGGCTCTGTTGCTTTGTTTTTTAGATGTTTCAGGAAACACCATACACTTCTCCCGAGTGGCTGTTGGCAAGTTACATCCCGCCCATCAGCATAACAAGGCTCCAAGTTCTCCATGGCCTGTTCTGCCTTTCTGGATTTTACACTTTTTTCAGATGGCCCTTTTGACGGGGGGGAAGTGAGACTTCATTGTAGTGCAGATTTCCTTTGCAAGCTTGCTTGGTTGGCCAAAAAGGGCGTATGCGTTTTTTCCTGAATATATTCAGGAAAAAACGCATACGCCCTTTTTGGCCAAGTGCATCATTGTCGACCTTCTGCCTCTTTTCCTATGCTTTAAATGCAATTCCAGTCTACCTCCTGAAATCGGTTTCCTGCAATTCTGCCCGGCTTTCAAGTCCTCTTGGCAGCCTTACTTCAGTATATTTTTGGATGATAGCTGTCATTTATAACTCTGAAGGTTTGTGAATTACAGTGCCCCTGAGATCCTTTCTTCAACTCGCTTTCTTGTGAGCTGGCCGCAACACCGCAGGATTGCTTCAGGCCCTAATCTGGTTCCGGCATGGCACGCTGAGCCTTTGGTTAATTCCTCTTCCTGGTGGGAAATGAGAGTTAAATTTTCCCGTCCAGACACCTCCAGCTAGTCTCTCATTGGTTCTCCCTATTCCTGTTCATCTTCCGTGGAATTTGCAAACTGGGCCAAAGAGGAGGTTAAAGGCACTGACTCTCCAAGTCGGGAGAGTGTTAGTAAAGCATCTGGAATGTTGCACCCGAGTACCAGGGGACGAGAACTGAGACATATTTCAACACGTCTCCCGATCACACGGTTGATCATACTCTGGGTTCCACATGCATGTTTTAGCTGAAGGAAGAATCCCTTAAACCTGGAGAGTTGAGACCTGTGGAATGGGTACCATGCAATATGACTTCAAAGGGTCTTCATTTGCTCACCAAAACTCTCCAATCCTATCACTGCTGCGTTTTTGCCCCTGTACTCACGATTGATTCACTTTCAGAGACATAGCAATCCATAGGTTTTAAGATACTTACTAGTCAGGTACATTATTAGGCGTTTAATATGGGGTTTTGAGTCCATTTCGTTGAGCAAGGAGTAGCTCTTGTCTATTACATATTTGGCTTAAGGAACTTTATCTGTGCTCATTTCAATCTCTGGTTTTATGCAGCACCCCAACTCACCTTTCCCCTTAAGCAAGCATAAGTTGATTTTCTAAATTTGGGACCATGTTCTGTTTTGAAATTCAGTTCCTGTGTAGCCAAGTTTACATTCCGTGTATTAGTGATATCTTATGATATTTCTTTTTCTGTGTGACTTATTTCAGTTAGAATCATCATACCTGAATCCACTCATTATGCTGCTATGGGCCTGATGACATAGATGTCATTGCTGAGTGATATTGCATTGTACGTAATTACCACAACTTCTTTATCCATTTTTCGCTTTATGCGATATTGAACTTGTACCGTAAATGAGTTTCTTGTAAACAGAGCCATCCCAAACTTTGGGGTGGCTGTGTCTTTTTGATTTTAATTTCCCTAAGCTATAGGACCATAAGTGGAAGTGCCCTAGGCTCTGTTGCTTTGTTTTTTAGATGTTTCAGGAAACACCATACACTTCTCCCGAGTGGCTGTTGGCAATTTACATCCCGCCCATCAGCATAACAAGGCTCCCAGTTCTCCATGGCCTGTCCTGCCTTTCTGGATTTTACACTTTTTTCAGATGGCCCTTTTGACGGGGCGGGGGGGGGGAGTGAGACTTCATTGTAGTGCAGATTTCCTTTGCAAGCTTGCTTGGTTGGCCAAAAAGGGCGTATGCGTTTTTTCCTGAATATATTCAGGAAAAAACGCATACGCCCTTTTTGGCCAAGTGCATCATTGTCGACCTTCTGCCTCTTTTCCTATGCTTTAAATGCAATTCCAGTCTACCTCCTGAAATCGGTTTCCTGCAATTCTGCCCGGCTTTCAAGTCCTCTTGGCAGCCTTACTTCAGTATATTTTTGGATGATAGCTGTCATTTATAACTCTGCAGGTTTGTGAATTACAGTGCCCCTGAGCTCCTTTCTTCAACTCGCTTTCTTGTGAGCTGGCCGCAACACCGCAGGATTGCTTCAGGCCCTAATCTGGTTCCGGCATGGCACGCTGAGCCTTTGGTTAATTCCTCTTCCTGGTGGGAAATGAGAGTTAAATTTTCCCGTCCAGACACCTCCAGCTAGTCTCTCATTGGTTCTCCCTATTCCTGTTCATCTTCCGCGGAATTTGCAAACTGGGCCAAACAGGAGGTTAAAGGCACTGACTCTCCAAGTCGGGAGAGTGTTAGTAAAGCATCTGGAATGTTGTACCCGAGTACCAGGGGACGAGAACTGAGACATATTTCAACACGTCTCCCGATCACACGGTTGATCATACTCTGGGTTCCACATGCATGTTTTAGCTGAAGGAAGAATCCCTTAAACCTGGAGAGTTGAGACCCGTGGAATGGGTACCATGCAATATGACTTCAAAGGGTCTTCATTTGCTCACCAAAACTCTCCAATCCTATCACTGCTGCGTTTTTGCCCCTGTACTCACGATTGATTCACTTTCAGAGACATAGCAATCCATAGGTTTTAAGATACTTACTAGTCAGGTACATTATTAGGCGTTTAATATGGGGTTTTGAGTCCATTTCGTTGAGCAAGGAGTAGCTCTTGTCTATTACATATTTGGCTTAAGGAACTTTATCTGTGCTCATTTCAATCTCTGGTTTTATGCAGCACCCCAACTCACCTTTCCCCTTAAGCAAGCATAAGTTGGTTTTCTAAATTTGGGACCATGTTCTGTTTTGAAATTCAGTTCCTGTGTAGCCAAGTTTACATTCCGTGTATTAGTGATATCTTATGATGTTTCTTTTTCTGTGTGACTTATTTCAGTTAGAATCATCATACCTGAATCCACTCATTATGCTGCTATGGGCCTGATGACATAGATGTCATTGCTGAGTGATATTGCATTGTACGTAAGTACCACAACTTCTTTATCCATTTTTCGCTTTATGCGATATTGAACTTGTACCGTAAACGAGTTTCTTGTAAACAGAGCCATCCCAAACTTTGGGGTGGCTTTGTCTTTTTGATTTTAATTTCCCTAAGCTATAGGACCATAAGTGGAAGTGCCCTAGGCTCTGTTGCTTTGTTTTTTAGATGTTTCAGGAAACACCATACACTTCTCCCGAGTGGCTGTTGGCAATTTACATCCCGCCCATCAGCATAACAAGGCTCCCAGTTCTCCATGGCCTGTCCTGCCTTTCTGGATTTTACACTTTTTTCAGATGGCCCTTTTGATGGGGGGGGGGGAAGTGAGACTTCATTGTAGTGCAGATTTCCTTTGCAAGCTTGCTTGGTTGGCCAAAAAGGGCGTATGCGTTTTTTCCTGAATATATTCGGGAAAAAACGCATACGCCCTTTTTGGCCAAGTGCATCATTGTCGACCTTCTGCCTCTTTTCCTATGCTTTAAATGCAATTCCAGTCTACCTCCTGAAATCGGTTTCCTGCAATTCTGCCCGGCTTTCAAGTCCTCTTGGCAGCCTTACTTCAGTATATTTTTGGATGATAGCTGTCATTTATAACTCTGCAGGTTTGTGAATTACAGTGCCCCTGAGCTCCTTTCTTCAACTCGCTTTCTTGTGAGCTGGCCGCAACACCGCAGGATTGCTTCAGGCCCTAATCTGGTTCCGGCATGGCACGCTGAGCCTTTGGTTAATTCCTCTTCCTGGTGGGAAATGAGAGTTAAATTTTCCCGTCCAGACACCTCCAGCTAGTCTCTCATTGGTTCTCCCTATTCCTGTTCATCTTCCGCGGAATTTGCAAACTGGGCCAAACAGGAGGTTAAAGGCACTGACTCTCCAAGTCGGGAGAGTGTTAGTAAAGCATCTGGAATGTTGCACCCGAGTACCAGGGGACGAGAACTGAGACATATTTCAACACGTCTCCCGATCACACGGTTGATCATACTCTGGGTTCCACATGCATGTTTTAGCTGAAGGAAGAATCCCTTAAACCTGGAGAGTTGAGACCCGTGGAATGGGTACCATGCAATATGACTTCAAAGGGTCTTCATTTGCTCACCAAAACTCTCCAATCCTATCACTGCTGCGTTTTTGCCCCTGTACTCACGATTGATTCACTTTCAGAGACATAGCAATCCATAGGTTTTAAGATACTTACTAGTCAGGTACATTATTAGGCGTTTAATATGGGGTTTTGAGTCCATTTCGTTGAGCAAGGAGTAGCTCTTGTCTATTACATATTTGGCTTAAGGAACTTTATCTGTGCTCATTTCAATCTCTGGTTTTATGCAGCACCCCAACTCACCTTTCCCCTTAAGCAAGCATAAGTTGGTTTTCTAAATTTGGGACCATGTTCTGTTTTGAAATTCAGTTCCTGTGTAGCCAAGTTTACATTCCGTGTATTAGTGATATCTTATGATGTTTCTTTTTCTGTGTGACTTATTTCAGTTAGAATCATCATACCTGAATCCACTCATTATGCTGCTATGGGCCTGATGACATAGATGTCATTGCTGAGTGATATTGCATTGTACGTAAGTACCACAACTTCTTTATCCATTTTTCGCTTTATGCGATATTGAACTTGTACCGTAAACGAGTTTCTTGTAAACAGAGCCATCCCAAACTTTGGGGTGGCTGTGTCTTTTTGATTTTAATTTCCCTAAGCTGCAGGACCATAAGTGGAAGTGCCGTAGGCTCTGTTGCTTTGTTTTTTAGATGTTTCAGGAAACACCATACACTTCTCCCCAGTGGCTGTTGGCAATTTACATCCCGCCCATCAGCATAACAAGGCTCCCAGTTCTCCATGGCCTGTCCTGCCTTTCTGGATTTTACACTTTTTTCAGATGGCCCTTTTGACGGGGGGGAAGTGAGACTTCATTGTGGTGCAGATTTCCTTTGCAAGCTTGCTTGGTTGGCCAAAAAGGGCGTATGCGTTTTTTCCTGAATATATTCAGGAAAAAACGCATACGCCCTTTTTGGCCAAGTGCATCATTGTCGACCTTCTGCCTCTTTTCCTATGCTTTAAATGCAATTCCAGTCTACCTCCTGAAATCGGTTTCCTGCAATTCTGCCCGGCTTTCAAGTCCTCTTGGCAGCCTTACTTCAGTATATTTTTGGATGATAGCTGTCATTTATAACTCTGCAGGTTTGTGAATTACAGTGCCCCTGAGCTCCTTTCTTCAACTCGCTTTCTTGTGAGCTGGCCGCAACACCGCAGGATTGCTTCAGGCCCTAATCTGGTTCCGGCATGGCACGCTGAGCCTTTGGTTAATTCCTCTTCCTGGTGGGAAATGAGAGTTAAATTTTCCCGTCCAGACACCTCCAGCTAGTCTCTCATTGGTTCTCCCTATTCCTGTTCATCTTCCGCGGAATTTGCAAACTGGGCCAAACAGGAGGTTAAAGGCACTGACTCTCCAAGTCGGGAGAGTGTTAGTAAAGCATCTGGAATGTTGCACCCGAGTACCAGGGGACGAGAACTGAGACATATTTCAACACGTCTCCCGATCACACGGTTGATCATACTCTGGGTTCCACATGCATGCTTTAGCTGAAGGAAGAATCCCTTAAACCTGGAGAGTTGAGACCCGTGGAATGGGTACCATGCAATATGACTTCAAAGGGTCTTCATTTGCTCACCAAAACTCTCCAATCCTATCACTGCTGCGTTTTTGCCCCTGTACTCACGATTGATTCACTTTCAGAGACATAGCAATCCATAGGTTTTAAGATACTTACTAGTCAGGTACATTATTAGGCGTTTAATATGGGGTTTTGAGTCCATTTCGTTGAGCAAGGAGTAGCTCTTGTCTATTACATATTTGGCTTAAGGAACTTTATCTGTGCTCATTTCAATCTCTGGTTTTATGCAGCACCCCAACTCACCTTTCCCCTTAAGCAAGCATAAGTTGATTTTCTAAATTTGGGACCATGTTCTGTTTTGAAATTCAGTTCCTGTGTAGCCAAGTTTACATTCCATGTATTAGTGATATCTTATGATATTTCTTTTTCTGTGTGACTTATTTCAGTTAGAATCATCATACCTGAATCCACTCATCATGCTGCTATGGGCCTGATGACATAGATGTCATTGCTGAGTGATATTGCATTGTACGTAAGTACCACAACTTCTTTATCCATTTTTCGCTTTATGCGATATTGAACTTGTACCGTAAACGAGTTTCTTGTAAACAGAGCCATCCCAAACTTTGGGGTGGCTGTGTCTTTTTGATTTTAATTTCCCTAAGCTGCAGGACCATAAGTGGAAGTGCCGTAGGCTCTGTTGCTTTGTTTTTTAGATGTTTCAGGAAACACCATACACTTCTCACGAGTGGCTGTTGGCAATTTACATCCCGCCCATCAGCATAACAAGGCTCCCAGTTCTCCATGGCCTGTCCTGCCTTTCTGGATTTTACACTTTTTTCAGATGGCCCTTTTGACGGGGGGGAAGTGAGACTTCATTGTGGTGCAGATTTCCTTTGCAAGCTTGCTTGGTTGGCCAAAAAGGGCGTATGCGTTTTTTCCTGAATATATTCAGGAAAAAACGCATACGCCCTTTTTGGCCAAGTGCATCATTGTCGACCTTCTGCCTCTTTTCCTATGCTTTAAATGCAATTCCAGTCTACCTCCTGAAATCGGTTTCCTGCAATTCTGCCCGGCTTTCAAGTCCTCTTGGCAGCCTTATTTCAGTATATTTTTGGATGATAGCTGTCATTTATAACTCTGCAGGTTTGTGAATTACAGTGCCCCTGAGCTCCTTTCTTCAAGTCGCTTTCTTGTGAGCTGGCCGCAACACCGCAGGATTGCTTCAGGCCCTAATCTGGTTCCGGCATGGCACGCTGAGCCTTTGGTTAATTCCTCTTCCTGGTGGGAAATGAGAGTTAAATTTTCCCGTCCAGACACCTCCAGCTAGTCTCTCATTGGTTCTCCCTATTCCTGTTCATCTTCCGCGGAATTTGCAAACTGGGCCAAACAGGAGGTTAAAGGCACTGACTCTCCAAGTCGGGAGAGTGTTAGTAAAGCATCTGGAATGTTGCACCCGAGTACCAGGGGACGAGAACTGAGACATATTTCAACACGTCTCCCGATCACACGGTTGATCATACTCTGGGTTCCACATGCATGTTTTAGCTGAAGGAAGAATCCCTTAAACCTGGAGAGTTGAGACCCGTGGAATGGGTACCATGCAATATGACTTCAAAGGGTCTTCATTTGCTCACCAAAACTCTCCAATCCTGTCACTGCTGCGTTTTTGCCCCTGTACTCACGATTGATTCACTTTCAGAGACATAGCAATCCATAGGTTTTAAGATACTTACTAGTCAGGTACATTATTAGGCGTTTAATATGGGGTTTTGAGTCCATTTCGTTGAGCAAGGAGTAGCTCTTGTCTATTACATATTTGGCTTAAGGAACTTTATCTGTGCTCATTTCAATCTCTGGTTTTATGCAGCACCCCAACTCACCTTTCCCCTTAAGCAAGCATAAGTTGATTTTCTAAATTTGGGACCATGTTCTGTTTTGAAATTCAGTTCCTGTGTAGCCAAGTTTACATTCCGTGTATTAGTGATATCTTATGATGTTTCTTTTTCTGTGTGACTTATTTCAGTTAGAATCATCATACCTGAATCCACTCATCATGCTGCTATGGGCCTGATGACATAGATGTCATTGCTGAGTGATATTGCATTGTACGTAAGTACCACAACTTCTTTATCCATTTTTCGCTTTATGCGATATTGAACTTGTACCGTAAACGAGTTTCTTGTAAACAGAGCCATCCCAAACTTTGGGGTGGCTGTGTCTTTTTGATTTTAATTTCCCTAAGCTGCAGGACCATAAGTGGAAGTGCCCTAGGCTCTGTTGCTTTGTTTTTTAGATGTTTCAGGAAACACCATACACTTCTCCCGAGTGGCTGTTGGCAATTTACATCCCGCCCATCAGCATAACAAGGCTCCCAGTTCTCCATGGCCTGTCCTGCCTTTCTGGATTTTACACTTTTTTCAGATGGCCCTTTTGACGGGGGGGAAGTGAGACTTCATTGTGGTGCAAATTTCGTTTGCAAGCTTGCTTGGTTGGCCAAAAAGGGCGTATGCGTTTTTTCCTGAATATATTCAGGAAAAAACGCATACGCCCTTTTTGGCCAAGTGCATCATTGTCGACCTTCTGCCTCTTTTCCTATGCTTTAAATGCAATTCCAGTCTACCTCCTGAAATCGGTTTCCTGCAATTCTGCCCGGCTTTCAAGTCCTCTTGGCAGCCTTACTTCAGTATATTTTTGGATGATAGCTGTCATTTATAACTCTGCAGGTTTGTGAATTACAGTGCCCCTGAGCTCCTTTCTTCAACTCGCTTTCTTGTGAGCTGGCCGCAACACCGCAGGATTGCTTCAGGCCCTAATCTGGTTCCGGCATGGCACGCTGAGCCTTTGGTTAATTCCTCTTCCTGGTGGGAAATGAGAGTTAAATTTTCCCGTCCAGACACCTCCAGCTAGTCTCTCATTGGTTCTCCCTATTCCTGTTCATCTTCCGCGGAATTTGCAAACTGGGCCAAACAGGAGGTTAAAGGCACTGACTCTCCAAGTCGGGAGAGTGTTAGTAAAGCATCTGGAATGTTGCACCCGAGTACCAGGGGACGAGAACTGAGACATATTTCAACACGTCTCCCGATCACACGGTTGATCATACTCTGGGTTCCACATGCATGTTTTAGCTGAAGGAAGAATCCCTTAAACCTGGAGAGTTGAGACCCGTGGAATGGGTACCATGCAATATGACTTCAAAGGGTCTTCATTTGCTCACCAAAACTCTCCAATCCTATCACTGCTGCGTTTTTGCCCCTGTACTCACGATTGATTCACTTTCAGAGACATAGCAATCCATAGGTTTTAAGATACTTACTAGTCAGGTACATTATTAGGCGTTTAATATGGGGTGTTGAGTCCATTTCGTTGAGCAAGGAGTAGCTCTTGTCTATTACATATTTGGCTTAAGGAACTTTATCTGTGCTCATTTCAATCTCTGGTTTTATGCAGCACCCCAACTCACCTTTCCCCTTAAGCAAGCATAAGTTGATTTTCTAAATTTGGGACCATGTTCTGTTTTGAAATTCAGTTCCTGTGTAGCCAAGTTTACATTCCATGTATTAGTGATATCTTATGATGTTTCTTTTTCTGTGTGACTTATTTCAGTTAGAATCATCATACCTGAATCCACTCATCATGCTGCTATGGGCCTGATGACATAGATGTCATTGCTGAGTGATATTGCATTGTACGTAAGTACCACAACTTCTTTATCCATTTTTCGCTTTATGCGATATTGAACTTGTACCGTAAACGAGTTTCTTGTAAACAGAGCCATCCCAAACTTTGGGGTGGCTGTGTCTTTTTGATTTTAATTTCCCTAAGCTGCAGGACCATAAGTGGAAGTGCCCTAGGCTCTGTTGCTTTGTTTTTTAGATGTTTCAGGAAACACCATACACTTCTCCCGAGTGGCTGTTGGCAATTTACATCCCGCCCATCAGCATAACAAGGCTCCCAGTTCTCCATGGCCTGTCCTGCCTTTCTGGATTTTACACTTTTTTCAGATGGCCCTTTTGACGGGGGGGGAAGTGAGACTTCATTGTGGTGCAGATTTCCTTTGCAAGCTTGCTTGGTTGGCCAAAAAGGGCATATGCGTTTTTTCCTGAATATATTCAGGAAAAAACGCATATGCCCTTTTTGGCCAAGTGCATCATTGTCGACCTTCTGCCTCTTTTCCTATGCTTTAAATGCAATTCCAGTCTACCTCCTGAAATCGGTTTCCTGCAATTCTGCCCGGCTTTCAAGTCCTCTTGGCAGCCTTACTTCAGTATATTTTTGGATGATAGCTGTCATTTATAACTCTGCAGGTTTGTGAATTACAGTGCCCCTGAGCTCCTTTCTTCAACTCGCTTTCTTGTGAGCTGGCCGCAACACCGCAGGATTGCTTCAGGCCCTAATCTGGTTCCGGCATGGCACGCTGAGCCTTTGGTTAATTCCTCTTCCTGGTGGGAAATGAGAGTTAAATTTTCCCGTCCAGACACCTCCAGCTAGTCTCTCATTGGTTCTCCCTATTCCTGTTCATCTTCCGCGGAATTTGCAAACTGGGCCAAACAGGAGGTTAAAGGCACTGACTCTCCAAGTCGGGAGAGTGTTAGTAAAGCATCTGGAATGTTGTACCCGAGTACCAGGGGACGAGAACTGAGACATATTTCAACACGTCTCCCAATCACACGGTTGATCATACTCTGGGTTCCACATGCATGCTTTAGCTGAAGGAAGAATCCCTTAAACCTGGAGAGTTGAGACCCGTGGAATGGGTACCATGCAATATGACTTCAAAGGGTCTTCATTTGCTCACCAAAACTCTCCAATCCTATCACTGCTGCGTTTTTGCCCCTGTACTCACGATTGATTCACTTTCAGAGACATAGCAATCCATAGGTTTTAAGATACTTACTAGTCAGGTACATTATTAGGCGTTTAATATGGGGTTTTGAGTCCATTTCGTTGAGCAAGGAGTAGCTCTTGTCTATTACATATTTGGCTTAAGGAACTTTATCTGTGCTCATTTCAATCTCTGGTTTTATGCAGCACCCCAACTCACCTTTCCCCTTAAGCAAGCATAAGTTGGTTTTCTAAATTTGGGACCATGTTCTGTTTTGAAATTCAGTTCCTGTGTAGCCAAGTTTACATTCCGTGTATTAGTGATATCTTATGATGTTTCTTTTTCTGTGTGACTTATTTCAGTTAGAATCATCATACCTGAATCCACTCATCATGCTGCTATGGGCCTGATGACATAGATGTCATTGCTGTGTGATATTGCATTGTACGTAAGTACCACAACTTCTTTATCCATTTTTCGCTTTATGCGATATTGAACTTGTACCGTAAACGAGTTTCTTGTAAACAGAGCCATCCCAAACTTTGGGGTGGCTGTGTCTTTTTGATTTTAATTTCCCTAAGCTGCAGGACCATAAGTGGAAGTGCCCTAGGCTCTGTTGCTTTGTTTTTTAGATGTTTCAGGAAACACCATACACTTCTCCCGAGTGGCTGTTGGCAATTTACATCCCGCCCATCAGCATAACAAGGCTCCCAGTTCTCCATGGCCTGTCCTGCCTTTCTGGATTTTACACTTTTTTCAGATGGCCCTTTTGACGGGGGGGAAGTGAGACTTCATTGTGGTGCAGATTTCCTTTGCAAGCTTGCTTGGTTGGCCAAAAAGGGCGTATGCGTTTTTTCCTGAATATATTCAGGAAAAAACGCATACGCCCTTTTTGGCCAAGTGCATCATTGTCGACCTTCTGCCTCTTTTCCTATGCTTTAAATGCAATTCCAGTCTACCTCCTGAAATCGGTTTCCTGCAATTCTGCTCGGCTTTCAAGTCCTCTTGGCAGCCTTACTTCAGTATATTTTTGGATGATAGCTGTCATTTATAACTCTGCAGGTTTGTGAATTACAGTGCCCCTGAGCTCCTTTCTTCAACTCGCTTTCTTGTGAGCTGGCCGCAACACCGCAGGATTGCTTCAGGCCCTAATCTGGTTCCGGCATGGCACGCTGAGCCTTTGGTTAATTCCTCTTCCTGGTGGGAAATGAGAGTTAAATTTTCCCGTCCAGACACCTCCAGCTAGTCTCTCATTGGTTCTCCCTATTCCTGTTCATCTTCCGCGGAATTTGCAAACTGGGCCAAACAGGAGGTTAAAGGCACTGACTCTCCAAGTCGGGAGAGTGTTAGTAAAGCATCTGGAATGTTGCACCCGAGTACCAGGGGACGAGAACTGAGACATATTTCAACACGTCTCCCGATCACATGGTTGATCATACTCTGGGTTCCACATGCATGCTTTAGCTGAAGGAAGAATCCCTTAAACCTGGAGAGTTGAGACCCGTGGAATGGGTACCATGCAATATGACTTCAAAGGGTCTTCATTTGCTCACCAAAACTCTCCAATCCTATCACTGCTGCGTTTTTGCCCCTGTACTCACGATTGATTCACTTTCAGAGACATAGCAATCCATAGGTTTTAAGATACTTACTAGTCAGGTACATTATTAGGCGTTTAATATGGGGTTTTGAGTCCATTTCGTTGAGCAAGGAGTAGCTCTTGTCTATTACATATTTGGCTTAAGGAACTTTATCTGTGCTCATTTCAATCTCTGGTTTTATGCAGCACCCCAACTCACCTTTCCCCTTAAGCAAGCATAAGTTGATTTTCTAAATTTGGGACCATGTTCTGTTTTGAAATTCAGTTCCTGTGTAGCCAAGTTTACATTCCATGTATTAGTGATATCTTATGATGTTTCTTTTTCTGTGTGACTTATTTCAGTTAGAATCATCATACCTGAATCCACTCATCATGCTGCTATGGGCCTGATGACATAGATGTCATTGCTGAGTGATATTGCATTGTACGTAAGTACCACAACTTCTTTATCCATTTTTCGCTTTATGCGATATTGAACTTGTACCGTAAACGAGTTTCTTGTAAACAGAGCCATCCCAAACTTTGGGGTGGCTGTGTCTTTTTGATTTTAATTTCCCTAAGCTGCAGGACCATAAGTGGAAGTGCCCTAGGCTCTGTTGCTTTGTTTTTTAGATGTTTCAGGAAACACCATACACTTCTCCCGAGTGGCTGTTGGCAATTTACATCCCGCCCATCAGCATAACAAGGCTCCCAGTTCTCCATGGCCTGTCCTGCCTTTCTGGATTTTACACTTTTTTCAGATGGCCCTTTTGACGGGGGGGAAGTGAGACTTCATTGTGGTGCAGATTTCCTTTGCAAGCTTGCTTGGTTGGCCAAAAAGGGCATATGCGTTTTTTCCTGAATATATTCAGGAAAAAACGCATACGCCCTTTTTGGCCAAGTGCATCATTGTCGACCTTCTGCCTCTTTTCCTATGCTTTAAATGCAATTCCAGTCTACCTCCTGAAATCGGTTTCCTGCAATTCTGCCCGGCTTTCAAGTCCTCTTGGCAGCCTTACTTCAGTATATTTTTGGATGATAGCTGTCATTTATAACTCTGCAGGTTTGTGAATTACAGTGCCCCTGAGCTCCTTTCTTCAAGTCGCTTTCTTGTGAGCTGGCCGCAACACCGCAGGATTGCTTCAGGCCCTAATCTGGTTCCGGCATGGCACGCTGAGCCTTTGGTTAATTCCTCTTCCTGGTGGGAAATGAGAGTTAAATTTTCCCGTCCAGACACCTCCAGCTAGTCTCTCATTGGTTCTCCCTATTCCTGTTCATCTTCCGCGGAATTTGCAAACTGGGCCAAACAGGAGGTTAAAGGCACTGACTCTCCAAGTCGGGAGAGTGTTAGTAAAGCATCTGGAATGTTGCACCCGAGTACCAGGGGACGAGAACTGAGACATATTTCAACACGTCTCCCAATCACACGGTTGATCATACTCTGGGTTCCACATGCATGCTTTAGCTGAAGGAAGAATCCCTTAAACCTGGAGAGTTGAGACCCGTGGAATGGGTACCATGCAATATGACTTCAAAGGGTCTTCATTTGCTCACCAAAACTCTCCAATCCTATCACTGCTGCGTTTTTGCCCCTGTACTCACGATTGATTCACTTTCAGAGACATAGCAATCCATAGGTTTTAAGATACTTACTAGTCAGGTACATTATTAGGCGTTTAATATGGGGTTTTGAGTCCATTTCGTTGAGCAAGGAGTAGCTCTTGTCTATTACATATTTGGCTTAAGGAACTTTATCTGTGCTCATTTCAATCTCTGGTTTTATGCAGCACCCCAACTCACCTTTCCCCTTAAGCAAGCATAAGTTGGTTTTCTAAATTTGGGACCATGTTCTGTTTTGAAATTCAGTTCCTGTGTAGCCAAGTTTACATTCCGTGTATTAGTGATATCTTATGATGTTTCTTTTTCTGTGTGACTTATTTCAGTTAGAATCATCATACCTGAATGCACTCATCATGCTGCTATGGGCCTGATGACATAGATGTCATTGCTGAGTGATATTGCATTGTACGTAAGTACCACAACTTCTTTATCCATTTTTCGCTTTATGCGATATTGAACTTGTACCGTAAACGAGTTTCTTGTAAACAGAGCCATCCCAAACTTTGGGGTGGCTGTGTCTTTTTGATTTTAATTTCCCTAAGCTGCAGGACCATAAGTGGAAGTGCCCTAGGCTCTGTTGCTTTGTTTTTTAGATGTTTCAGGAAACACCATACACTTCTCCCGAGTGGCTGTTGGCAAGTTACATCCCGCCCATCAGCATAACAAGGCTCCCAGTTCTCCATGGCCTGTCCTGCCTTTCTGGATTTTACACTTTTTTCAGATGGCCCTTTTGACGGGGGGGAAGTGAGACTTCATTGTGGTGCAGATTTCCTTTGCAAGCTTGCTTGGTTGGCCAAAAAGGGCGTATGCGTTTTTTCCTGAATATATTCAGGAAAAAACGCATACGCCCTTTTTGGCCAAGTGCATCATTGTCGATCTTCTGCCTCTTTTCCTATGCTTTAAATGCAATTCCAGTCTACCTCCTGAAATCGGTTTCCTGCAATTCTGCCCGGCTTTCAAGTCCTCTTGGCAGCCTTACTTCAGTATATTTTTGGATGATAGCTGTCATTTATAACTCTGCAGGTTTGTGAATTACAGTGCCCCTGAGCTCCTTTCTTCAACTCGCTTTCTTGTGAGCTGGCCGCAACACCGCAGGATTGCTTCAGGCCCTAATCTGGTTCCGGCATGGCACGCTGAGCCTTTGTTAATTCCTCTTCCTGGTGGGAAATGAGAGTTAAATTTTCCCGTCCAGACACCTCCAGCTAGTCTCTCATTGGTTCTCCCTATTCCTGTTCATCTTCCGTGGAATTTGCAAACTGGGCCAAACAGGAGGTTAAAGGCACTGACTCTCCAAGTCGGGAGAGTGTTAGTAAAGCATCTGGAATGTTGCACCCGAGTACCAGGGGACGAGAACTGAGACATATTTCAACACGTCTCCCAATCACACGGTTGATCATACTCTGGGTTCCACATGCATGCTTAAGCTGAAGGAAGAATCCCTTAAACCTGGAGAGTTGAGACCCGTGGAATGGGTACCATGCAATATGACTTCAAAGGGTCTTCATTTGCTCACCAAAACTCTCCAGTCCTATCACTGCTGCGTTTTTGCCCCTGTACTCACGATTGATTCACTTTCAGAGACATAGCAATCCATAGGTTTTAAGATACTTACTAGTCAGGTACATTATTAGGCGTTTAATATGGGGTTTTGAGTCCATTTCGTTGAGCAAGGAGTAGCTCTTGTCTATTACATATTTGGCTTAAGGAACTTTATCTGTGCTCATTTCAATCTCTGGTTTTATGCAGCACCCCAACTCACCTTTCCCCTTAAGCAAGCATAAGTTGATTTTCTAAATTTGGGACCATGTTCTGTTTTCAAATTCAGTTCCTGTGTAGCCAAGTTTACATTCCATGTATTAGTGATATCTTATGATGTTTCTTTTTCTGTGTGACTTATTTCAGTTAGAATCATCATACCTGAATCCACTCATCATGCTGCTATGGGCCTGATGACATAGATGTCATTGCTGAGTGATATTGCATTGTACGTAAGTACCACAACTTCTTTATCCATTTTTCGCTTTATGCGATATTGAACTTGTACCGTAAACGAGTTTCTTGTAAACAGAGCCATCCCAAACTTTGGGGTGGCTGTGTCTTTTTGATTTTAATTTCCCTAAGCTGCAGGACCATAAGTGGAAGTGCCCTAGGCTCTGTTGCTTTGTTTTTTAGATGTTTCAGGAAACACCATACACTTCTCCCGAGTGGCTGTTGGCAATTTACATCCCGCCCATCAGCATAACAAGGCTCCCAGTTCTCCATGGCCTGTCCTGCCTTTCTGGATTTTACACTTTTTTCAGATGGCCCTTTTGACGGGGGGGAAGTGAGACTTCATTGTGGTGCAGATTTCCTTTGCAAGCTTGCTTGGTTGGCCAAAAAGGGCGTATGCGTTTTTTCCTGAATATATTCAGGAAAAAACGCATACGCCCTTTTTGGCCAAGTGCATCATTGTCGACCTTCTGCCTCTTTTCCTATGCTTTAAATGCAATTCCAGTCTACCTCCTGAAATCGGTTTCCTGCAATTCTGCCCGGCTTTCAAGTCCTCTTGGCAGCCTTACTTCAGTATATTTTTGGATGATAGCTGTCATTTATAACTCTGCAGGTTTGTGAATTACAGTGCCCCTGAGCTCCTTTCTTCAACTCGCTTTCTTGTGAGCTGGCCGCAACACCGCAGGATTGCTTCAGGCCCTAATCTGGTTCCGGCATGGCACGCTGAGCCTTTGGTTAATTCCTCTTCCTGGTGGGAAATGAGAGTTAAATTTTCCCGTCCAGACACCTCCAGCTAGTCTCTCATTGGTTCTCCCTATTCCTGTTCATCTTCCGCGGAATTTGCAAACTGGGCCAAACAGGAGGTTAAAGGCACTGACTCTCCAAGTCGGGAGAGTGTTAGTAAAGCATCTGGAATGTTGCACCCGAGTACCAGGGGACGAGAACTGAGACATATTTCAACACGTCTCCCAATCACACGGTTGATCATACTCTGGGTTCCACATGCATGCTTTAGCTGAAGGAAGAATCCCTTAAACCTGGAGAGTTGAGACCCGTGGAATGGGTACCATGCAATATGACTTCAAAGGGTCTTCATTTGCTCACCAAAACTCTCCAATCCTATCACTGCTGCGTTTTTGCCCCTGTAATCACGATTGATTCACTTTCAGAGACATAGCAATCCATAGGTTTTAAGATACTTACTAGTCAGGTACATTATTAGGCGTTTAATATGGGGTTTTGAGTCCATTTCGTTGAGCAAGGAGTAGCTCTTGTCTATTACATATTTGGCTTAAGGAACTTTATCTGTGCTCATTTCAATCTCTGGTTTTATGCAGCACCCCAACTCACCTTTCCCCTTAAGCAAGCATAAGTTGGTTTTCTAAATTTGGGACCATGTTCTGTTTTGAAATTCAGTTCCTGTGTAGCCAAGTTTACATTCCGTGTATTAGTGATATCTTATGATGTTTCTTTTTCTGTGT
Source organism: Orcinus orca (assembly GCF_937001465.1). Classification (NCBI taxonomy): domain Eukaryota; kingdom Metazoa; phylum Chordata; class Mammalia; order Artiodactyla; family Delphinidae; genus Orcinus; species Orcinus orca. Next base: position 333,689 of record NW_026043937.1, on the reverse strand, counting down.
GACTTATTTCAGTTAGAATCATCATACCTGAATCCACTCATCATGCTGCTATGGGCCTGATGACATAGATGTCATTGCTGAGTGATATTGCATTGTACGTAAGTACCACAACTACTTTATCCATTTTTCGCTTTATGCGATATTGAACTTGTACCGTAAACGAGTTTCTTGTAAACAGAGCCATCCCAAACTTTGGGGTGGCTGTGTCTTTTTGATTTTAATTTCCCTAAGCTATAGGACCATAAGTGGAAGTGCCCTAGGCTCTGTTGCTTTGTTTTTTAGATGTTTCAGGAAACACCATACACTTCTCCCGAGTGGCTGTTGGCAATGTACATCCCGCCCATCAGCATAACAAGGCTCCCAGTTCTCCATGGCCTGTCCTGCCTTTCTGGATTTTACACTTTTTTCAGATGGCCCTTTTGACGGGGGGGAAGTGAGACTTCATTGTAGTGCAGATTTCCTTTGCAAGCTTGCTTGGTTGGCCAGAAAGGGCGTATGCGTTTTTTCCTGAATATATTCAGGAAAAAACGCATACGCCCTTTTTGGCCAAGTGCATCATTGTCGACCTTCTGCCTCTTTTCCTATGCTTTAAATGCAATTCCAGTCTACCTCCTGAAATCGGTTTCCTGCAATTCTGCCCCGCTTTCAACTCCTCTTGGCAGCCTTACTTCAGTATATTTTTGGACGATAGCTGTCATTTATAACTCTGCAGGTTTGTGAATTACAGTGCCCCTGAGCTCCTTTCTTCAACTCGCTTTCTTGTGAGCTGGCCGCAGCACCGTAGGATTGCTTCAGGCCCTAATCTGGTTCCGGCATGGCACGCTGAGCCTTTGGATAATTCCTCTTCCTGGTGGGAAATGAGAGTTAAATTTGCCCGTCCAGACACCTCCAGCTAGTCTCTCATTGGTTCTCCCTATTCCTGTACATCTTCCGCGGAATTTGCAAACTGGGTCAAACAGGAGGTTAAAGGCACTGACTCTCCAAGTCGGGAGAGTGTTAGTAAAGCATCTGGAATGTTGCACCCGAGTACCAGGGGCGAAAACTGAGACATATTTGAACACGTCTCCCGATCACATGGTTGATCATACTCTGGGTTCCACATGCATGTTTCAGCTGAAGGAAGATTCCCTTAAAGTTGGAGAGTTGAGACCCGTGGAATGGGTACCATGCAATATGACTTCAAAGGGTCTTCATTTGCTCACCGAACCTCTCCATTCCTATCACTGCTGCGTTTATGCCCCTGTACACATGGTTGATTCTCTTTCAGAGACATAGCAATCCATAGGTTTTAAGATACTTACTAGTCAGGTACATTCATTGGCGTTTAATATGGGGTGTTGAGTCCATTTCGTTGAGCAAGGAGTAGCTCTTGTCTATTACATATTTGTCTTAAGGAACTTTATCTGTGCTCATTTCAATCTCTGGTTTTATGCAGCACCCCAACTCACCTTTCCCCTTAAGCAAGCATAAGTTGGTTTTCTAAATTTGAGACCCTGTTCTGTTTTGTAATTCAGTTCCTGTGTAGCCAAGTTTACATTCCGTGTATTAGTGATATCTTATGATGTTTCTTTTTCTGTGTGACTTATTTCAGTTAGAATCATCATACCTGAACCCACTCATTTTCTGCTACAGGCCTGTTGACAGAGATTTCATTGCTGAGTGATATTGCATTGTACGTAAGTAGCACAAATTCTTTATCCATTTTTCACTTTCTGCGATATTGAACTTGTACCATAAACGAGGTTCTTGTAAACAGAGCCGTCCCAAACTTTGGGGTGGCTGTGTCTTTTTTATTTTAATTTCCCTAAGCTATAGGACCATAAGTGGAAGTGCCCTAGGCTCTGTTGCTTTGTTTTTTAGATGTTTCAGGAAACACCATACACTTCTCCCTAGTGGCTGTTGGAAATTTACAACCCGCCCATCAGCATAACAAGGCTCCCAGTTCTCCATGGCCTGTCCTGCCTTTCTGGATTTTACACTTTTTTCAGATGGCCCCTTTGACAGGGGGGAAGTGAAACTTCATTGTAGTGCAGATTTCCTGTGCAAGCTTGCTTGGTTCGCCAAAAAGGGCGTATGCGTTTTTTCCTGAATATATTCAGGAAAAAACGCATACGCCCTTTTTGGCCAAGTGCATCATTGTCCACGTTCTGCCTCTTTTCCTATGCTTTAAATGCAATTCCAGTCTACCTCCTGAAATCGGTTTCCTGCAATTCTGCCCCGCTTTCAAGTCCTCTTGACAGCCTTACTTCAGTATATTTTTGGACGATAGCTGTCATTTATAACTCTGCACGTTTGTGAATTACAGTGCCCGTGAGCTCCTTTCTTCAACTCGCTTTCTTGTGAGCTGGCCACAACACCGCAGGATTGCTTCAGACCCTAATCTGGTTCCGGCACGGCACGCTGAGCCTTTGGTTAATTCCTCTTCCTGGTGGGAAATGAGAGTTAAATTTGCCCGTCCAGAAACGTCCAGCTAGTCTCTCATTGGTTCTCCCTATTCCTGTTCATCTTCCGCAGAAATTGCAAACTGGGCCAAACAGGAGGTTAAAGGCACTGACTCTCCAAGTCGGGAGAGTGTTAGTAAAGCGTCTGGAATGTTGCACCCGAGTACCAGGGGACGAAAACTGAGACATATTTGAACACGTCTCCCGATCACACGGTTGATCATACTCTGGGTTCCACATGCATGTTTCAGCTGAAGGAAGAATCCCTTAAACCTGGAGAGTTGAGACCCGTGGAATGGGTACCATGCATTATGACTTCAAAGGGTCTTCATTTGCTCACCGAACCTCTCCAACCTATCACTGCTGCGTTTATGCCCCTGTACACATGCTTGATTCTCTTTCGGAGACATAGCAATCCATAGGTTTTAAGATACTTACTAGTCAGGTACATTCTTAGGCGTTTAATATGGGGTGTTGAGTCCATTTCGTTGAATAAGGAGTAGCTCTTGTCTATTACATATTTGGCTTAAGGAACTTTATCTGTGTTCATTTCAATCTCTGGTTTTATGCTGCATCCCAACTCACCTTTCCCCTTAAGCAAGCATAAGTTGGTTTTCTAAATTTGAGACCCTGTTCTGTTTTGTAATTCAGTTCCTGTGTAGCCAAGTTTACATTCCGTGTATTAGTGATATCTTATGATGTTTCTTTTTCTGTGTGACTTATTTCAGTTAGAATCATCATACCTGAACCCACTCATTTTGTGCTACAGGCGTGTTGACATAGATTTCATTGCTGAGTGGTATTGCATTGTACGTAAGTACCACAACTTCTTTATCCATTTTTCACTTTCTGCGATATTGAACTTGTACCATAAACGAGGTTCTTGTAAACAGAGCCGTCCCAAACATTTGGGTGGCTGTGTCTTTTTGATTTTAATTTCCCTAAGCTATAGGACCATAAGTGGAAGTGCCCTAGGCTCTGTTGCTTTGTTTTTTAGATGTTTCAGGAAACACCATACACTTCTCCCGAGTGAATATATTCAGGAAAAAACGGATACGCCCTTTTTGTCCAAGTGCATCATTGTGGACGTTCTGCCTCTTTTCCTATGCTTTAAATGCAATTCCAGTCTACCTCCTGAAATCGGTTTTCTGCAATTCTGCCCCGCTTTCAAGTCCTCTTGGCAGCCTTACTTCAGTATATTTTTGGACGATAGCTGTCATTTATAAATCTGCAGGTTTGTGAATTACAGGGGCCCTGAGCTCCTTTCTTAAACTCGCTTTCTTGTGAGCTGGCCGCAACACCGCAGGATTGCTTCAGGCCCTAATCTTGTTCCGGCACGGCACGCTGAGCCTTTGGTTAATTCCTCTTCCTGGTGGGAAATGAGAGTTAAATTTGCCCGTCCAGACACCTCCAGCTAGTCTCTCATTGGTCCTCCTTATTCCTGTTCATCTTCCGCAGAATTTGCAAACTGGGCCAAACAGGAGGTTAAAGGCACTGACTCTCCAAGTCGGGAGATTGTTAGTAAAGCGTCTGGAATGTTGCACCCGAGTACCAGGGGACGAAAACTGAGACATATTTGAACACGTCTCCTGATCACACGGTTGATCATACTCTGGGTTCCACATGCATGTTTCAGCTGAAGGAAGAATCCCTTAAACCTGGAGAGTTGAGACCCGTGGAATGGGTACCATGCAATATGACTTCAAAGGGTCTTCATTTGCTCACCGAACCTCTCCAATCCTATCACTGCTGCGTTTATGCCCCTGTACACACGCTTGATTCTCTTTCGGAGGCATAGCAATCCATAGGTTTTAAGATACTTACTAATCAGGTACATTCTTAGGCGTTTAATATGGGGTGTTGAGTCCATTTCGTTGAGCAAGGAGTAGCTCTTGTCTATTACATATTTGGCTTAAGGAACTTTATCTGTGCTCATTTCAATCTCTGGTTTTATGCAGCACCCCAACTCACATTTCCCCTTAAGCAAGCATAAGTTGGTTTTCTAAATTTGAGACCCTGTTCTCTTTTGTAATCCAGTTCCTGTGTAGCCAAGTTTACATTCCGTGTATTAGTGATATCTTATGTTGTTTCTTTTTCTGTGTGACTTATTTCAGTTAGAATCATCATACCTGAGCCCACTCATTTTCTGCTACAGGCCTGTTGACGTAGATTTCATTGCTGAGTGATATTGCATTGTACGTAAGTACCACAACTTCTTTATCCATTTTGCGCTTTCTGTGATATTGTACTTGTACCGTAAAAGAGGTTCTTGTAAACAGAGCCGTCCCAAACTTTGGGGTGGCTGTGTCTTTTTGATTTTAATTTCCCTAAGCTATAGGACCATAAGTGGAATTGACCTAGGCCCTGTTGCTTTGTTTTTTAGATGTTTCAGGAAACACCATACACTTCTGCCGAGTGGCTGTTGGCAATTTACATCCCACCCATCAGCATAACAGGGCTCCCAGTTCTCCATGGCCTGTCCTACCTTTCTGGATTTTACACTTTTTTCAGATGGCCCTTTTGACCAGGGGGATGTGAGACTTCATTGTAGTGCAGATTTCCTTTGCAAGCTTGCTTGGTTGGCCAAAAAGGGCGTATGCGTTTTTTCCTGAATATATTCAGGAAAAAACGCATACGACCTTTTTGGCCAAGTGCATCATTGTCGACTTTCTGACTCTTTTCCTATGCTTTAAGTGCAATTCCAGTCTACCTCCTGAAATCGGTTTCCTGCAATTCTGCCCCACATTCAAGTCCTCTTGGCAGCCTTACTTCAGTATATTTTTGGACGATAGCTGTCATTTATAACTCTGCAGCTTCGTGAATTACAGTGCCCCTGAGCTCCTTTCTTCAATTCGCTTTCTTGTGAGCTGGCCGCAACACCGCAGGATTGTTTCAGGCCCTAATCTGGTTCCGGCACGGCACGCTGAGCATTAGGTTAATTCCTCTTCCTGCTGGGAAATGAGAGTTAAATTTGCCCGTCCAGACACCTCCAGCTAGTCTCTCATTGTTTCTCGCTATTCCTGTTCATCTTCCGCAGAAATTGCAAACTGGGCCAAACAGGAGGTTAAAGGCACTGACTCTCCAACTCGGGAGAGTGTCAGTAAAGCATCTGGAATGTTGCACCCGAGTACTAGGGGACGAGAACTGAGACATATTGGAACACGTCTCCCGATCACACGGCTGATCATACTCTGGGTTCCACATGCATGTTTTAGCTGAAGGAAGAATCCCTTAAACCTGGAGAGTTGAGACCCGTGGAATGGGTACCATGCAATATGACTTCAAAGGGTCTTCATTTGCTCAGCGAACCTCTCCAATCCTATCACTGCTGCGTTTATGCAACTGTACACACGCTTGATTCTCTTTCAGAGACATAGCAATCCATAGGGTTTAAGATACTTACTAGTCAGGTACATTCTTCGGCGTTTAATATGGGGTGTTGAGTCCATTTCGTTGAGCAAGGAGTAGCTCTTGTCTATTCCATATTTGGCTTAAGGAACTTTATCTGTGCTCATTTCAATCTCTGGTTTTATGCAGCACCCCAACTCACCTTTCCCCTTAAGCAAGCATAAGTTGGTTTTCTTCATTTGAGACCCTGTTCTGTTTTGTAATTCAGTTTCTGTGTAGCCAAGTTTACATTCCATGTATTAGTGATATCTTATGATGTTTCTCTTTCTGTGTGACTTATTTCAGTTAGAATCGTCATACCTGAATCCACTCACTATGCTCCTATGGGCCTGATGACATAGATTTCATTGCTGAGTGATATTGCATTGTACGTAAGTACCACAACTTCTTTATCCATTTTTCACTTTCTGTGATATTGAACTTGTACCATAAACAAGGTTCTTGTAAACAGACCCGTCCCAAACTTTGGGGTGGCTGTGTCTTTTTGATTTTAATTTCCCTAAGCTATAGGACCATAAGTGGAAGTGCCCTAGGCTCTGTTGCTTTGTTTTTTAGATGTTTCAGGAAACACCATACACTTCTCCCCAGTGGCTGTTGGCAATTTACATCCCGCCCATCAGCATAACAAGGCTCCCAGTTCTCCATGGCCTGTCCTGCCTTTCTGGATTTTACACTTTTTTCAGATGGCCCTTTTGACCAGGCGGAAGTGAGACTTCATTGTAGTGCAGATTTCCTTTGCAAGCTTGCTTGGTTGGCCAAAAAGGGCGTATGCGTTTTTTCCTGAATATATTCAGGAAAAAACGCATACGCCCTTTTTGGCCAAGTGCATCATTGTGGACGTTCTGCCTCTTTTCCTGTGCTTTAAATGCAATTCCAGTCTACCTCCTGAAATCGGTTTCTTGCAATTCTGCCCCGCTTTCAAGTCCTCTTGGCAGCCTTACTTCAGTATATTTTTGGACGATAGCTGACATTTATAACTCTGCAGGTTTGTGAATTACAGTGCCCCTGAGCTCCTTTCTTCAACTCGCTTTCTTGTGAGCGGGCCACAACACCGCAGGATTGCTTCAGGCCCTAATCTTGTTCCGGCACGGCACGCTGAGCCTTTGGTTAATTCCTCTTCCTGGTGGGAAATGAGAGTTAAATTTGCCCGTCCAGACACCTCCAGCTAGTCTCTCATTGCTCCTACCTATTCCTGTTCATCTTCTGCAGAAATTGCAATCTGGGCCAAACAGGAGGTTAAAGGCACTGACTCTCCAAGTCAGGAGAGTGTTAGTAAAGCGTCTGGAATGTTGCACCCGAGTACCAGTGGACGAAAACTGAGACATATTTGAAAACGTCTCCTGATCACACGGTTGATCATACTCTGGGTTCCACATGCATGTTTCAGCTGAAGGAAGAATCCCTTAAACCTGGAGAGTTGAGACCCGTGGAATGGGTAGCATGTAATATGACTTCAAAGGGTCATTCTTTGCTCACCGAACCTCTCAAATCCTATCACTGCTGCGTTTATGCCCCTGTACACATGCTTGATTCTCTTTCGGAGACATAGCAATCCATAGGTTTTAAGATACTTACTAGTCAGGTACATTCTTAGGCGTTTAATATGGGGTGTTGAGTCCATTTCGTTGAATAAGGAGTAGCTCTTGTCTATTACATATTTGGCTTAAGGAACTTTATCTGTGTTCATTTCAATCTCTGGTTTTATGCTGCATCCCAACTCACCTTTCCCCTTAAGCAAGCATAAGTTGGTTTTCTAAATTTGAGACCCTGTTCTGTTTTGTAATTCAGTTCCTGTGTAGCCAAGTTTACATTCCGTGTATTAGTGATATCTTATGATGTTTCTTTTTCTGTGTGACTTATTTCAGTTAGAATCATCATACCTGAACCCACTCATTTTGTGCTACAGGCGTGTTGACATAGATTTCATTGCTGAGTGGTATTGCATTGTACGTAAGTACCACAACTTCTTTATCCATTTTTCACTTTCTGCGATATTGAACTTGTACCATAAACGAGGTTCTTGTAAACAGAGCCGTCCCAAACTTTGGGGTGGCTGTGTCTTTTTGATTTTAATTTCCCTAAGCTATAGGACCATAAGTGGAAGTGCCCTAGGCTCTGTTGCTTTGTTTTTTAGATGTTTCAGGAAACACAATACACTTCTCCCCAGTGGCTGTTGGCAATTTACATCCCGCCCATCAGCGTAACAAGGCTCCCAGTTCTCCATGGCCTGTCCTGCCTTTCTGGATTTTACACTTTTTTCAGATGGCCCTTTTGACCAGGCGGAAGTGAGACTTCATTGTAGTGCAGATTTCCTTTGCAAGCTTGCTTGGTTGGCCAAAAAGGGCGTATGCGTTTTTTCCTGAATATATTCAGGAAAAAACGCATACGCCCTTTTTGGCCAAGTGCATCATTGTGGACGTTCTGCCTCTTTTCCTATGCTTTAAATGCAATTCCAGTCTACCTCCTGAAATCGGTTTTCTGCAATTCTGCCCCGCTTTCAAGTCCTCTTGGCAGCCTTACTTCAGTATATTTTTGGACGATAGCTGTCATTTATAAATCTGCAGGTTTGTGAATTACAGGGGCCCTGAGCTCCTTTCTTAAACTCGCTTTCTTGTGAGCTGGCCGCAACACCGCAGGATTGCTTCAGGCCCTAATCTTGTTCCGGCACGGCACGCTGAGCCTTTGGTTAATTCCTCTTCCTGGTGGGAAATGAGAGTTAAATTTGCCCGTCCAGACACCTCCAGCTAGTCTCTCATTGGTCCTCCTTATTCCTGTTCATCTTCCGCAGAATTTGCAAACTGGGCCAAACAGGAGGTTAAAGGCACCGACTCTCCAAGTCGGGAGATTGTTAGTAAAGCGTCTGGAATGTTGCACCCGAGTACCAGGGGACGAAAACTGAGACATATTTGAACACGTCTCCTGATCACACGGTTGATCATACTCTGGGTTCCACATGCATGTTTCAGCTGAAGGAAGAATCCCTTAAACCTGGAGAGTTGAGACCCGTGGAATGGGTACCATGCAATATGACTTCAAAGGGTCTTCATTTGCTCACCGAACCTCTCCAATCCTATCACTGCTGCGTTTATGCCCCTGTACACACGCTTGATTCTCTTTCGGAGGCATAGCAATCCATAGGTTTTAAGATACTTACTAATCAGGTACATTCTTAGGCGTTTAATATGGGGTGTTGAGTCCATTTCGTTGAGCAAGGAGTAGCTCTTGTCTATTACATATTTGGCTTAAGGAACTTTATCTGTGCTCATTTCAATCTCTGGTTTTATGCAGCACCCCAACTCACATTTCCCCTTAAGCAAGCATAAGTTGGTTTTCTAAATTTGAGACCCTGTTCTCTTTTGTAATCCAGTTCCTGTGTAGCCAAGTTTACATTCCGTGTATTAGTGATATCTTATGTTGTTTCTTTTTCTGTGTGACTTATTTCAGTTAGAATCATCATACCTGAGCCCACTCATTTTCTGCTACAGGCCTGTTGACATAGATTTCATTGCTGAGTGATATTGCATTGTACGTAAGTACCACAACTTCTTTATCCATTTTGCGCTTTCTGCGATATTGAACTTGTACCGTAAAAGAGGTTCTTGTAAACAGAGCCGTCCCAAACTTTGGGGTGGCTGTGTCTTTTTGATTTTAATTTCCCTAAGCTATAGGACCATAAGTGGAATTGACCTAGGCCCTGTTGCTTTGTTTTTTAGATGTTTCAGGAAACACCATACACTTCTCCCGAGTGGCTGTTGGCAATTTACATCCCACCCATCAGCATAACAGGGCTCCCAGTTCTCCATGGCCTGTCCTACCTTTCTGGATTTTACACTTTTTTCAGATGGCCCTTTTGACCAGGGGGAAGTGAGACTTCATTGTAGTGCAGATTTCCTTTGCAAGCTTGCTTGGTTGGCCAAAAAGGGCGTATGCGTTTTTTCCTGAATATATTCAGGAAAAAACGCATACGACCTTTTTGGCCAAGTGCATCATTGTCGACTTTCTGACTCTTTTCCTATGCTTTAAGTGCAATTCCAGTCTACCTCCTGAAATCGGTTTCCTGCAATTCTGCCCCGCATTCAAGTCCTCTTGGCAGCCTTACTTCAGTATATTTTTGGACGATAGCTGTCATTTATAACTCTGCAGCTTCGTGAATTACAGTGCCCCTGAGCTCCTTTCTTCAATTCGCTTTCTTGTGAGCTGGCCGCAACACCGCAGGATTGTTTCAGGCCCTAATCTGGTTCCGGCACGGCACGCTGAGCATTAGGTTAATTCCTCTTCCTGCTGGGAAATGAGAGTTAAATTTGCCCGTCCAGACACCTCCAGCTAGTCTCTCATTGTTTCTCGCTATTCCTGTTCATCTTCCGCAGAAATTGTAAACTGGGCCAAACAGGAGGTTAAAGGCACTGACTCTCCAACTCGGGAGAGTGTCAGTAAAGCATCTGGAATGTTGCACCCGAGTACCAGGGGACGAGAACTGAGACATATTGGAACACGTCTCCCGATCACACGGCTGATCATACTCTGGGTTCCACATGCATGTTTTAGCTGAAGGAAGAATCCCTTAAACCTGGAGAGTTGAGACCCGTGGAATGGGTACCATGCAATATGACTTCAAAGGGTCTTCATTTGCTCAGCGAACCTCTCCAATCCTATCACTGCTGCGTTTATGCCCCTGTATACATGCTTGATTGTCTTTCGGAGACATAGCAATCGATAGGTTTTAAGATACTTACTAGTCAGGTACATTCTTAGGCGTTTAATATGGGGTGTTGAGTCCATTTCGTTGAGCAAGGAGTAGCTCTTGTCTACTCCATATTTGGCTTAAGGAACTTTATCTGTGCTCATTTCAATCTCTGGTTTTATGCAGCACCCCAACTCACCTTTCCCCTTAAGCAAGCATAAGTTGGTTTTCTAAATTTGAGACCCTGTTCTGTTTTGTAATCCAGTTCCTGTGTAGCCAAGTTTAAATTCCGTGTATTAGTGATATCTTATGATGCTTCATTTTCTGTGTGACTTATTTCAGTTAGAATCATCGTACCTGAATCCACTCATTATGCTGCTATGGGCCTGATGACATAGATTTCATTGCTGAGTGATATTGCATTGTACATAAGTACCACAACTTCTTTATCCATTTTTCACTTTCTGCGATATTGTACTTGTACCGTAAACAAGGTTCTTGTAAACAGAGCCGTCCCAAACTTTGGGGTGGCTGTGTCTTTTTGATTTTAATTTCCCTAAGCTATAGGACCATAAGTGGAAGTGCCCTAGGCTCTGTTGCTTTGTTTTTTAGATGTTTCAGGAAACACCATACACTTCTCCCGAGTGGCTGTTGGCAATTTACATCCCGCCCATCAGCATAACAAAGCTCCCAGTTCTCCATGGCCTGTCCTGCCTTTCTGGATTTTACACTTTTTTCAGATGGCCCTTTTGACCGGGGGGAAGTGAGACTTCTTTGTAGTGCAGATTTCCTCTGCAAGCTTGCTTGGTTGGCCAAAAAGGGCGTATGCGTTTTTTCCTGAATATATTCAGGAAAAAACGCATACGCCCTTTTTGGCCAAGTGCATCATTGTCGACGTTCTGCCTCTTTTCCTATGCTTTAAATGCAATTCCAGTCTACCTCCTGAAATCGGTTTCCTGCAATTCTGCCCCGCTTTCAAGTCCTCTTGGCAGCCTTACTTCAGTATATTTTTGGACGATAGCTGTCATTTATAACTCTGCAGGTTTGTGAATTACAGTGCCCCTGAGCTCCTTTCTTCAACTCGCTTTCTTGTGAGCTGGCCGCAACACCGCAGGATTGCTTCAGGCCCTAATCTGGTTCCGGCACGGCACGCTGAGCCTTTGGTTAATTCCTCTTCCTGGTGGGAAATGAGAGTTAAATTTTCCCGTCCAGACACCTCCAGCTAGTCTCTCATTGGTCCTCCCTATTCCTGTTCATCTTCCGCAGAAATTGCAAACTGGGCCAAACAGGAGGTTAAAGGCACTGACTCTCCAAGTCGGGAGTGTGTTAGTAAAGCGTCTGGAATGTTGCACCCGAGTACCACGGGACGAGAACTGAGACATATTAGAACACGTCTCCCGATCACACAGTTGATCATACTCTGGTTTCCACATGCATGTTTTAGCTGAAGGAAGAATCCCTTAAACCTGGAGAGTTGAGACCCGTGGAATGGGTACCATGCAATATGACTTCAAAGGGTCTTCATTTGCTCACCGAACCTCTCCAATCCTATCACTGCTGCGTTTATGCCCCTGTACACACGCTTGATTCTCTTTCGGAGACATAGCGATCCATAGCTTTTAATATACTTACTAGTCAGGTACATTCTTAGGCGTTTAATATGGGGTGTTGAGTCCATTTCGTTGAGCAAGGAGTAGCTCTTGTCTATTCCATATTTGGCTTAAGGAACTTTATCTGTGCTCATTTCAATCTCTGGTTTTATGCAGCACCCCAACTCACCTTTCCCCTTAAGCAAGCATAAGTTGGTTTTCTAAATTTGAGACCCTGTTGTGTTTTGTAATTCAGTTTCTGTGTAGCCAACTTTACATTCCGTGTATTAGTGATATCTTATGATGTTTCTTTTTCTTGTGACTTATTTCAGTTAGAATCATCATACCTGAATCCACTCATTATGCTGCTACGGGCCTGATGACGTAGATTTCATTGCTGAGTGATATTGCATTGTACGTAAGTACCACAACTTCTTTATCCATTTTTCACTGTCTGCGATATTGAACTTGTCCCGTAAGCGAGGTTCTTGTAAGCAGAGCCGTCCCAAACTTTGGGGTGGCTGTGTCTTTTTGATTTTAATTTCCCTAAGCTGTAGGACCATAAGTGGAAGTGCCCTAGGCTCTGTTGCTTTGTTTCTTAGATGTTTCAGGAAACACCATACACTTCTCCCAAGCGGCTGTTGGCAATTTACATCCTGCCCATCAGCATAACAAGGCTCCCAGTTCTCCATGGCCTGTCCTGCCTTTTTGGATTTTACACTTTTTTTAAGATGGCCCTTTTGACCAGGGGGAAGTGAGACTTCATTGTAGTGCAGATTTCCTTTGCAAGCTTGCTTGGTTGGCCAAAAAGGGCGTATGCGTTTTTTCCTGAATATATTCAGGAAAAAACGCATACGCCCTTTTTGGCCAAGTGCATCATTGTCGACTTTCTGACTCTTTTCCTATGCTTTAAGTGCAATTCCAGTCTACCTCCTGAAATCGGTTTCCTGCAATTCTGCCCCGCATTCAAGTCCTCTTGGCAGCCTTACTTCAGTATATTTTTGGACGATAGCTGTCATTTATAACTCTGCAGGTTTGTGAATTACAGTGCCCCTGAGCTCCTTTCTTCAATTCGCTTTCTTGTGAGCTGGCCGCAACAGCGCAGGATTGTTTCAGGCCCTAATCTGGTTCCGGCACTGCACGCTGAGCGTTTGGTTAATTCCTCTTCCTGGTGGGAAATGAGAGTTAAATTTGCCCGTCCAGACACCTCCAGCTAGTCTCTCATTGGTTCTCCCTATTCCTGTTCATCTTCCGCAGAAATTGCAAACTGGGCCAAACAGGAGGTTAAAGGCACTGACTCTCCAAGTCGGGAGAGTGTTAGTAAAGCGTCTGGAATGTTGCACCCGAGTACCACGGGACGAGAACTGAGACATATTGGAACACGTCTCCCGATCACACGGTTGATCATACTCTGGGTTCCACATGCATGTTTTAGCTGAAGGAAGAATCCCTTAAACCTGGAGAGTTGAGACCCGTGGAATGGGTACCATGCAATATGACTTCAAAGGGTCTTCATTTGCTCACCAAAACTCTCCAATCCTATCACTGCTGCGTTTATGCCCCTGTACACACTCTTGATTCTCTTTCGGAGACATAGCAATCCATAGGTTTTAAGATACTTACTAGTCAGGTACATTCATTGGCGTTTAATATGGGGTGTTGAGTCCATTTCGTTGAGCAAGGAGTAGCTCTTGTCTATTCCATATTTGGCTTAAGGAACTTTATCTGTGCTCATTTCAATCTCTGGTTTTATGAAGCACCCCAACTCACCTTTCCCCTTAAGCAAGCATAAGTGGCTTTTCTAAATTTGAGACCCTGTTCTGTTTTGTAATTCAGTTCCTGAGTAGCCAAGTTTACATTCCGTGTATTAGTGATATCTTACGATGTTTCTTTTTCTGTGTGACTTATTTCAGTTAGAATCATCATACCTGAACCCACTCATTTTCTGCTACAGGCCTGATGACATAGATTTCATTGCTGAGTGATATTGCATTGTACGTAAGTAGCACAAATTCTTTATCCATTTTTCACTTTCTGCGATATTGAACTTGTACCATAAACGAGGTTCTTGTAAACAGAGCCGTCCCAAACTTTGGGGTGGCTGTGTCTTTTTGATTTTAATTTCCCTAAGCTATAGGGCCATAAGTGGAAGTGCCCTAGGCTCTGTTGCTTTGTTTTTTAGATGTTTCAGGAAACACCATACACTTCTCCCAAGTGGCTGTTGGCAATTTACAACCCGCCCATCAGCAAAACAAGGCTCCCAGTTCTCCATGGCCTGTCCTGCCTTTCTGGATTTTACACTTTTTTCAGATGGCCACTTTGACAGGGGGGAAGTGAAACTTCATTGTAGTGCAGATTTCCTGTGCAAGCTTGCTTGGTTCGCCAAAAAGGGCGTATGCGTTTTTTCCTGAATATATTCAGGAAAAAACGCATACGCCCTTTTTGGCCAAGTGCATCATTGTCCACGTTCTGCCTCTTTTCCTATGCTTTAAATGCAATTCCAGTCTACCTCCTGAAATCGGTTTCCTGCAATTCTGCCCCGCTTTCAAGTCCTCTTGGCAGCCTTACTTCAGTATATTTTTGGACGATAGCTGTCATTTATAACTCTGCACGTTTGTGAATTACAGTGCCCCTGAGCTCCTTTCTTCAACTAGCTTTCTTGTGAGCTGGCCACAACACCGCAGGATTGCTTCAGACCCTAACCTGGTTCCGGCACGGCACGCTGAGCCTTTGGTTAATTCCTCTTCCTGGTGGGAAATGAGAGTTAAATTTGCCCGTCCAGAAACGTCCAGCCACTCTCTCATTGGTTCTCCCTATTCCTGTTCATCTTCCGCAGAAATTGCAATCTGGGCCAAACAGGAGGTTAAAGGCACTGACTCTCCAAGTCAGGAGAGTGTTAGTAAAGCATCTGGAATGTTGCACCCGAGTACCAGTGGACAAAAACTGAGACATATTGGAACACGTCTCCTGATCACACGGTTGATCATACTCTGGGTTCCACATGCATGTTTCAGCTGAAGGAAGAATCCCTTAACCCTGGAGAGTTGAGACCCGTGGAATGGGTAGCATGTAATATGACTTCAAAGGGTCATTCTTTGCTCACCGAACCTCTCAAATCCTATCACTGCTGCGTTTATGCCCCTGTACACATGCTTGATTCTCTTTCGGAGACATAGCGATCCATAGGTTTTAAGATACTTACTAGTCAGGTACATTCTTAGGCGTTTAATATGGGGTGTTGAGTCCATTTCGTTGAATAAGGAGTAGCTCTTGTCTATTACATATTTGGCTTAAGGAACTTTATCTGTGTTCATTTCAATCTCTGGTTTTATGCTGCATCCCAACTCACCTTTCCCCTTAAGCAAGCATAAGTTGGTTTTCTAAATTTGAGACACTGTTCTGTTTTGTAATTCAGTTCCTGTGTAGCCAAGTTTACATTCCGTGTATTAGTGATATCTTATGATGTTTCTTTTTCTGTGTGACTTATTTCAGTTAGAATCATCATACCTGAACCCACTCATTTTGTGCTACAGGCGTGTTGACATAGATTTCATTGCTGAGTGGTATTGCATTTTACGTAAGTACCACAACTTCTTTATCCATTTTTCACTTTCTGCGATATTGAACTTGTACCATAAACGAGGTTCTTGTAAACAGAGCCGTCCCAAACATTTGGGTGGCTGTGTCTTTTTGATTTTAATTTCCCTAAGCTATAGGACCATAAGTGGAAGTGCCCTAGGGTATCTTGCTTTGTTTTTTAGATGTTTCAGGAAACACCATACACTTCTCCCGAGTGGCTGTTGGCAATTTACATCCCACCCATCAGCATAACAATGCTCCCAGTTCTCCATGGCCTGTCCTGCCTTTCTGGATTTTACACTTTTTTCAGATGGCCCTTTTGACCGGGGGGAAGTGAGACTTCATTGTAGTGCAGATTTCCTGTGCAAGCTTGCTCGGTTCGCCAAAAAGGGCATATGCGTTTTTTCCTGAATATATTCAGGAAAAAACGCATACGCCCTTTTTGGCCAAGTGCATCATTGTGGACGTTCTGCCTCTTTTCCTATGCTTTAAATGCAATTCCAGTCTACCTCCTGAAATCGGTTTCCTGCAATTCTGCCCCGCTTTCAAGTCCTCTTGTCAGCCTTACTTCAGTATATTTTTGGACGATAGCTGTCATTTATAACTCTGCACGTTTGTGAATTACAGTGCCCGTGAGCTCCTTTCTTCAACTCGCTTTCTTGTGAGCTGGCCACAACACCGCAGGATTGCTTCAGACCCTAATCTGGTTCCGGCACGGCACGCTGAGCCTTTGGATAATTCCTCTTCCTGGTGGGAAATGAGAGTTAAATTTGCCCGTCCAGACACCTCCAGCTAGTCTCTCATTGGTTCTCCCTATTCCTGTTCATCTTCCGCAGAAATTGCAAACTGGGCCAAACAGGAGGTTAAATGCACTGACTCTCCAAGTCGGGAGAGTGTTAGTAAAGCGTCTGGAATGCTGCACCCGAGTAACAGGGGACGAAAACTGAGACATATTTGAACACGTCTCCCGATCACACGGTTGATCATACTCTGGGTTCCACAGGCATGTTTCAGCTGAAGGAAGAATCCCTTAAACCTGGAGAGTTGAGACCCTTGGAATGGGTACCATGCATTATGACTTCAAAGGGTCTTCATTTGCTCACCGAACCTCTCCAATCCTATCACTGCTGCGTTTATGCAACTGTACACACGCTTGATTCTCTTTCAGAGACATAGCAATCCATAGGGTTTAAGATACTTACTAGTCAGGTACATTCTTCGGCGTTTAATATGGGGTGTTGAGTCCATTTCGTTGAGCAAGGAGTAGCTCTTGTCTATTCCATATTTGGCTTAAGGAACTTTATCTGTGCTCATTTCAATCTCTGGTTTTATGCAGAACCCCAACTCACCTTTCCCCTTAAGCAAGCATAAGTTGGTTTTCTAAATTTGAGACCCTGTTCTGTTTTGTAATTCAGTTTCTGTGTAGCCAAGTTTACATTCCATGTATTAGTGATATCTTATGATGTTTCTTTTTCTGTGTGACTTATTTCAGTTAGAATCGTCATACCTGAATCCACTCACTATGCTCCTACGGGCCTGATGACATAGATTTCATTGCTGAGTGATATTGCATTGTACGTAAGTACCACAACTTCTTTATCCATTTTTCACTTTCTGTGATATTGAACTTGTACCATAAACAAGGTTCTTGTAAACAGAGCCGTCCCAAACTTTGGGGTGGCTGTGTCTTTTTGATTTTAATTTCCCTAAGCTATAGGACCATAAGTGGAAGTGCCCTAGGCTCTGTTGCTTTGTTTTTTAGATGTTTCAGGAAACACCATACACTTCTCCCGTTTGGCTGTTGGCAATTTACATCCCGCCCATCAGCATAACAAGGCTCCCAGTTCTCCATGGCCTGTCCTGCCTTTCTGGATTTTACACTTTTTTCAGATGGCCCTTTTGACCAGGCGGAAGTGAGACTTCATTGTAGTGCAGATTTCCTTTGCAAGCTTGCTCGGTTGGCCAAAAAGGGCGTATGCGTTTTTTCCTGAATATATTCAGGAAAAAACGCATACGCCCTTTTTGGCCAAGTGCATCATTGTGGACGTTCTGCCTCTTTTCCTATGCTTTAAATGCAATTCCAGTCTACCTCCTGAAATCGGTTTCCTGCAATTCTGCCCCGCTTTCAAGTCCTCTTGGCAGCCTTACTTCAGTATATTTTTGGACGATAGCTGACATTTATAACTCTGCAGGTTTGTGAATTACAGTGCCCCTGAGCTCCTTTCTTCAACTCGCTTTCTTGTGAGCGGGCCACAACACCGCAGGATTGCTTCAGGCCCTAATCTTGTTCCGGCACGGCACGCTGAGCCTTTGGTTAATTCCTCTTCCTGGTGGGAAATGAGAGTTAAATTTGCCCGTCCAGACACCTCCAGCTAGTCTCTCATTGCTCCTACCTATTCCTGTTCATCTTCTGCAGAAATTGCAATCTGGGCCAAACAGGAGGTTAAAGGCACTGACTCTCCAAGTCAGGAGAGTGTTAGTAAAGCGTCTGGAATGTTGCACCCGAGTACCAGTGGACGAAAACTGAGACATATTTGAAAACGTCTCCTGATCACACGGTTGATCATACTCTGGGTTCCACATGCATGTTTCAGCTGAAGGAAGAATCCCTTAAACCTGGAGAGTTGAGACCCGTGGAATGGGTAGCATGTAATATGACTTCAAAGGGTCATTCTTTGCTCACCGAACCTCTCAAATCCTATCACTGCTGCGTTTATGCCCCTGTACACATGCTTGATTCTCTTTCGGAGACATAGCAATCCATAGGTTTTAAGATACTTACTAGTCAGGTACATTCTTAGGCGTTTAATATGGGGTGTTGAGTCCATTTCGTTGAATAAGGAGTAGCTCTTGTCTATTACATATTTGGCTTATGGAACTTTATCTGTGTTCATTTCAATCTCTGGTTTTATGCTGCATCCCAACTCACCTTTCCCCTTAAGCAAGCATAAGTTGGTTTTCTAAATTTGAGACCCTGTTCTGTTTTGTAATTTAGTTCCTGTGTAGCCAAGTTTACATACCGTGTATTAGTGATATCTTATGATGTTTCTTTTTCTGTGTGACTTATTTCAGTTAGAATCATCATACCTGAACCCACTCATTTTGTGCTACAGGCGTGTTGACATAGATTTCATTGCTGAGTGGTATTGCATTGTACGTAAGTACCACAACTTCTTTATCCATTTTTCACTTTCTGCGATATTGAACTTGTACCATAAACGAGGTTCTTGTAAACAGAGCCGTCCCAAACATTTGGGTGGCTGTGTCTTTTTGATTTTAATTTCCCTAAGCTATAGGACCATAAGTGGAAGTGCCCTAGGCTCTGTTGCTTTCTTTTTTAGATGTTTCAGGAAACACCATACACTTCTCCCGAGTGAATATATTCAGGAAAAAACGGATACGCCCTTTTTGTCCAAGTGCATCATTGTGGACGTTCTGCCTCTTTTCCTATGCTTTAAATGCAATTCCAGTCTACCTCCTGAAATCGGTTTTCTGCAATTCTGCCCCGCTTTCAAGTCCTCTTGGCAGCCTTACTTCAGTATATTTTTGGACGATAGCTGTCATTTATAACTCTGCAGGTTTGTGAATTACAGGGGCCCTGAGCTCCTTTCTTCAACTCGCTTTCTTGTGAGCTGGCCGCAACACCGCAGGATTGCTTCAGGCCCTAATCTTGTTCCGGCATGGCACGCTGAGCCTTTGGTTAATTCCTCTTCCTGGTGGGAAATGAGAGTTAAATTTGCCCGTCCAGACACCTCCAGCTAGTCTCTCATTGGTCCTCCCTATTCCTGTTCATCTTCCGCAGAATTTGCAAACTGGGCCAAACAGGAGGTTAAAGGCACTGACTCTCCAAGTCGGGAGATTGTTAGTAAAGCGTCTGGAATGTTGCACCCGAGTACCAGGGGACGAAAACTGAGACATATTTGAACACGTCTCCTGATCACACGGTTGATCATACTCTGGGTTCCACATGCATGTTTCAGCTGAAGGAAGAATCCCTTAAACCTGGAGAGTTGAGAACCGTGGAATGGGTACCATGCAATATGACTTCAAAGGGTCTTCATTTGCTCACCGAACCTCTCCAATCCTATCACTGCTGTGTTTATGCCCCTGTACACACGCTTGATTCTCTTTCGGAGGCATAGCAATCCATAGGTTTTAAGATACTTACTAATCAGGTACATTCTTAGGCGTTTAATATGGGGTGTTGAGTCCATTTCGTTGAGCAAGGAGTAGCTCTTTTCTATTACATATTTGGCTTAAGGAACTTTATCTGTGCTCATTTCAATCTCTGGTTTTATGCAGCACCCCAACTCACATTTCCCCTTAAGCAAGCATAAGTTGGTTTTCTAAATTTGAGACCCTGTTCTCTTTTGTAATCCAGTTCCTGTGTAGCCAAGTTTACATTCCGTGTATTAGTGATATCTTATGTTGTTTCTTTTTCTGTGTGACTTATTTCAGTTAGAATCATCATACCTGAGCCCACTCATTTTCTGCTACAGGCCTGTTGACATAGATTTCATTGCTGAGTGATATTGCATTGTACGTAAGTACCACAACTTCTTTATCCATTTTGCGCTTTCTGCGATATTGAACTTGTACCGTAAAAGAGGTTCTTGTAAACAGAGCCGTCCCAAACTTTGGGGTGGCTGTGTCTTTTTGATTTTAATTTCCCTAAGCTATAGGACCATAAGTGGAATTGACCTAGGCTCTGTTGCTTTGTTTTTTAGATGTTTCAGGAAACACCATACACTTCTCCCGAGTGGCTGTTGGCAATTTACAACCTGCCCATCAGCATAACAAGGCTCCCAGTTCTCCATGGCCTGTCCTGCCTTTCTGGATTTTACACTTTTTTCAGATGGCCCTTTTG
The DNA here is from genome assembly GCF_937001465.1 of Orcinus orca. Classification (NCBI taxonomy): domain Eukaryota; kingdom Metazoa; phylum Chordata; class Mammalia; order Artiodactyla; family Delphinidae; genus Orcinus; species Orcinus orca. The sequence continues at coordinate 313,124 of NW_026043937.1, read as the reverse complement.
ACCGGGGGGAAGTGAGACTTAATTGTAGTGCAGATTTCCTTTGCAAGCTTGCTTGGTTGGCCAAAAAGGGCGTATGCGTTTTTTCCTGAATATATTCAGGAAAATATATTTTTCCTGAATATATTTCCTGAATATATTCAGGAAATATATTTCCTGAATATATTTCCTGAATATATTTCCTGAATATATTCAGGAAAAAACGCATACGCCCTGTTTGTCCAAGTGCATCATTGTGGACGTTCTGCCTCTTTTCCTATGCTTTAAATGCAATTCCAGTCTACCTCCTGAAATCGGTTTTCTGCAATTCTGCCCCGCTTTCAAGTCCTCTTGGCAGCCTTACTTCAGTATATTTTTGGATGATAGCTGTCATTTATAATTCTGCAGGTTTGTGAATTACAGGGCCCCTGAGCTCCTTTCTTCAACTCGCTTTCTTGTGAGCTGGCCGCAACACCGCAGGATTGCTTCAGGCCCTAATCTTGTTCCGGCACGGCACGCTGAGCCTTTGGTTAATTCCTCTTCCTGGTGGGAAATGAGAGTTAAATTTGCCCGTCCAGACACCTCCAGCTAGTCTCTCATTGGTTCTCCCTATTCCTGTTCATCTTCTGCAGAAATTGCAAACTGGGCCAAACAGGAGGTTAAAGGCACTGACTCTCCAAGTCGGGAGAGTGTTAGTAAAGCGTCTGGAATGTTGCACCCGAGTACCAGGGGACGAGAACTGAGACATATTGGAACACGTCTCCCGATCACACGGTTGATCATACTCTGGGTTCCACATGCATGTTTCAGCTGAAGGAAGATTCCCTTAAAGTTGGAGAGTTGAGACCCGTGGAATGGGTACCATGCAATATGACTTCAAAGGGTCTTCATTTGCTCACCGAACCTCTCCAATCCTAACACTTCTGCGTTTATGCCCCTGTACACACGCTTGATTCTCTTTCAGAGACATAGCAATCCATAGGTTTTAAGATACTTACTAGTCAGGTACATTCTTAGGCGTTTAATATGCGGTGTTGAGTACATTTCGTTGAGCAAGTAGTAGCTCTTGTCTATTACATATTTGGCTTAAGGAACTTTATCTGTGCTCATTTCAATCTCTGGTTTTATGCAGCACCCCAACTCACCTTTCCCCTTAAGCAAGTATAAGTTGGTTTTCTAAATTTGAGACCCTGTTCTGTTTTGTAATCCAGTTCCTGTGTAGCCAATTCTACATTCCGTGTATTAGTGATATCTTATGATGTTTCTTTTTCTGTGTGACTTATTTCAGTTAGAATCATCATACCTGAATCCACTCTATGCTGTTACGGGCCTGATGACGTAGATTTCATTGCTGAGTGATATTGCATTGTACATAAGTACCACAACTTCTTTATCCATTTTTCACTTTCTGCGATATTGAACTTGTACCGTAAACGATGTTCTTGTAAACAGAGCCGTCCCAAACTTTGGGGTGGCTGTGTCTTTTTGATTTTAATTTCCCTAAGCTATAGCACCATAAGTGGAAGTGCCCTAGGCTCTGTTGCTTTGTTTTTTAGATGTTTCAGGAAACACCATACACTTCTCCCGAGTGGCTGTTGGCAATTTACATCCCACTCATCAGCATAACCAGGCTCCCAGTTCTCCATGGCCTGTACTGCCTTTCTGGATTTTACACTTTTTTCAGATGGCCCTTTTTACCAGGGGGAAGTGATACTTCATTGAAGTGCAGATTTCCTTTGCAAGCTTGCTTGGTTGGCCAAAAAGGGCATATGCGTTTTTTCCTGAATATATTCAGGAAAAAACGCATACGCCCTTTTTGTTCAAGTGCATCATTGTGGACGTTCTGCCTCTTTTCCTATGCTTTAAATGCAATTCCAGTCGACCTCCTGAAATCGATTTCCTGCAATTTTGCCCCGCTTTCAAGTCCTCTTGGCAGCCTTACTTCAGTATATTTTTGGACGATAGCTGTCATTTATAACTCTGCAGGTTTGTGAATTACAGTGCCCCTGAGCTCCTTTCTTCAATTCGCTTTCTTTTGAGCTGCCCGCAACACTGCAGGATTGCTTCAGGCCCTAATCTGGTTCTGGCACGGGATGCTGAGCCTTTGGTTAATTCCTCTTCCTGGTGGGAAATGAGAGTTAAATTTGCCTGTCCAGACACCTCCAACTAGTCTCTCATTGGTCCTCACTATTCCTGTTCATCTTCCACAGAAATTGCAAACTTGGCCAAACAGGAGGTTAAAGGCACTGACTCTCCAAGTCGGGAGAGTGTTAGTAAAGCATCTGGAATGTTGCACCCGAGAACCAGGGGACGGGAACTGAGACATATTTGAACACATCTCCCGATCACACGGTTGATCATACTCTGGGTTCCACATGCGTGTTTTAGCTGAAGGAAGAATCCCTTAAACCTGGAGAGTTGAGACCCGTCGAATAGGTACCATGCAATATGACTTCAAAGGGTCTTCATTTGCTCACCGAACCTCTCCAATCCTATCACTGCTGCGTTTATGCCCCTGTACACACGCTTGATTCTCTTTTGGAGACATAGCAATCCATAGGTTTTAAGATACTTACTAGTCAGGTACATACTTAGGCGTTTAATATGGGGTGTTGAGTCCATCTCGTTGAGCAAGGAGTAGCTCTTGTCTATTCCATATTTGGCTTAAGGAACTTTGTCTGTGCTCATTTCAATCTCTGGTTTTATGCAGCACCCCAACTCACCTTTCCCCTTAAGCAAGCATAAGTTGGTTTTCTAAATTTGAGACCCTGTTCTGTTTTGTAACTCTGTTCCTGTGTAGCAAGTTTACATTCCGTGTATTAGTGATATCTTATGATGTTTCTTTTTCTGTGTGACTTATTTCAGTTAGAATCATCATACCTGAATCCACTCATTATGCTGCTACGGGCCTGATGACATAGATGTCATTGCTGAGTGATATTGCATTGTACGTATGTACCACAACTTCTTTATCCATTTTTCGCTTTCTGCAATATTGAACTTGTCCCGTAAACAAGGTTCTTGTAAACAGAGCCGTCCCAAACTTTGGGGTGGCTGTGTCTTTTTGATTTTAATTTCCCTAAGCTATAGCACCATAAGTGGAAGTGCCCTAGGCTCTGTTGCTTTGTTTTTTAGATGTTTCAGGAAACACCATACACTTCTCCCGAGTGGCTGTTGGCAATTTACATCCCACCCATCAGCATAACAATGTTCCCAGTTCTCCATTGCCTGTCCTGTCTTTCTGGATTTTACACTTTTTTCAGATGGCCCTTTTGACTGGGGGGAAGTGAGACTTCATTGTAGTGCAGATTTCCTTTGCAAGCTTGCTTGGTTGGCCAAAAAGGGCGTATGCGTTTTTTCCTGAATATATTCAGGAAAAAACGCATACGCCCTTTTTGGCCAAGTGCATCATTGTCGTCGTTCTGCCTCTTTTCCTATGCTTTAAATGCAATTCCTGTCTACCTCCTGAAATAGGTTTCCTGCAATTCTGCCTTGCTTTCAATGCCTCTTCATAGCCTTACCTCAATATAGTTTTTGAAAATAGTTGGCCTTTATAACTCTGCACGTTTTTGAATTGCAGTGGCCCTTAGCTCCATTTTTCAGCTCATATTGTTGTGATCTTGCCTCATAACCACAGGATTCCTTCAGGCCCTATTCTTCTTCTGGGGCACCTTGCTGTGCCTTTGGTTTATTCTTCTTACTGATGTGAAATTAGAGTGACATGTGCCCATTGAAACCGCTACAGCTTGTTTCTCACTGGTTCCCCCTATTCCCATTCATCCTCCGCACTAACTGCAGACTGTGCGATACCAGAACTTAAAGGCATTGACTCTCCATGTGAGGATGTTGTTAGTAAAGCGGCTGGAATGTCGATCCGGAGCCCCAGGAGAGGAAAAATGAGGTGCGTTTTAGAAACCTTTCCCGATCATATGGTATACCAGTCGCTGGGTTTCCCAAGCATGGTTTAGCTGTAGGAAGATTCCCTTCAACCTGGATTGTTGGGACCCTTGGAATGAGTAGCATGAAGTATTGCATTAAACTTTTGGCAGTTGCTCACCAAAACTCACCAATCCTCTCAGCCCCAAGTGTCCAGCCTTATGTGTTATCCAGCTGTGGGTTTATATGTGGTCAATCCAGGTTGCATCACAGCCCCTGAGCAAATTTTGTAAGAATTTTTCTCTCTTTCATTGTTTCTGCGTTTTGTTTTTAAAATTTATTTCTATAATGGGGTTTAGCTCATTTTCACTGCTGTGTTTGTGCCGCTCTGCACACACTTGATTCCCTTATGGAGATATATCAATACATGGATTTTAAGATTCTTATTACTCAGATATATTTCTCTGCAGTTTATAAGGTGTGTTGAGGCCAGTTCATTGAGCAAGGTGTAGATCTTGTCTAATATCTATTTGGTTTATTGAACGGTATCTGTGCTAATTTCAAACTCTGCTTTTATGCATCACCCCACCTCTCCTTTCCCCTTAAGCTGACATAAGTGTGTTTTCTAAATGTGAGACACTGTTCTGTAATTCATTTCTTGTGCAGCCATATTTACCCTCCCTCTATAAGTGATATCTTATGATATGTTTCTTTTTCTGTTTGACTTATTTCAAGTAGTATTATCGGACCTAAATCCACTCTTTATCCTTCTACTAGCCTTATTACATTGATTTCATGGTGAAGAGATATTCCATTGTACATAAGTACCACATCTTCTTTATCCATTGTTCTCTTTCCTGGGATATTTAAGGTGTACTGAAGTTGAGGTTCTTGTAAACAGAGTAGCCCTAAACTGTGGTGTGCTTGTGTCTTGTTGATTTTTAGACTTCCCTAGATATATTCCCATGATTGGAAGTGTCCTATGCTCTGTAGCTCTGTTTTTTAGATGATTTAGGAACCACCATACACTTCTCCAGAGTGGCTCTCGGCAGTTCACACACTGCCCATCAGCGTATAAAGGCTCCCTGTTCTCCATGGCCTGTCCTGCATTTCTGGTTTTTACAATTTTTTAGGATGGCCCTGTTGACCGGTGGGAAATGAGACTTCTTTGTTGTGCACATTTGCATTGCTTGCTTGCTTCATTGCCCATAAAGTGCGTATGCGTTTTTTCCTGGATATAATCAGGAAAAACGCATACGCCCTTTTGGGCCAACTGCATCATTGTCGAAATTCTGCCGCTTTTCATGTGCTTTAAAGACGAGTCCAATCTATCTCTTGAAATCTGTTTCTTGCAATTCTGTCTTGCATTCAGATCCTCTTCTTTGCCTTACCTCAACATAGTTTTGGACGTTAGTTTTCATTTATAACTCTGCAGGTTTGTGAATTGCAGTGACCCTGAGCTCCATTTTTTAAGTTGCTCTTTTGTGAGCTGGCCTCAAACCCGCAGGATTGCTTCAGGCCCTATTTTGGCTCCGGCGAGGCGGGCTGAGCCTTTTTTCAATTCTTATTCTTAATGGGAAATTAGAGTGATATGTGCCCGTCCAAACCCCTACAACTATTCTCTCATTGGTTCCCCCTCTTCCCGTTCATCCTCCTCACAATTTGCAAAATGTGTGAAACAGAAGTTGAAATGTGCTGATTCTCCAAGTGGGGAGATTCTAAGTAACGTGGCTGGAATGGTGAACAGGAGCACCAGGAGAGGATAAATGAGCTGCATTTTAGACACATCTCCCGATCACATGGTGTACAGTCCTCTGGGTTTTCCATGCATGTTTTAGCTGTAGGAAGATCCCTTGAACCTGCAGATTTGGGACCCATTGAATGGGTACCAGGTAGTATTACTTTAAAGGGTGTGCATTTCCTCACCCAACCTCACATTTCTCTTAGTGCAAACAGTTTCCAGCCTTATGTCTCATCCTGCTGTGGGTCTAGATGTGTTCAATCCATGTTGCATCACCGTCCCTGAGGAAAAGTTGTAAGAGGTTTTCTCTGTCTCTCTGTCGTTTATTTTTTTCAATTTGTTACTATTTTGGTTACAGCTGATTTTCAAAGCTCTGTTTCTTGCTGCTGTACATCCACTTGATTCACGTACAGAGAGACATCAGTAAATTCTTTTTCAGATTCTTACCAGTCGTATATATTCTTTTCCGGTGACTTGAGTGTGCTGAGTGCAGTTCTTTTAGCTACCGTGTAGGCTTTGTTGATTATCAGTTTGGTATTTGGAATGGTATCTTTGCTAATTTCAACCTCCTGGATGATGCCTCACCCCTCCCCACCTTTCCCGTTTAGCAGCCTTATGCGTGTTTCCTACATATTTGACTATGTTTTTGTTTTGTAATTTATTTCATGTGTAGCCATTTTGGATTCCACCTTTAAGTGATATCTTATGATATGTGTCTTTTTCTTTTTGAATTATGTCACTTAGAATGATCATACGTAACTCGTCCGGAGTTGTTACAACTGGCCATAGTTCATTGATTTCCAGGCTGAATAATATTCCACTCTACCTAAGTACCACATCTCTATCCATTTTTTCTCTCCAGAGACATTTAAGTTATATCCTAGTCGAGGATCTTTTAAACAGAGAGGGGGTAAACATTGGGGTGCCTGTGTCCTCTCGATTTTTGTTTTTCCCAAGATATACGCCCATGAGTGCAAGTGCCCTATGCTCTGTAGCTCATTTTTTAGATGCTTTAGTAAACACAATACACTTCTCCAGAATGGCCGTTGGCAATATACATTTCCACTATAAGTCTCACAGGGCTCCCTCTTCTCCTTGCCCTGTCCTGCATTTCTGTTGTTTACGCTTTATGAGGATGGCTCTTCTGACTGATGCGAAGTGATATCTTTTGTAGTATTGACTTCCAGTGCCCACCTGTTTGCTTGGCTAAAAAAGTGTATGCCCTTTTCTTGAATATATACAGAAAAAAACGCATACACCCTTTTTGGCCAACTGCAATGTTGGCAATGTTCAGCTCCTTTTCTCGTGCTTAATGGCGAGTCCTTTCTACCTCCTCAGATCCCTTTCCTGCCATTCTCCCTTGCTTACAAGTCCTTTTCTCTGACTTTCCTCAAGACATTTTTCAGTGATGGATATTTTCAACTCTGCAGTTTCGTGAATTTTACTGCCCCTGAGTTCCATTGTTCAACTTGTGTTTATGGGAACTGGCCACAAAGCAGCGGGATTTCCTCAAGCCCTATACTGTTTCCATGGGCAACCCTAGCCTTTGGTCAATTCGTCTTCCTGATTGGAAATTAGAGTGACATGTGCCTGTCTGAACACCTAGGACTTGTCTCTCATTGTTCCTCATCCTTCCGCTTCATCCTCTGGACAAATTCCAAACTGTACGCAACAGGATGTTGACAGTGCTGACATCTCCAAGTGGGGAGACTGTTAGTAAAGACGCTGGAGGGGTGAACCCGAGCACCAGGAGATGAGGAGATGAGATGCCTTTTCCAAACTCTTCCCGATCAGACGGTATACCATCCTCTGGGTGTGACAGACATGTTTTAGCAGTAGGAAGAGTCCCATTCATGTAAGGAGAACACCAGGGCTTTTTCAAAATCAGTGTCTGCCCGAAACCCAAACTGGGGAATTTTTTAAGCTACGGCTACACATATGTTCATTAAGGGCCTGGGGAAGTAGGCAGAGTCCAAACTTTAGATGATTGAAGTCTTCAGGGTCAGAAGCACTCACCACCAGCTTCCCTTAGGTTACACTTTAACTGTCATTGATAGATGACAATGACAATAAAAATATCTATTCTTTTCCAGATTATTTCCCCTTATAGCTTATTGCAAAATGTTGAGTGTAGTTCCCTGTGCTATACAGTAGTTCCTTGTTGATGATCTATTTTATACATAGCAGTGTGTATGTGTTAATCCCAAACTGTTAATTTATCCCTCCTCCCACCTTTCCCCTTTGGTAATAATAAATTATAAGATTTTATACTTCTCAGAAATGGGGGAGCTGAAAGAGAGGTATCATTTTCAATGGAAAAGCATTTAAAACAAGATTGAAGCTTTAACCAAGATTATTAGATGTACATCTTTGGAAAGAAATCACTTCGTTTCTCTAATATTGACCTGACAAATAAGACAAACCTTTTCACTGAACTTGCTTATAATAAAGTGATGGAAATATCAAATGGAAGTGTTAGAAACATCTTATTTTACCCGAGCCTTATACACTGTTCTATGTTAACTACAGTTTGGCTCACACATCTGTTCATTGAGGTTACAATAGTCTCAATTTCTGTTACTGATCCTCCAGAGTGGACCCCAACAAGTGTCCCCCTGCCCAGTGTCATTGGGGCCAACAGATCGAGACTGAGTTTGGTTCACAAGCAAAGGAAACTTTATATTTTGATCAGAGAATGGAGAGGTGAGAGCATGCACTACCCCGTGGGCTGTGGGCTGGGCTGTTGTGTAGAGATCCTGTCAGAGTCAGTGGGAGGGAGGGGGCGGAGCTCTCGAGGGCCGGGTTGGCTGCAGCTCAGGCTCTATATCGCGGAGTCTGCACTGGGCCCCAGGAGCTGAGGTGTCGTCCCAGCCATTCTGCACTAGGAAATCTGGTCTGAAGTGCCGGGTGTGGAACCTCTGCATGCGGGACCCTAGGAGCACATGAAATTAGACAAAGCACAAAGGATAAAAAAGGTTAGACTTGACTTTATTGCCCAGATTCTATTTTTATCTCCCAGGGATTTTTAATGGGCTTTGCTGGGGACAAACCCCTCCTCTGCCTTTTGTCCCGTTCCTCATTCTTGGAGTGCTGAGGGTGCAGACCCTTCTTCTGTAACTGCTGAGTGCTGAGTTGGGAGCCCTCATACCCAGGGGCGAGGGTCAGGGCTTCTCCCCAGCAGCCTCCAGGTGACGTTGATTGTCCCCAGGCCCCCTGCCTCCCTGCTCGTCCACCTGAGCACCAGCATTGGAAGTGTTATAGATTCTAATGGCCTTTAAGGGTCCAGGAAAGAGATGTGCAGAGACGCTGTGGGGGCCGGTTTCACCCCGCCCCACATTTGTTCGGCCACCTTAGGCTGACCATTTCTGCCAGCCTAGATGCTCTGACCAGTAGTCTGCGCTTTCTTCAATTAGGCCCCTGAATTAATGTACAAACAGCACCAGGTGTCAGAGCCCTGCCTGCTCAACTCCCAGACAGTCCAGGGTCAGTGGTGATCAAGGACCATGATGGCCACTGAGTCAACAGCCTTTTGAAGTAAACAGGAGTCCAGCCAGTCTTATTGGCCACCATCATCACGGTGTCTGTAGGCTTTTCTATGGTGACAGTGTGATATACGGTTCCCCCGCCAAGATTATTAGCTCCCCTCTGGGTAAGCAGTAGTCTACTCTTTTGGGACACACTCTTGTTGTTTTATGAGAGAAACTCCAGGTCAAGTGATGTTCACACGAGTCGTCATGGTGCCCTGTTGCCCCCGGTTATCTCTCTGGATGTTGGAGTTGGAGGGCCTCCTCACTCGAGGTTGGTGTGCCCACGGAGCGAACCCTGCAACTTCAGGGCATGGTTGGTGGTTAGGATCACCACGTGGGGTCCTTTTCCCTTAGGAGGGAGGTGACCTTTGGGGCTGCTGATTTCCAGGTTTTTAGATACCGCCAGTATCTTGGCCAGATGTGGCAGTGGGCCAAGCCCCTTGGTGCCCGTAGTTTATCCTACCTGGATGGCATTCTTGCATTGTTCCATTTCAAGTGGTCCCAGTTTTTGCACTAATTCTCCAATGGCGATTCACCTTTCACCGGGAATGTAAAGGTCAAAGGGTTTAGCTAAATTAGGGAGTTCCAGGGCAAGGGTCTGAATTGACTGCTCTTTCCATTCTTGAAAGGCCACTTCTGGATTCTATTCAAAAGGATCATCATCTTTTCCTTTCAGTGTTTCATATAGAGGCCCAGCTAGTAGACTGTAGTTAGGGATCCAGAAGCAGCAAACCCTGGCCTCCCCAGGAACCCCTAAGCTGTCTTCTAGTTTTAGAAAGGGGTAAGGCTGAAAATGGTTTCTTCCCTTTCCTGGGATGGGCTTCTCCGACCTTCTGTGAGAACGAAGCCCAGGCAGGTCACTGCAGTCTGTGATATTTGAGCTTTTTCTTGGACAACTTCTATCCTTTATTGGCTTGGTAGTTCAGAGGCCTCCTTAGTAGGGCTGGCGATCAGAATGTCGTCTGCGTACTGAAGGAGGGTTTCCTTTCCCAGAGGTAGAACTTTTAGGTCTTTAGCTAAGCTTTCCCCAAAGATGGTGTGGGAATTTTTGCACCCTTGGGGCAAGACGGCCCGGAAGTATTGTTTTAGTTGTATGTTGAGTCCTGCCACTCACAAGCCAAAATTTCTTGTGACTCTGGGACTAATGGAATACAAAAGAAGGCATCATTGAAGACTAATACAGAATACCATGTCCTGGTGGTTGGTAGAATGACCAGCAGGGTGTAGGAATTAGGAGCAGCTGGAGGTATATCCTCGGTGGCTTCACTGACTGTCCTGACATCCTTTACCAGGTCCCCAGCAGCCCATGGGGCTCTCGTGGTCAGACCAATCCCAGAATATGGAGCTCACCTGGGCAGGTTCCCCACCCCCCCCCCGGCCCACGGGGCTCTCGTGGTCAGGCCCCTCCCAGGATACAGAGCTACCCTTGCAGGTACCGTGGCAGGGCTGGGCACACAGGAACCGTGCACATAGCCCTCATTGCAGAGCACCCCCAGCTCACCTGTCGCTCAGAGCTGACACAGAGCACCTCAGAGCAGGACTTGAACTAACAAACAGCAGCTGCGACAGGTCTGTGACCCTGGGCATCACTCTGTGCGGCCTCCCTCCACCTGGTCTTCCAGAGACTTCCACTGCACCCGGGGCACCAGGCCTCTGTCTCCAACCACCACCCACCCCTCCTCTCCCTGACTCCTGGGTTCCTCTCATTAGGAGAGGGTTTTCTTGAAGTTGTCTCCCACTCATGGGCCAGATAAAATGATTAGAAAACAAGCCAAAGCTGCAGCCCCTTGTCTATCCTGACTCTCAGGAGCCCACACCTGTTCCTTGGACCTGGCCGGTTCAGCAAGTTCCATTTTCTGCCACTGTGAGCCCCTGAGGGATGATGATTGGCTGACCTGGGCAGCCTTACCGTGCCGGCCAGCCCTCCCCAGGTGTGCCTGGGTTGAGATCAATATAAATACCACTCCAGGCAGCAAGAGGCCCTGCAGCCGTGCCTGACGCCATTTTCTCTGCCTTGTCAGCAGTCTCGGGGCTGGGCTGGTGGGAGGGAGTGAGAGGCCACGGCTTTGTGGGTGGCCCAGTGTGAGTGGGGCTCTGCTGGACTTTCTGCAGCAGTTGCCAGGCTGCCACCTGCTAAAGAAGAGGATGTGTCACCCATACCTGCTGCTGGAATTTCTCCCTGGGCAGAGGTGAGGAAGGAAAAAAGCAGTGGGGGCAGGGACAGGACGGGTATCTCAGGCAGGGAAATGGAAATCTTCCAGAAGAGCACCCAGGGCCAGGACCATCCTGGCTGGCCTGCAGGCACCAAGTCGGCCGGTATGCTGTCACTCGTGTGGCTCTATGGCCCTTCCTCTAGGCTTTCAAGTCCTTGTATATATTCAGGTGTTTTACCTGGGACGGGTGGGAATAGTTCAGCAGCAACTGGCCTGGGGCTCAGCTCACGTTTACTCACAGATGCCTCGGCACGGTTCCCCAGCTTTGCAATGAGGACGCTTGTTGCATGGGGGCTGCTGGCTGAATGGGAGACGATTCCCCACCACTGACCAACTTCAGAATTGTTTACAACTGGAGCAAGTGCCCTGATACGGTTTTCCTCTGTGGAACTGGTGGGTTCTGTGTTTTTTTTCTCTTTTTCGTTTTTGGTTCAAGGTAGATTTTATTCCTCTTTTTTGTATTTACAGATATAAGCATAGAAATAATTTATTCATATAAATACATGTATGTGAAGGGAATAATTGTTTTTTCTGTTTTATTTTTTTAATTTTATTTCTTTTTAATTTTGAATTTTATTTTATATTTTTATACAGCAGGTTCTTATTGGTTATCTATTTTATACATATAAATGTATACATGCCAATCCCAGTCGCTCAACTCCTCCCACCACCAACACCCCCAACAGCTTTCCCCCCTTGTTGTCCATACGTTTGTTGTCTACATCTGTTGCTCTATTTATGCCTTGCAAAATGGTTAATCTGTACAGTTTTTCTAGGTTCCACATATATGCATGAATATACAAGATTTGTTTTTCTCTTTCTGACTTACTTCACTCTGTATGACAGTCTCTAGATCCATCGACGTCTCTACAAATGACTAATTTCATTCCTTTTCATGGCTTAGTAATATTCCATTTTATATATGTACCACTGCTTTATGCATTCGTCTGTCTGTGGGCATTTAGGTTGCTTCCATTACCTCGATATTGTAAAGAGTGATACAATGAACATTGCGGTGAATGTCTCTTTTTGATTTATGGTTTTGTCTGGGTATATGTCCAGAACTGGGATTGCTGTATCATATGGTAATTCTACTGTTAGTTTCTTAAGAAACTCCATATTGTTCTCCATAGTGACTGTATCAATTTATATTCCCAACAATAGTGGAAGAGGGTTCCTTTTCTCCACACATTTCCAGCATTTTTTGTTTGTAGATTTTCTGATGATGCCCATTCTACCAGGTGTGAGGTGATACCTCATTGTTGAGTCCATTTAGTTGAGCAAGGGGTAGGTCTTGTCTATTACATATTTAGCTTATGGAACGGTATCTGTGCTAATTTCAAACTCTGCTTTTATGCAGCACCACAACTCACCTTCCCCCTTAAGCAAGCATAAGTTGGTTTTCTAAACATGAGACCCTGTTCTGTTTTGTAATTCAGTTCATGTGTAACCAAGTTCACATTCCATGTATTAGTGATACCTTATGATGTTTCTCTTTCTGTGTGACTTTTTTCACTTAGAATCACCGTGCCTCAATCCACTCATTATGCTGGTACGGGCCTGGTGACATAGTTTTCATTGCTGAGAGGTATTCTGTTGTACGTAAGTACCGCAACTTCTTTATCAATTATTTGCTCTCTGGCATATTTAACTTGTGCTGAAGAAGAGGTTCCTGTAAAAGAGCCGTCCCAAATTTTGGGGTGGCTGTGTCTTTTTGATTTTAATTTCCCTAAGCTATAGGACCATAAGTGGAAGTGCCCTAGGCTCTGTTGCTTTGTTTTTTAGATGTTTCAGGAAACACCATACACTTCTCCCGAGTGGCTGTTGGCAATTTACATCCCGCCCATCAGCATAACAAGGCTCCCAGTTCTCCATGGCCTGTCCTGCCTTTCTGGATTTTACACTTTTTTCAGATGGCCCTTTTGACTGGGGGAAGTGAGACTTCATTGTAGTGCAGATTTCCTTCGCAAGCTTGCTTGGTTGGCCAAAAAGGGCGTATGCGTTTTCTCATGAATATATTCAGGAAAAAACGCATACGCCCTTTTTGTCCAAGTGCATCATTGTGGAGGTTCTGCCTCTTTTCCTATGCTTTAAATGGAATTCCAGTCTACCTCCTGAAATCGGGTTCTTGCAATTCTGCCCCGCTTTCAAGTCCTCTTGGCAGCCTTACTTCAGTATATTTTTGGATGATAGCTGTCATTTATAACTCTGCAGGTTTGTGAATTACAGTGCCCCTGAGCTCCTTTCTTCAACTCGCTTTCTTGTGAGCTGGCCGCAACACCGCAGGATTGCTTCAGGCCATAATCTGGTTCCGGCACGGCACGCTGAGCCTTTGGTTAATTCCTCTTCCTGGTGGGAAATGAGAGTTAAATTTGCCCGTCCAGACACCTCCAGCTAGTCTCTCATTGGTTCTCCCTATTCCTGTTCATCTTCCGCAGAAATTGCAAACTGGGCCAAATAGGAGGTTAAAGGCACTGACTCTCCAAGTCGGGAGAGTGTTAGTGAAGCATCTGGAATGTTGCACCCAAGTACCAGGTGACAAGAAATGAGACATATTTGAACACGTCTCAGGATCACACGGTTGATCATACTCTGGGTTCCACATGCGTGTTGTAGCTGAAGGAAGAATCCCTAAAACCTGGAGAGTTGAGGCCCGTGGAATGGGTACCATGCAATATGACTTCAGAGGGTCTTCATTTGCTCACCGAACCTCTCCAATCCTATCCCTGCTGCATTTATGCCCCTGTACACATGCTTGATTCTCTTTCAGAGACATAGCAGTCCATAGGTTTTAAGATACTTACTAGTCAGGTACATTCTTAGGCGTTTAATATGGTGTGTTGAGTCCATCTCGTTGAGCAAGGAGTAGCTCTTGTCTATTACATATTTGGCTTAAAGAACTTTATCTGTGCTCATTTGAATCTGTGTTTTTGTGCAGCACCCCAACTCACTTTTCCGCTTAAGCAAGCATAAGTTGGTTTTCTAAATTTGAGACCTTATTCTGTTTTGTAATTCAGTTCCTGTGTAGCAAGTTTACATTCCGTGTATTAGTGATATCTTATGATGTTTCTTTTTCTGTGTGACTTATTTCAGTTAGAATCCTCATACCTGCACCCACTCATTATGCTGCTACGGACCTGATGAAATAGATTTCATTGCTGAGTGATATTGCATTGTACGTAAGTACCACAAATTCTTTATCCATTTTTCACTTTCTGCGATATTGAACTTGTACCGTAAACGAGGTTCTTGTAATCAGAGCCGTCCCAAACATTTGGGTGGCTGTGTCTTTTTGATTTTAATTTCCCTAAGCTATAGGACCATAAGTGGAAGTGCCCTAGGCTCTGTTGCTTTGTTTTTTAGATGTTTCAGGAAACACCATACACTTCTCCCGAGTGGCTGTTGGCAATTTACATCCCACCCATCAGCATAACAAGGCTCCCAGTTCTCCATGGCCTGTCCTGCCTTTCTGGATTTTACACTTTTTTCAGATGGCCCTTTTGACCTGGGGGAAGTGAGACTTCATTGTAGTGCAGATTTCCTTTGCAAGCTTGCTTGGTTGGCCAAAAAGGGCGTATGCGTTTTCTCCTGAATATATTCAGGAAAAAAACGCATACGCCCTTTTTGGCCAAGTGCATCATTGTGGACGTTCTGCCTCTTTTCCTATGCTTTAAATGGAATTCCAGTCTACCTCCTGAAATCGGGTTCCTGCAATTCTGCCCGGCTTTCAAGTCCTCTTGGCAGCCTTACTTCAGTATATTTTTGGACGATAGCTGTCATTTATAACTCTGCAGGTTTGTGAATTACAGTGCCCCTGAGCTCCTTTCTTCAACTCGCTTTCTTGTGAGCTGCCCGGAACACCACAGGATTGATTCAGGCCCTAATCTTGTTCCTCCATGGCACGCTGAGCCTTTGGTTAATTCCTCTTCCTGGTCGGAAATGAGAGTTAAATTTGCCCGTCCAGACACTTCCAGCTAGTCTCTCATTGGTTCTCCCTATTCCTGTTCTTCTTCCGCAGAAATTGCAAACTGGGCCAAACAGGAGGTTAAAGGCACTGACTCTCCAAGTCGGGAGAGTGTTAGTGAAGCATCTGGAATGTTGCACCCAAGTACCAGGTGACAAGAAATGAGACATATTTGAACAAGTCTCAGGATCACACGGTTGATCATACTCTGAGTTCCACATGCGTGTTTTAGCTGAAGGAAGAATCCCTTAAACCTGGAGAGTTGAGACCCGTGGAATGGGTACCATGCAATATGACTTCAAAGGGTCTTCATTTGCTCACCGAACCTCTCCAATCCTATCACTGCTGCGTTTATGCCCCTGTACACACGCTTGATTCTCTTTCAGAGACATAGCAGTCCATAGGTTTTAAGATACTTACTAGTCAGGTACATTCTTAGGCGTTTAATATGGGGTGTTGAGTCCATCTCGTTGAGCAAGGAGTAGCTCTTGTCTATTACATATTTGGCTTAAGGAACTTTATCTGTGCTCATTTGAATCTGTGTTTTTGTGCAGCACCCCAACTCACCTTTCCGCTTAAGCAAGCATAAGTTGGTTTTCTAAATTTGAGACCTTATTCTGTTTTGTAATTCAGTTCCTGTGTAGCAAGTTTACATTCCGTGTATTAGTGATATCTTATGATGTTTCTTTTTCTGTGTGACTTATTTCAGTTAGAATCCTCATACCTGAACCCACTCATTATGCTGCTACGGGCCTGATGAAATAGATTTCATTGCTGAGTGATATTGCATTGTACGTAAGTACCACAACTTCTTTATCCATTTTTCACTTTCTGCGATATTGAACTTGTACCGTAAACGAGGTTCTTGTAATCAGAGCCGTCCCAAACATTTGGGTGGCTGTGTCTTTTTGATTTTAATTTCCCTAAGCTATAGCACCCTAAGTGGAAGTGCCCTAGGCTCTGTTGCTTTGTTTTTTAGATGTTTCAGGAAACACCATACACTTCTCCCGAGTGGCTGTTGGCAATTTACATCCCACCCATCAGCATAACAAGGCTCCCAGTTCTCCATGGCCTGTCCTGCCTTTCTGGATTTTACACTTTTTTCAGATGGCCCTTTTGACCTGGGGGAAGTGAGACTACATTGTAGTGCAGATTTCCTTTGCAAGCTTGCTTGGTTGGCCAAAAAGGGCGTATGCGTTTTCTCCTGAATATATTCAGGAAAAAACGCATACGCCCTTTTTGGCCAAGTGCATCATTGTGGACGTTCTGCCTCTTTTCCTATGCTTTAAATGCAATTCCAGTCTACCTCCTGAAATCGGGTTCCTGCAATTCTGCCCCGCTTTAAAGTCCTCTTGGCAGCCTTACTTCAGTATATTTTTGGACGACAGCTGTCATTTATAACTCTGCAGGTTTGTGAATTACAGTGCCCCTGAGCTCCTTTCTTCAACTCGCTTTCTTGTGAGCTGCCCGGAACACCGCAGGATTGATTCAGGCCCTAATCTTGTTCCGCCATGGCACGCTGAGCCTTTGGTTAATTCCTCTTCCTGGTCGGAAATGAGAGTTAAATTTGCCCGTCCAGACACTTCCAGCTAGTCTCTCATTGGTTCTCCCTATTCCTGTTCATCTTCCGCAGAAATTGCAAACTGGGCCAAACAGGAGGTTAAAGGCACTGACTCTCCAAGTCGGGAGAGGGTTAGTGAAGCATCTGGAATGTTGCACCCAAGTACCAGGTGACGAGAAATGAGACATATTTGAACACGTCTCAGGATCACACGGTTGATCATACTCTGGGTTCCACATGTGTGTTTTAGCTGAAGGAAGAATCCCTTAAACCTGGAGAGTTGAGACCCGTGGAATATGTACCATGCAATATGACTTCAAAGGGTCTTCATTTGCTCACCGAACCTCTCCAATCGTATCACTGCTGCGTTTATGCCCCTGTACACACACTTGATTCTCTTTCGGAGACATAGCAATCCATAGGTTTTAAGATACTTACTAGTCAGGTACATACTTAGCCGTTTAATATGGGGTGTTGAGTCCATCTCGTTGAGCAAGGAGTAGCTCTTGTCTATTACATATTTGGCTTAAGGAACTTTATCTGTGCTCATTTCAATATGTGTTTTTGTGCAGCACCCCAACTCACCTTTCCCCTTAAGCAAGCATAAGTTGGTTTTCTAAATTTGACACCTTATTCTGTTTTGTAATTCAGTTACTGTGTAGCAAGTTTACATTCCGTGTATTAGTGATATCTTATGATGTTTCTTTTTCTCTGTGACTTATTTCAGTTAGAATCATCATAACTGAATCCACACATTATGCTGCTATGGGCCTGATGACATAGATTTCATTGCTG
Organism: Orcinus orca; assembly: GCF_937001465.1. Classification (NCBI taxonomy): domain Eukaryota; kingdom Metazoa; phylum Chordata; class Mammalia; order Artiodactyla; family Delphinidae; genus Orcinus; species Orcinus orca. Next base: position 295,471 of record NW_026043937.1, on the reverse strand, counting down.
AGTGATATTGCGTTGTACGTAAGTACCACAACTTCTTTATCCATTTTTCACTTTCTGCGATATTGAACTTGTACCGTAAACGAGGTTCTTGTAAACAGAGTCGTCCCAAACATTGGGGTGGCTATGTCTGTTTGATTTTAATTTCCCTAAGCTATAGGACCATAAGTGGAAGTGCCCTAGGCTCTGTTGCTTTGTTTTATAGATGTTTCAGGAAACACCATACACTTCTCCCCAGTGGCTGTTGGCAATTTACATCCCGCCCATCAGCAGAACAAGGCTCCCATTTCTCCATGTCCTGTCCTGCCTTTCTGAATTTTACACTTTTATCAGATGGCCCTTTTGACCGGGGTGAAGTGAGACTTCATTGTAGTGCAGATTTCCTTTGCAAGCTTGCTTGGTTGGCCAAAAACGGCGTATGCATCTTTTCCTGAATATATTCAGGAAAAAACGCATACGCCCGTTTTGGCCAAGTGCATCATTGTCGACATTCTGCCTCTTTTCCTATGCTTTAAATGCAATTCCAGTCTACCTCCTGAAATCGGATTCCTGCAAGTATGCCCCGCTTTCAATTCCTCTTGGCAGGCTTACTTCAGTATATTTTTGGATGATAGCTATCATTTATAACTCTGCAGGTTTGTGATTACAATGCCCCTGAGCTCATTTCTTCAACTCGCTTTCTTGTGAGATGGCTGCAACACCACAGAATTTCTTCAGGCCCTAATCTGGTTCCGGCACGGCACGCTGAGCCTTTGGTTAATTCCTCCTCCTGGGGGGAAATGAGAGTTAAATTTGCCCGTCCGTACACCTCCAGCTAGTCTCTCATTGATTCTCCCTATTCCTGTTCATCTTTCGCACAAATTGCAAACTGCGCCAAACAGGAGGTTAAAGGCACTGACTCTCCAAGTCGGCAGAGTGTTAGTAAAGCATCTGGAATGTTGCACCCGAGTACCAGGGGATGAGAACTGAGACAAATTGGAACACGTCTCCCGATCACACGGTTGATCATACTCTGGGTTCCACATGCATGTTTTAGCTGAAGGAAGAATCCCTTAAACCTGGAGAGATGAGACTCGTGGAATGGGTACCATGCAATATGACTTCAAAGGGTCTTCATTTGCTCACCGAACCTCTCCAATCCTATCACTGCTGCGTTTATGCCCCTGTACACACGCTTGATTCTCTTTCGGAGACATAGCAATCCATAGATTTTAAGATAATTACTGGTCAGATACATTCTTAGGCGTTTTATATGGGGTGTTGAGTCCATTTCGTTGAGCAAGGAGTAGCTCTTGTCTATTACATATTTGGCTTAAGGAACTTTATCTGTGCTCATTTCAATCTCTGGTTTTATGGAGCACCCCAACTCACCTTTCCCCTTAAGCAAGCATAAGTTGGTTTTCTAAATTTGAGACCCTGTTCTGTTTTGTAATCCAGTTCCTGTGTAGCCAAGTTTACATTCCGTGTATTAGTGATATCTTATGATGTTTCTTTTTCTGTGTGACTTATTTCAGTTAGAATCATCATACCTGAATCCACTCATTATGCTGCTACGGGCCTGATGACATAGATTTCATTGTTGAGTGATATTGTATTGTACGTAAGTACCAAAACTTCTTTATCCATTTTTCACTTTCTGCGATATTGAACTTGTACCATAAACGAGTTTCTTGTAAACAGAGCCGTCCCAAACGTTGGGATGGCTGTGTCTTTTTGATTTTAATTTCCCTAAGCTATAGGACCATAAGTGGAAGTGCCCTAGGCTCTGTTGCTTTGTTTCTTAGATGTTTCAGGAAACACCATACACTTGTCCCGAGTGGCTGTTGGCAATTTACATCCCGCCCATCAGCATAACAAGGCTCCCAGTTCTCCATGGCCTGTCCTGCCTTTCTGGATTTTACACTTTTTTCAGATGGCCCTTTTGACCTGGGAGAAGTGAGACTTCATTGTAGTGCAGATTTCCTTTGCAAGCTTGCTTGGTTGGCCAAAAAGGACCTATGCCTTTTTTCTGAATATATACAGGAAAAAACGCATATGCCCTTTTTGGCCAAGTGCATCATTGTCGACTTTCTGCCTCTTTTCCTATGCTTTAAATGCATTTCCAGTCTACCTCCTGAAATCGGCTTCCTGCAATTCTGCCCCGCTTTCAAGTCCTCTTGGCAGCCTTACTTCAGTATATTTTTGGACGATAGCTGTCATTTATAACTCTGCAGGTTTGTGAATTACAGTGCCCCTGAGCTCCTTTCTTCAACTCGCTTTCTTGTGAGCTGGCCGCAACACCGCAGGATTGCTTCATGCCCTAATCTTTTTCTGGCATGGCCCACTGAGCCTTTGGTTAATTCCTCTTCCTGGTGGGAAATGAGAGTTAAATTTGCCCGTCCAGACACCTCCAGCTAGTCTCTCATTGGTTCTCCCTATTCCTGTTCATCTTCCGCAGAAATTGCAAACTGGGCCAAACAGGAGGTTAAAGGCACTGACTCTCCAAGTCGGGAGAGTGTTAGTAAAGCGTCTGGAATGTTGCACCCGAGTACCAGGGGACGAAAACTGAGACATATTGGAACACGTCTCCCGATCACATGGTTGATCATACTCTGGGTTCCACATGCATGCTTTAGCTGAAGGAACAATCCCTTAAACCTGGAGAGTTGAGACCCGTGGAATGGGTACCATGCAAAATGATTTCAAATGGTCTTCATTTGCTCACCGAACCTCTCCAATCCTATCACTGCTACGTTTATGCCCCTGTACACACGCTTGATTCTCTTTTGGAGACATAGCAATCCATAGGTTTTAAGATACTTACTAGTCAGGTACATTCTTAGGCGTTTAATATGGGGTGTTGAGTCCATTTCGTTGAGGAAGCCGTAGCTCTTGTGTATTACATATTTGGCTTAAGGAACTTTATCTGTCCTCATTTCAATCTCTGGTTTTATGCAGCACCCCAACTCACCTTCCCCCTTAAGCAAGCATATGTTGGTTTTCTAAATTTGAGACCCTGTTCTGTTTTGTAATCCAGTTCCTGTGTAGCCAAGTTTACATTCCGTGTATTAGTGATATCTTATGATGTTTCTTTTTCTTGTGACTTATTTCAGTTAGAATCATCATACCTGAATCCACTTATTATGCTGCTACGGGCCTGATGACATAGATTTCATTGCTGAGTGATATTGCATTGTACGTAAGTACCACAACTTCTTTATCCAGTTTTCGCTTTCTGCGATATTGAACTTGTACAGTAAACGAGTTTCTTGTAAACAGAGCCATCCCAAACTTTGGGGTGGCTGTGTCTTTTTGATTTTAATTTCCCTAAGCTATAGGACCATAAGTGGAAGTGCCCTAGGCTCTGTTGCTTTGTTTTTTAGATGTTTCAGGAAACACCATACACTTGTCCCGAGTGGCTGTTGGCAATTTACATCCCGCCCATCAGCATAACAAGGCTCCCAGTTCTCCATGGCCTGTCGTGCCTTTCTGGATTTTACACTTTTTTCAGATGGCTCTTTTGACCTGGGAGAAGTGAGACTTCATTGTAGTGCAGATTTCCTTTGCAAGCTTGCTTGGTTGGCCAAAAAGGACCTATGCCTTTTTTCCTGAATATATTCAGGAAAAAACGCATATGCCCTTTTTGGCCAAGTGCATCATTGTCGACTTTCTGCCTCTTTTCCTATGCTTTAAATGCAATTCCAGTTTACCTCCTGAAATCAGCTTCCTGCAATTCTGCCCCGCTTTCAAGTCCTCTTGGCAGCCTTACTTCAGTATATTTTTGGACGATAGCTGTCATTTATAACTCTGCAGGTTTGTGAATTACAGTGCCCCTGAGCTCCTTTCTTCAACTCGCTTTCTTGTGAGCTGGCCGCAACACCGCAGGACTGCTTCAGGCCCTAATCTGGTTCCGGCACGGCATGCTGAGCCTTCGGTTAATTCCTCTTCCTGGTGGGAAATGAGAGTTAAATTTGCCCGTCCAGACACCTCCAGCTAGTCTCACATTGGTCCTCCCTATTCCTGTTCATCTTCCGCAGAAATTGCAAACTGGGCCAAACAGGAGGTTAAAGGCACTGACTCACCAAGTCGGGAGAGTGTTAGTAAAGCGTCTGGAATGTTGCACCCGAGTACCAGGGGACAAGAACTGAGATATATTGGAACACGTCTCCCGATCACACGATTGATCATACTCTGGGTTCCACATGCATGTTTTAGCTGAAGGAAGAATCCCTTAAACCTGGAGAGATGAGACCCGTGGAATGGGTACCATGCAATATGACTTCAAAGGGTCTTCGTTTGCTCACCGAACATCTCCAATCCTATCACTGCTGCGTTTATGCCCCTGTACACACGCTTGATTCTCTTTCCGAGACATAGCGATCCATTGGTTTAAGATACTTACTAGTCAGGTACATTCTTAGGCGTTTAATATGGGGTGTTGAGTCCATTTCGTTGAGCAACGAGTAGCTCTTGTCTGTTACATATTTGGCTTAAGGAACTTTATCTGTGCTCATTTCAATCTCTGGTTTTATGCAGCACCCCAACTCACCTTTCCCCTTAAGCAAGCATAAGTTGGTTTTCTAAATTTGAGATGCTCTTCTGTTTTGTAATCCAGTTCCTGTGTAGCCAAGTTTACATTCCGTGTATTAGTGATATCTTATGATGTTTCTTTTTCTGTGTGACTTAATTCAGTTAGAATCATCATACCTGAATCCACTCATTATGCTGCTATGGGCCTGATGACATAGATTTCATTGCTGAGTGATATTGCATTGTACGTAAGTACCACAACTTCTTTATCCATTTTTCACTTTCTGCGAAATTGAACTTGTGCCGTAAAGGAGTTCTTGTAAACAGAGCCGTCCCAAACTTTGGGGTGGCTGTGTCTTTTTTATTTTAATTTCCCTAATCTATAGGACCATAAGTGGAAGTGCCCTAGGCTCTGTTGCTTTGTTTTTTAGATGTTTCAGGAAACACCATACACTTCTCCTGAGTGGCTGTTGGCAATTTACATCCCGCCCATCAGCATAACAAGGCTCCCAGTTCTCCATGGCCTGTCCTGCCTTTCTGGATTTTACACTTTTTTCAGATAGCCCGTTTGACCAGGGGGAAGTGAGACTTCATTGTAGTGCAGATTTCCTTTGCAATCTTGCTTGGTTGGCCAAAAACGGCGTATGCGTTTTTTCCTGAATATATTCAGGAAAAAACGCATACGCCCTTTTTGGCCAAGTGCATCATTGTGGACGTTCTGCCTCTTTTCCTATGTTTTAAATGCAATTCCAGTCTACCTCCTGAAATCGGTTTCCTGCAATTGTGCCCCGCTTTCAAGTCCTCTTGGCAGCCTTACTTCAGTATATTTTTGGACGATAGCTGTCATTTATAACTCTGCAGGTTTGTGAATTACAGTGCCCCTGAGCTCCTTTCTTCAAATCGCTTTCTTGTGAGCTGGCCGCAACACCACAGGATTGCTTCAGGCCCTAATGTGGTTCCGGCACGGCACGCTGAGCCTTTGGTTAATTCCTCTTCCTGGTGGGAAATTAGAGTTAAACTTGCCCATCCAGACACCTCCAGCTAGTCTCTCATTGGTCCTCCCTATTCCTGTTCATCTTCCGCAGAAATTGCAAACTGGGCCAAACAGGAGTTTAAAGGCACTGACTCTCCAAGTCGGGAGAGTGTTAGTAAAGCGTCTGGAATGTTGCACCCGATTACCAGGGGACGAGAACTGAGATATATTGGACCACATCTCACGATCACACGGTTGATCACACTCTGGGTTCCACATGCATGTTGTAGCTGAAGGAAGAATCCCTTAAATCTGGAGACTTGAGACCCGTGGAATGGGTACCATGCAATATGACTTCAAAGGGTCTTCGTTTGCTCACCGAACCTCTCCAATCCTATCACTGCTGCGTTTATGCCCCTGTACACATGCTTGATTCTCTTTCGGAGTCATAGCAATCCATAGGTTTTAAGATACTTACTAGTCAGGTACATTCTTAGGCGTTTAATATGGGGTGTTGAGTCCATTTCGTTGAGCAAGGAGTAGCTCTTGTCTATTATATATTTGGCTTAAGGAACTTTATCTGTGCTCATTTCAATCTCTGGTTTATGCAGCACCCCAACTCACCTTTCCCCTTAAGCAAGCATAAGTTGCTTTTCTACATTTGAGACCCTGTTCTGTTTTGTAATCCAGTTCCTGTGTAGCCAAGTTTACATTCTGTGTATTAGTGATATCTTATACTGTTTCTTTTTCTGTGTGACTTATATCAGTTAGAATCATCATACCTGAATCCACTCCATGCTGCTACGGGCCTGATGACATAGATTTCATTGCTGAGTGATATTGCATTGTACGTAAGTACCACAACTTCTTTATCCATTTTTCACTTTCTGCGATATTGAACTTGTACCGTAAATGAGGTTCTTGTAAACAGAGCCATCCCAAACTTTGGGGTGGCTGTGTCTTTTTGATTTTAATTTCCCTAAGCTATAGGACTATAAGTGGAAGTGTCCTAGGCTCTGTTGCTTTGTTTTTTAGATGTTTCAGGAAACACCATACACTTCTCCTGAGTGGCTGTTGGCAATTTACATCCCGCCCATCAGCATAACAAGGCTCCCAGTTCTCCATGGCCTGTCCTGCCTTTCTGGATTTTACACTTTTCTCAGATGGCCCTTTTGACCGGGGGGAAGTGAGACTTCATTGTAGTGCAGATTTCCTTTGCAAGCTTGCTTGGTTGGCCAAAAAGGGCGTATGCGTTTTTCCTGAATATATTCAGGAAAAAACGCATACGCCCTTTTTGGCCAAGTGCATCATTGTCGACGTTCTGCCTCTTTTCCTATGTTTTAAATGCAATTCCAGTCTACCTCCTGAAATCGGTTTCCTGCAATTCTGCCCCGCTTTCAAGTCCTCTTGGCAGCCTTACTTCAGTATATTTTTGGACGATAGCTGTCATTTATAACTCTGCAGGTTTGTGAATTACAGTGCCCCTGAGCTCCTTTCTTCAACTCGCTTTCTTGTGAGCTGGCCGCAACATCGCAGGATTGCTTCAGGCCCTAATCTGGTTCCGGCACGGCACGCTGAGCCTTTGCTTAATTGCTATTCCTGGTGGGAAATGAGAGTTAAATTTGCCCGTCCAGACACCTCCAGCTAGTCTCTCATTGGTCCTCCCTATCCCTGTTCATCTTCTGCAGAAATTGCAAACTGGGCCAAGCAGGAGGTTAAAGGCACTGACTCTCCAAGTCGGGAGAGTGTTAGTAAAGCGCCTGAAATGTTGCACCTGAGTACCAGCGGACGAAAACTGAGACATATTTGAACACGTCTCCCAATCACACGGTTGATCATACTCTGGGTTCCACATGCATGTTTCAGCTGAAGGAAGAATCCCTTAAACCTGGAGAGTTGAGACCCGTGGAACGGGTACCATGCAATATGACTTCAAAGGGTCTTCATTTGCTCACCGAACCTCTCCAATCCTATCACTGCTGCGTTTATGTCCCTGTACTCACGCTTGATTCACTTTCAGAGACATAGCAATCCATAGGTTTTAAGATACTTACTAGTCAGGTACATTATTAGGCATTTAATATGGGGTTTTGAGTCCATTTCGTTGAGCAAGGAGTAGCTCTTGTCTATTCCATATTTGGCTTAAGGAACTTTATCTGTGCTCATTTCAATCTCTGGTTTTATGCAGCACCCCAACTCACCTTTCCCCTTATGCAAGCATACGTTGCTTTTCTACATTTGAGACCCTGTTCTGTTTTGTAATCCAGTTCCTGTGTAGCCAAGTTTACATTCCGTGTATTAGTGATATCTTATGATGTTTCTTTTTCTGTGTGACTTATTTCAGTGAGAATCATCATATCTGAATCCACTCATTATGCTGCTACGGGCCTGATGACATAGATTTCATTGCTGAGTGATATTGCATTGTACGTAAGTACCACAACTTCTTTATCCATTTTTCACTTTCTGCGATATTGAACTTGTACCGTAAACGAGGTTCTTGTAAACAGAGCCATCCCATACTTTGGGGTGGCTGTGTCTTTTTGATTTTAATTTCCCTAAGCTATAGGACTATAAGTGGAAGTGCCCTAGGCTCTGTTGCTTTGTTTTTTAGATGTTTCAGGAAACACCATACACTTCTCCCCAGTCGCTGTTGGCAATTTACATCCCACCCATCAGCATAACAAGGCTCCCAGTTCTCCATGGCCTGTCCTGCCTTTCTGGATTTTACACTTTTTTCAGATGGCCCTTTTGACCGGGGGGAAGTGAGACTTCATTGTAGTGCAGATTTCCTTTGCAAGCTTGCTTGGTTGGCCAAAAAGGGCGTATGCGTTTTTTCTTGAATATATTCATTAAAAAAAGCATACGCCCTTTTAGGCCAAGTGCATCATTTTGGACGTTCTGCCTCTTTTCCTATGCTTTAAATGCAATTCCAGTCTACCTCCTGAAATCGGTTTACTGCATTTCTGGCCCGCTTTCAAGTCCTCTTGGCAGCCTTACTTCAGTATACTTTTGGACGATAGCTGTCATTTATAACTCTGCATGTTTGTGCATTACAGTGCCCCTGAGCTCCTTTCTTCAACTCGCTTTTTTGTGAGCTGGCCACAACACCGCAGGATTGCTTCAGGCCCTAATCTGGTTCCGGCACGGCACGCTGAGCCTTTGCTTAATTGCTACTCCTGGTGGGAAATGAGAGTTAAATTTGCCCGTCCAGACACCTCCAGCTAGTCTCTCATTGGTTCTCCCTATTCCTGTTCATCTTCCGTGGAAATTGCAAACTGGGCCAAACAGGAGGTTAAAGGCACTGACTCTCCAAATCGGGAGTGTGTTACTAAAGCGTGTGGAATGTTGCACCCGAGTACCAGGGGATGAGAACTGAGACATATTTGAACATGACTCACGATCACACGGTTGATCATAGTCTGAGTTCCAAATGCATGTTTAGCTGAAGGAAGAATCCCTTAAACCTGGAGAGTTGAGACCCGTGGAATGGGTACCATGCAATATGACTTCAAAGGGTCTTCATTTGCTCACCGAACCTCTCCAATCCTATCACTGCTGCGTTTATGCCCCTGTTCTCACGCTTGATTCTCTTTCGGAGACATAGCAATACATAGGTTTTAAGATACTTACTGTCAGGTACATTATTAGGCGTTTAATATGGGGTTTTGAGTCCATTTCGTTGAGCAAGGAGTCGCTCTTGTCTATTACATATTTGGCTTAAGGAACCTTATCTGTGCTCATTTCAATCTCTGGTTTTATGCAGCACCCCAACTCACCTTTCCCCTTAAGCAAGCATAAGTTGCTTTTCTACATTTGAGACCCTGTTCTGTTTTGTAATCCAGTTCCTGTGTAGCCAAGTTTACATTCCGTGTATTAGTGATATCTTATGATGTTTCATTTTCTGTGTGACTTATTTCAGTTAGAATCATCATACCTGAATCCACTCATTATGCTGCTACGGGCCTGATGACATAGATTTCATTGCTGAGTGATATTGCATTGTACGTAAGTACCACAACTTCTTTATGCATTTTTCACTTTCTGCAATATTGAACTTGTACTGTAAATGAGGTTCTTATAAACAGAGCCGTCCCAAACTTTTGGGTGGCTGTGTCTTTTTGATTTTAATTTCCCTAAGCTGTAGGACCATAAGTGGAAGTGCCCTAGGCTCTGTTGCTTTGTTTTTTAGATGTTTCAGGAAACACCATACAATTATCCTGAGTGGCTGTTGGAAATTTACATCCCGAACATCAGCATAACAAGGCTCCCAGTTCTCCATGGCCTGTCCTGCCTTTCTGGATTTTACACTTTTTACAGATGGCCCTTTTGACCCGGGGGAAATGAGACTTCATTGTAGTGCAGATTTCCTTTGCAAGCTTGCTTGGTTGGCCAAAAAGTGCGTATGCTTTTTTTCCTGAATATATTCAGGAAAAAACGCATATGCCCTTTTTGGCCTAGTGTATCATTGTCGACGTTCTGCCTCTTTTCCTATGCTTTAAATGCAATTCCAGTCTACCTCCTGAAATCGGCTTCCTGCAATTCTGCCCCGCTTTCAAGTCCTCTTGGCAGCCTTACTTCAGTATATTTTTGGACGATAGCTGTCATTTATAACTCTGCAGTTTTGTGAATTACAGTGCCCCTGAGCTCCTTTCTTCAACTCGCTTTCTTGTGAGCTGGCCGCAACACCGCAGGATTGCTTCAGGCCCTAATCTGGTTCTGGCACGGAAAGCTGAGCCTTTGCTTAATTCCTCTTCCTGGTGGGAAATGAGAGTTAAATTTGCCCGTCCAGACATCTCCAGCTAGTCTCTCATTGGTTCTCCCTATTCCTGTTCATCTTCCGCGGAATTTGCAAACTGGGCCAAACAGGAGGTTAAAAGCACTGACTCTCCAAGTCGGGAGAGTGTTAGTAAAGCGTGTGGAATGTTGCACCCGAGTACCAGGGGATGAGAACTGAGACATATTTGAACATGACTCACGATCACACGGTTGATCATAGTCTGGGTTCCAAATGCATGTTTAGCTGAAGGAAGAATCCCTTAAACCTGGAGAGTTGAGACCCGTGGAATGGGTACCATGCAATATGACTTCAAAGGGTCTTCATTTGCTCACCGAACCTCTCCAATCCTATCACTGCTGCGTTTATGCCCCTGTTCTCACGCTTGATTCTCTTTCAGAGACATAGCAATCCATAGGTTTTAAGATACTTACTGTCAGGTACATTATTAGGTGTTTAATATGGGGTTTTGAGTCCATTTCGTTCAGCAAGGAGTACCTCTTGTCTATTACATATTTGGCTTAAGGAACCTTATCTGTGCTCACTTCAATCTCTGGTTTTATGCAGCACCCCAACTCACCTTTCCCCTTAAGCAAGCATAAGTTGCTTTTCTACATTTGAGACCCTGTTCTGTTTTGTAATTCAGTTCCTGTGTAGTCAAGTTTACATTCCGTGTATTAGTGATATCTTATGATGTTTCTTTTTCTGTGTGACTTATTTCAGTTAGAATCATCATACCTGAATCCACTCTATGCTGCTACGGGCCTGATGACATAGATTTCATTGCTGAGTGATATTGCATTGTACGTAAGTACCACAACTTCTTTGTCCATTTTTCACTTTCTGCGATATTGAACTTGTACCGTAAACGAGGTTCTTGTAAACAGAGTCGTCCCAAACTTTGGGGTGGCTGTGTCTTTTTGATTTTAATTTCCCTAAGCTATAGGACCATAAGTGGAACTGCCCTAGGCTCTGTTGCTTTGTTTTTTAGATGTTTCAGGAAACACCATACACTTCTCCTGAGTGGCTGTTGGCAGTTTTCATCCCGCCCATCAGCATAACAAGGCTCCCAGTTCTCCATGGCGTGTCCTGCCTTTCTGGATTTTACACTTTTTTCACATGGCCCTTTTGACCGGGGGGAAGTGAGACTTCATTGAAGTGCAGATTTCCTTTGCAAGCTTGCTTGGTTGGCCAAAAAGTGCATATGCGTTTTTTCCTGTATATATTCAGGAAAAAACGCATACGCCCTTTTTGGCCAAGTGCATCACTGTGGACGTTCTGCCTCTTTTCCTATGCTTTAAATGCAATTCCAGTCTAACTCCTGAAATCGGTTTCCTTCAATTCTGCCCTGCTTTCAAGTCCTCTTGGCAGCCTTACTTCAGTATATTTTTGGACGATAGCTGTCATTTATAACTCTGCAGGTTTGTGAATTACAGTGCCCCTGAGCTCCTTTCTTCCACTCGCTTTCTTGTGCTCTGGCCGCAACACCGCACGATTGCTTCAGGCCCTAATCTGGTTCCGGCACGGCACGCTGAGCCTTTGCTTAATTGCTATTCCTGGTGGGAAATGAGAGTTAAATTTGCCCGTCCAGACACCTCCAGCTAGTCTCTCATTGGTCCTCCCTATCCCTGTTCATCTTCCGCAGAAATTGCAAACTGGGCCAAGCAGGAGGTTAAAGGCACTGACTCTCCAAGTCGGGAGAGTGTTAGTAAAGCGTCTGAAATGTTGCACCTGAGTACCAGCGGACGAAAACTGAGACATATTTGAACATGTCTCCCAGTCACACAGTTGATCATACTCTGGGTTCCACATGCATGTTTTAGCTGAAGGAAGAATCCCTTTAAGCTGGAGAGTTGAGACCCGTGGAATGGGTACAATGCAATATGACTTCAAAGGGTCTTCATTTGCTCACCGAACCTCTGCAATCCTATCACTGCTGCGTTTATGCCCCTGTACACACGGTTGATTCTCTTTTGGAGACATAGCAATCCATAGGTTTTAAGATACTTACTAGTCAGGTACATTCTTAGGCGTTTAATATGGGGTGTTGAGTCCATTTCGTTGAGCAAGGAGTAGCTCTTGCCTATTCCATATTTGGCTTAAGGAAATTTATCTGTGCTCATTTCAATCTCTGGTTTTATGTAGCACCCCAACTCACCTTTCCCCTTAAGCAAGCATAAGTTGGGTTTCTAAATTTGAGACCCTCTTCTGTTTTGTAATCCAGTTCCTGTGTAGCCAGGTTTACATTCCGTGTATTAGTGATATCTTATGATGTTTCTTTTTCTGTGTGACTTATTTCAGTGAGAATCATCATACCTGAATCCAGTCTATGCTGCTACGGGCCTGATGACATAGATTTCATTGCTGAGTGATATTGCATTGTACGTAACTACCACATCTTCTTTATCCATTTTTCACTTTCTGCGATATTGAACTTCTACCGTAAATGGGGTTCTTGTAAACAGAGAGGTCCCAAACTTTGGGGTGGCTGTGTTTTTTTGATTTTCATTTCCCTATGCTATAGGACCATACGTGGAAGTGCCCTAGGCTCTGTTGCTTTGTTTTTTAGATGTTTCAGGAAACACCATACACTTCTCCCGAGTGGCTGTTGGCAATTTACATCCCGCCCATCAGCATAACAAGGCTCCCAGTTCTCCATGGCCTGTCCTGCCTTTCTGGATTTTACACTTTTTTCAGATGGCCCTTTTGACCAGGGGGAAGTGAGACTTCATTGTAGTGCAGATTTCCTTTGCAAGCTTGCTTGGTTGGCCAAAAAGGGCGTATGCGGTTTTTCCTGAATATATTCAGGAAAAAACGCATACGCCCTTTTTGGCCAAGTGCATCATTGTCGACGTTCTGCCTCTTTTCCTATGCTTTAAATGCAATTCCAGTCTACCTCCTGAAATTGGTTTCCTGCAATTCTGCCCCGCTTTCAAGTCCTCGTGGCAGCCTTACTTCAGTATATTTTTGGACGATAGCTGTCATTTATAACTCTGCAGGTTTGTGAATTACAGTGCCCCTGAGCTCCTTTCTTCAACTCGCTTTCTTGTGAGCTGGCCGCAACACCGCACGATTGCTTCAGGCCCTAATCTGGTTCCGGCACGGCACGCTGAGCCTTTGCTTAATTGCTCTTCCTGGTGGGAAATGAGAGTTAAATTTGCCCGTCCAGACACCTCCAGCTAGTCTCTCATTGGTCCTCCCTATCCCTGTTCATCTTCCGCAGAAATTGCAAACTGGACCAAGCAGGAGGTTTAAGGCACTGACTCTCCAAGTCGGGAGAGTGTTAGTAAAGCATCTGGAATGTTGCACCTGAGTACCAGCGGTCGAAAACTGAGACATATTTGAACACATCTCCCAATCACACGGTTGATCATACTCTGGGTTCCACATGCATGTTTCAGCTGAAGGAAGAATCCCTTAAAGCTGGAGAGTTGAGACCCCTGGAATGGGTACCATGCAATATGACTTCAAAGGGTCTTCATTTGCTCACCGAACCTCTCCAATCCTATCACTGCTGCGTTTATGCCCCTGTACACACGCTTGATTCTGTTTCGGAGACATAGCAATCCATAGGTTTTAAGATACTTACTAGTCAGGTACATTCTTAGGCGTTTAATATGGGGTGTTGAGTCCATTTCATTGAGCAAGGAGTAGCTCTTGTCTATTCCATATTTGGCTTAAGGAAATTTATCTGTGCTCATTTCAGTCTCTGGTTTTATGTAGCACCCCAACTCACCTTTCCCCTTAAGCAAGCATAAGTTGGGTTTCTAAATTTGAGACCCTCTTCTGTTTTGTAATCCAGTTCCTGTGTAGCCAAGTTTACATTCCGTGTATTAGTGATATCTTACGATGTTTCTTTTTCTGTGTGACTTATTTCAGTTAAAATCATCATACCTGAATCCAGTCTATGCTGCTACTGGTCTGATGACATAGATTTCATTGCTGAGTGATATTGCATTGTACGTAACTACCACAACTTCTTTATCCATTTTTCACTTTCTGCGATATTGAACTTCTAACGTAAATGAGGTTCTTGTAAACAGAGAGGTCCCAAACTTTGGGGTGGCTTTGTCTTTTTGATTTTAATTTCCCTAAGCTATAGGACTATAAGTGGAAGTGCCCTAGGCTCTGTTGCTTTGTTTTTTAGATGTTTCATGAAACACCATACACTTCTCCTGAGTGGCTGTTTGCAATTTTCATCCCGCCCATCAGCATAACAAGGCTCCCAGTTCTCCATGGCCTGTCCTGCCTTTCTGGATTTTACACTTTTTTCACATGGCCCTTTTGACTGGGGGGAAGTGAGACTTCATTGTAGTGCAGATTTCCTTTGCAAGCTTGCTTGGTTGGCCAAAAAGGGCGTATGCGTTTTTTCTGAATATATGCAGGAAAAAACGCATACGCACTTTTCGGCCAAGTGCATCATTGTCGACGTTCTGCCTCTTTTCCTATGCTTAAATGCAATTCCAGTCTACCTCCTGAAATCGGATTCCTGCAATTCTGCCCCGCTTTCAAGTCCTCTTGGCAGCCTTACTTCAGTATATTTTTGGACGATAGCTGTCATTCATAACTCTGCACGTTTGTGATAACAGTGCCCCTGAGCTCCTTTCTTCAACTCGCTTTCTTGTGAGCTGGCCGCAACACCGTAGGATTGCTTCAGGCCCTAATCTGGTTCCAGTACGGCACGCTGAGCCTTTGCTTAATTCCTCTTCCTGGTGGGAAATGAGAGTTAAATTTGCCCGTCCAGACACCTCCAGCTAGTCTCTCATTGGTTCTCCCTATTCCTGTTCATCTTCCGCAGAATTTGCAAACTGGGCCAAACAGGAGGTTAAAGGCACTGACTCTCAAAGTCGGGAGAGTCTTAGTAAAGCATCTGGAATGTTGCACCCGAGTACCAGGGGATGAGAACTGAGACATATTTGAACACGTCTCCCGATCACATGGTTGATCATACTCTGGGTTCCACATGCATGTTTTAGCTGAAGGAAGAATCCCTTAAACCTGGAGAGTTGAGACCCGTGGAATGGGTACCATGCAATATGACTTCAAAGGGTCTTCATTTGCTCACCGAACCTCTCCAATCCTATCACTGCTGCGTTTATGCCCCGGTACTCACGCTTGATTCTCTTTCAGAGACATAGCAATCCGTAGGTTTTAAGATACTTACTAGTCAGGTACATTATTAGGCATTTAATATGGGGTTTTGAGTCCATTTCGTTGAGGAAGGAGTAGCTCTTGTCTATTCCATATTTGGCTTAAGGAACTTTATCTGTGCTCATTTCAATCTCTGGTTTTATGCAGCACCCCAACTCACCTTTCCCCTTAAACAAGCATAAGTTGGTTTTCTAAATTTGAGACCCTCTTCTGTTTTGTAATCCAGTTCCTGTGTAGCCAAGTTTACATTCCGTGTATTAGTGATATCTTATGATGTTTCTTTTTCTGTGTGACTTATTTCAGTGAGAATCAACATACCTGAATCCACTCATTATGCTGCTATGGGCCAGATGACATAGATTTCATTGCTGAGTGATATTGCATTGTACGTGAGTACCACAACTTCTTTATCCATTTTTCAATTTCTGCGATATTGAACTTCTACTGTAAATGAGGTTCTTGTAAACAGAGAGGTCCCAAACTTTGGGGTGGCTGTGTCTTTTTGATTTTAATTTCCCTAAGCTATAGGACCATAAGTGCAAGTGCCCTAGGCTCTGTTGCTTTGTTTTTTAGATGTTTCAGGAAACACCATACACTTCTCCCGAGTGGCTGTTGGCAATTTACATCCCGCCCATCAGCATAACAAGGCTCCCAGTTCTCCATGGCCTGTCCTGCCTTTCTGGATTTTACACTTTTTTCAGATGGCCCTTTTGACCGGGGGATAGTGAGACTTCATTGTAGTGCAGATTTCCTTTGCAAGCTTGCTTGGTTGGCCAAAAAGGGCGTATGCGTTTTTTCCTGAATATATTCAGGAAAAAACGCATACGCCCTTTTTGGCCAAGTGCATCATTGTCGACGTTCTGCCTCTTTTCCTATGCTTTAAATGTAATTCCAGTCTACCTCCTGAAATCGGTTTCCTGCAATTCTGCTCTGCTTTGAAGTCCTCTTGGCAGCCTTACTTCAGTATATTTTTGGACGATAGCTGTCATTTATAACTCTGCAGGTTTGTGAATTACAGTGCCCCTGAGCTCCTTTCTTCAACTCGCTTTCTTGTGAGCTGGCCGCAACACAGCAGGATTGCTTCAGGCCCTAATCTGGTTCCGGCACGGCACGCAGAGCCTTTGGTTAATTCCTCTTCCTGGTGGGAAATGAGAGTTAAATTTGCCCGTCCAGACACCTCCAGCTAGTCTCTCATTGGTTCTCCCTATTCCTGTTCATCTTCCGCAGAAATTGCAAACTGGGCCAAACAGGAGGTTAAAGGCACTGACTCTCCAAGTCGGGAGAGTGTTAGTAAAGCGTCTGGAATGTTGCACCCGAGTACCAGGGGATGAGAACTGAGACATATTTGAACACGTCTCCCGATCACATGGTTGATCATACTCTGGGTTCCACATGCATGTTTTAGCTGAAGGAAGAATCCCTTAAACCTTGAGAGTTGAGACCCGTGGAATGGGTACCATGCAATATGACTTCAAAGGGTCTTCATTTGCTCACCGAACCTCTCCAATCCTATCACTGCTGCGTTTATGCCCCGGTACTCACGCTTGATTCTCTTTCAGAGACATAGCAATCCATAGGTTTTAAGATACTTACTAGTCAGGTACATTCTTAGGCGTTTAATATGGGGTGTTGAGTCCATTTCATTGAGCAAGGAGTAGCTCTTGTCTATTACATATTTGGCTTAAGGAAATTTATCTGTGCTCATTTCAATCTCTGGTTTTATGTAGCACCCCAACTCACCTTTCCCCTTAAGCAAGCATAAGTTCGGTTTCTAAATTTGAGACCCTCTTCTGTTTTGTAATCCAGTTCCTGTGTAGCCAAGTGTACATTCCATGTATTAGTGATATCTTATGATGTTTCTTTTTCTGTGTGACTTATTTCAGTGAGAATCATCATACCTGAATCCAGTCTATGCTGCTACGGGCCTGATGACATAGATTTCATTGCTGAGTGATATTGCATTGTACGTAAGTACCACAACTGCTTTATCCATTTTTCACTTTCTGCGATATTGAACTTGTCCCGTAAACGAGATTCTTGTAAACAGAGCCGTCCCAAACTTTGGGGTGGCTGTGTCTTTTTGATTTTAATTTCCTTAAGCTATAGGACCATAAGTTGAAGTGCCCTAGGCTCTGTTGCTTTGTTTTTTAGATGTTTCAGGAAACACCATACACTTGTCCCGAGTGGCTGTTGGCAATTTACATCCCGCCCATCAGCATAACAAGGCTCCCAGTTCTCCATGGCCTGTCCTGCCTTTCTGGATTTTACACTTTTTTCAGATGGCCCTTTTGACCAGGGGGAAGTGAGACTTCATTGTAGTGCAGATTTCCTTTGCAAGCTTGCTTGGTTGGCCAAAAAGGGCGTATGCGGTTTTTCCTGAATATATTCAGGAAAAAACGCATACGCCCTTTTTGGCCAAGTGCATCATTGTCGACGTTCTGCCTCTTTTCCTATGCTTTAAATGCAATTCCAGTCTACCTCCTGAAATTGGTTTCCTGCAATTCTGCCCCGCTTTCAAGTCCTCGTGGCAGCCTTACTTCAGTATATTTTTGGACGATAGCTGTCATTTATAACTCTGCAGGTTTGTGAATTACAGTGCCCCTGAGCTCCTTTCTTCAACTCGCTTTCTTGTGAGCTGGCCGCAACACCGCACGATTGCTTCAGGCCCTAATCTGGTTCCGGCACGGCACGCTGAGCCTTTGCTTAATTGCTCTTCCTGGTGGGAAATGAGAGTTAAATTTGCCCGTCCAGACACCTCCAGCTAGTCTCTCATTGGTCCTCCCTATCCCTGTTCATCTTCCGCAGAATTTGCAAACTGGGCCAAGCAGGAGGTTTAAGGAACTGACTCTCCAAGTCGGGAGAGTGTTAGTAAAGCATCTGGAATGTTGCACCTGAGTACCAGCGGTCGAAAACTGAGACATATTTGAACACGTCTCCCAATCACACGGTTGATCATACTCTGGGTTCCACATGCATGTTTCAGCTGAAGGAAGAATCCCTTAAAGCTGGAGAGTTGAGACCCGTGGAATGGGTACCATGCAATATGACTTCAAAGGGTCTTCATTTGCTCACCGAACCTCTCCAATCCTATCACTGCTGCGTTTATGCCCCTGTACACACGCTTGATTCTGTTTCGGAGACATAGCAATCCATAGGTTTTAAGATACTTACTAGTCAGGTACATTCTTAGGCGTTTAATATGGGGTGTTGAGTCCATTTCATTGAGCAAGGAGTAGCTCTTGTCTATTCCATATTTGGCTTAAGGAAATTTATCTGTGCTCATTTCAGTCTCTGGTTTTATGTAGCACCCCAACTCACCTTTCCCCTTAAGCAAGCATAAGTTGGGTTTCTAAATTTGAGACCCTCTTCTGTTTTGTAATCCAGTTCCTGTGTAGCCAAGTTTACATTCCGTGTATTAGTGATATCTTACGATGTTTCTTTTTCTGTGTGACTTATTTCAGTTAAAATCATCATACCTGAATCCAGTCTATGCTGCTACTGGCCTGATGACATAGATTTCATTGCTGAGTGATATTGCATTGTACGTAACTACCACAACTTCTTTATCCATTTTTCACTTTCTGCGATATTGAACTTCTACCGTAAATGAGGTTCTTGTAAACAGAGAGGTCCCAAACTTTGGGGTGGCTGTGTCTTTTTGATTTTAATTTCCCTAAGCTATAGGACTATAAGTGGAAGTGCCCTAGGCTCTGTTGCTTTGTTTTTTAGATGTTTCATGAAACACCATACACTTCTCCTGAGTGGCTGTTTGCAATTTTCATCCCGCCCATCAGCATAACAAGGCTCCCAGTTCTCCATGGCCTGTCCTGCCTTTCTGGATTTTACACTTTTTTCACATGGCCCTTTTGACTGGGGGGAAGTGAGACTTCATTGTAGTGCAGATTTCCTTTGCAAGCTTGCTTGGTTGGCCAAAAAGGGCGTATGCGCTTTTTCTGAATATATGCAGGAAAAAACGCATACGCACTTTTCGGCCAAGTGCATCATTGTCGACGTTCTGCCTCTTTTCCTATGCTTAAATGCAATTCCAGTCTACCTCCTGAAATCGGATTCCTGCAATTCTGCCCCGCTTTCAAGTCCTCTTGGCAGCCTTACTTCAGTATATTTTTGGACGATAGCTGTCATTCATAACTCTGCACGTTTGTGATAACAGTGCCCCTGAGCTCCTTTCTTCAACTCGCTTTCTTGTGAGCTGGCTGCAACACCGCAGGATTGCTTCAGGCCCTAATCTGGTTCCAGTACGGCATGCTGAGCCTTTGCTTAATTCCTCTTCCTGGTGGGAAATGAGAGTTAAATTTGCCCGTCCAGACACCTCCAGCTAGTCTCTCATTGGTTCTCCCTATTCCTGTTCATCTTCCGCAGAATTTGCAAACTGGGCCAAACAGGAGGTTAAAGGCACTGACTCTCAAAGTCGGGAGAGTGTTAGTAAAGCATCTGGAATGTTGCACCCGAGTACCAGGGGATGAGAACTGAGACATATTTGAACACGTCTCCCGATCACATGGTTGATCATAATCTGGGTTCCACATGCATGTTTTAGCTGAAGGAAGAATCCCTTAAACCTGGAGAGTTGAGACCCGTGGAATGGGTACCATGCAATATGACTTCAAAGGGTCTTCATTTGCTCACCGAACCTCTCCAATCCTATCACTGCTGCGTTTATGCCCCGGTACTCACGCTTGATTCTCTTTCAGAGACATAGCAATCCATAGGTTTTAAGATACTTACTAGTCAGGTACATTATTAGGCATTTAATATGGGGTTTTGAGTCCATTTCGTTGAGCAAGGAGTAGCTCTTGTCTATTCCATATTTGGCTTAAGGAACTTTATCTGTGCTCATTTCAATCTCTGGTTTTATGCAGCACCCCAACTCACCTTTCCCCTTAAACAAGCATAAGTTGGTTTTCTAAATTTGAGACCCTCTTCTGTTTTGTAATCCAGTTCCTGTGTAGCCAAGTTTACATTCCGTGTATTAGTGATATCTTATGATGTTTCTTTTTCTGTGTGACTTATTTCAGTGAGAATCAACATACCTGAATCCACTCATTATGCTGCTATGGGCCAGATGACATAGATTTCATTGCTGAGTGATATTGCATTGTACGTGAGTACCACAACTTCTTTATCCATTTTTCAATTTCTGCGATATTGAACTTCTACTGTAAATGAGGTTCTTGTAAACAGAGAGGTCCCAAACTTTGGGGTGGCTGTGTCTTTTTGATTTTAATTTCCCTAAGCTATAGGACCATAAGTGCAAGTGCCCTAGGCTCTGTTGCTTTGTTTTTTAGATGTTTCAGGAAACACCATACACTTCTCCCGAGTGGCTGTTGGCAATTTACATCCCGCCCATCAGCATAACAAGGCTCCCAGTTCTCCATGGCCTGTCCTGCCTTTCTGGATTTTACACTTTTTTCAGATGGCCCTTTTGACCGGGGGATAGTGAGACTTCATTGTAGTGCAGATTTCCTTTGCAAGCTTGCTTGGTTGGCCAAAAAGGGCGTATGCGTTTTTTCCTGAATATATTCAGGAAAAAACGCATACGCCCTTTTTGGCCAAGTGCATCATTGTCGACGTTCTGCCTCTTTTCCTATGCTTTAAATGTAATTCCAGTCTACCTCCTGAAATCGGTTTCCTGCAATTCTGCTCTGCTTTCAAGTCCTCTTGGCAGCCTTACTTCAGTATATTTTTGGATGATAGCTGTCATTTATAAATCTGCAGGTTTGTGAATTACAGTGCCCCTGAGCTCCTTTCTTCAACTCGCTTTCTTGTGAGCTGGCCGCAACACAGCAGGATTGCTTCAGGCCCTAATCTGGTTCCGGCACGGCACGCTGAGCCTTTGGTTAATTCCTCTTCCTGGTGGGAAATGAGAGTTAAATTTGCCCGTCCAGACACCTCCAGCTAGTCTCTCATTGGTTCTCCCTATTCCTGTTCATCTTCCGCAGAAATTGCAAACTGGGCCAAACAGGAGGTTAAAGGCACTGACTCTCCAAGTCGGGAGAGTGTTAGTAAAGCGTCTGGAATGTTGCACCCGAGTACCAGGGGATGAGAACTGAGGCATATTGGAACACGTCTACCGATCACACGGTTGATCATACTCTGGGTTCCACATGCATGCTTTAGCTGAAGGAAGAATCCCTTAAACGTGGAGAGTTGAGACCCGTGGAATGGGTACCATGCAATATGACTTCAAAGGTCTTCATTTGCTCACCGAACCTCTCCAATCCTATCACTGCTGCGTTTATGCCCTTGTACACACGCTTGCTTCTCTTTTGGAGACATAGCAATCCATAGGATTTAAGATACTAACTAGTGAGGTACATTCTTAGGCGTTTCATCTGTGGTGTTGAGTCCATTTCGTTGAGCAAGGAGTAGCTCTTGTCTATTACATGTTTGGCTTAAGGAACCTTATCTGTGCTCATTTCAATCTCTGGTTTTATGCAGCACCCCAACTCACCTTTCCCCTAAGAAAGCATAAGTTGGTTTTCTAAATTTGAGACCCTCTTCTGTTTTGTAATCCAGTTCCTGTGTAGCCAAGTTTACATTCCGTGTATTAGTGATATCTTATGATGTTTCTTTTTCTGTGTGACTTATTTCAGTGAGAATCAACATACCTGAATCCACTCATTATGCTGCTATGGGCCAGATGACATAGATTTCATTGCTGAGTGATATTGCATTGTACGTGAGTACCACAACTTCTTTATCCATTTTTCAATTTCTGCGATATTGAACTTCTACTGTAAATGAGGTTCTTGTAAACAGAGAGGTCCCAAACTTTGGGGTGGCTGTGTCTTTTTGATTTTAATTTCCCTAAGCTATAGGACCATAAGTGCAAGTGCCCTAGGCTCTGTTGCTTTGTTTTTTAGATGTTTCAGGAAACACCATACACTTCTCCGGAGTGGCTGTTGGCAATTTACATCCCGCCCATCAGCATAACAAGGCTCCCAGTTCTCCATGGCCTGTCCTGCCTTTCTGGATTTTACACTTTTTTCAGATGGCCCTTTTGACCGGGGGATAGTGAGACTTCATTGTAGTGCAGATTTCCTTTGCAAGCTTGCTTGGTTGGCCAAAAAGGGCGTATGCGTTTTTTCCTGAATATATTCAGGAAAAAACGCATACGCCCTTTTTGACCAAGTGCATCATTGTCGACGTTCTGCCTCTTTTCCTATGCTTTAAATGTAATTCCAGTCTACCTCCTGAAATCGGTTTCCTGCAATTCTGCTCTGCTTTCAAGTCCTCTTGGCAGCCTTACTTCAGTATATTTTTGGACGATAGCTGTCATTTATAAATCTGCAGGTTTGTGAATTACAGTGCCCCTGAGCTCCTTTCTTCAACTCGCTTTCTTGTGAGCTGGCCGCAACACAGCAGGATTGCTTCAGGCCCTAATCTGGTTCCGGCACGGCATGCTGAGCCTTTGGTTAATTCCTCTTCCTGGTGGGAAATGAGAGTTAAATTTGCCCGTCCAGACACCTCCAGCTAGTCTCTCATTGGTTCTCCCTATTCCTGTTCATCTTCCGCAGAAATTGCAAACTGGGCCAAACAGGAGGTTAAAGGCACTGACTCTCCAAGTCAGGAGAGTGTTAGTAAAGCGTCTGGAATGTTGCACCCGAGTACCAGGGGATGAGAACTGAGGCATATTGGAACACGTCTACCGATAACACGGTTGATCATACTCTGGGTTCCACATGCATGCTTTAGCTGAAGGAAGAATCCCTTAAACGTGGAGAGTTGAGACCCGTGGAATGGGTACCATGCAATATGACTTCAAAGGTCTTCATTTGCTCACCGAACCTCTCCAATCCTATCACTGCTGCGTTTATGCCCTTGTACACACGCTTGCTTCTCTTTTGGAGACATAGCAATCCATAGGATTTAAGATACTAACTAGTGAGGTACATTCTTAGGCGTTTCATCTGTGGTTTTGAGTCCATTTCGTTGAGCAAGGAGTAGCTCTTGTCTATTACATGTTTGGCTTAAGGAACCTTATCTGTGCTCATTTCAATCTCTGGTTTTATGCAGCACCCCAACTCACCTTTCCCCTAAGAAAGCATAAGTTGGTTTTCTAAATTTGAGACCCTGTTCTCTTTTGTAATCCTGTTCCTGTGTAGCCAAGTTTACATTCCGTGTATTAGTGATATCTTATGATGTTTCTTTTTCTGTGTGACTTATTTCAGATAGAATCATCATACCTGAATGCACTCATTATGCTGCTATGGGCCTGATGACATAGATTTCATTGCTGAGTGATATTGCACTGTACGTAAGTACCACAACTGCTTTATCCATTTTTCACTTTCTGCGATATTGAACTTGTACCATAAACGAGGTTCTTGTAAACAGAGCCGTTCCAAACTTAGGGGTGGCTGTGTCTTTTTGATTTTAATTTCCCTAAGCTATAGGACCATATGTGGAAGTGCCGTAGGCTCTGTTGCTTTGTTTTTTAGATGTTTCAGGAAACACCATACACTTCTCCCCAGTGGCTGTTGGCAATTTACATTCCGCCCATCAGCATAACAAGGCTCCCAGTTCTCCATGGCCTGTCCTGCCTTTCTGGATTTTACACTTTTTTCAGATGGCCCTTTTGACCAGGGGGAAGTGAGACTTCATTGTAGTGCAGATTTCCTTTGCAAGCTTGCTTGGTTGGCCAGAAAGGGCGTATGCGTTTTTTCCTGAATATATTCAGGAAAAAACGCATACGCCCTTTCTGGCCCAGTGCATCATTGTCGAAGTTCTGCCTCTTTTCCTATGCTTTAAGTGCAATTCCAGTCTACCTCCTGAAATCGGTTTCCTGCAATTCTGCCCCGCTTTCAAGTCCTCTTGGCAGCCTTACTTCAGTATATTTTTGGACGATAGCTGTCATTTATAACTCTGCAGGTCTGTGAATTACAGTGCCCCTGAGGTCCTTTCTTCAACTCGCTTTGTTGTGAGCTGGCCGCAACACCGCACGATTGCTTCAGGCCCTAATCTGGTTCCGGCACGGCACGCTGAGCCTTTGGTTAATTCCTCTTCCTGGTGGGAAATGAGAGTTAAATTTGCCCGTCCAGACACCTCCAGCTAGTCTCTCATTGGTTCTCCTTATTCCTGTTCATCTTCCGCAGAAATTGCAAACTGGTCCAAACAGGAGGTTAAAGGCACTGACTCTCCAAGTCGGGAGAGTGTTAGTAAAGCGTCTGGAATGTTGCACCCGAGTACCAGGGGACGAGAACTGAGACATATTGGAACACGTCTCCCGATCACACGGTTGATCATACTCTGGGTTCCACATGCATGCTTTAGCTGAAGGAAGAATCCCTTAAACCTGGAGAGTTAAGACCCGTGGAATGGGTACTATGCAATATGACTTCAAAGGGTCTTCATTTGCTCACCCAACCTCTCCAATCCTATCACTGCTGCGTTTATGCCCCTGTACACATGCTTGATTCTCTTTCGGAGACATAGCGATCCATAGCTTTTAAGATACTTACTAGTCAGGTACATTCTTAGGCGTTTAATATGGGGTGTTGAGTCCATTTCGTTGAGCAAGGAGTAGCTCTTGTCTATTATATATTTGGCTTAAGTAACTTTATCTGTGCTCATTTTAATCTCTGGTTTTATGCAGCACCCCAACTCACCTTTCCCCTTAAGCAAGCATAAGTTGGCTTTCTAAATTTGAGACCCTGTTCTGTTTTGTTATCCAATTCCTGTGTAGCCAAGTTTACATTCCGTGTATTAGTGATATCTTATGATGTTTCTTTTTCTGTGTGACTTATTTCAGTTAGAATCATCACACCTGAATCCACTTATTATGCTGCTATGGGCCTGATGACATAGATTTCATTGCTGAGTGATATTGCATTGTACGTAAGTACCAAAACTTCTTTATCCATTTTTCAATTTCTGCGATATTGAACTTCTACTGTAAATGAGGTTCTTGTAAACGGAGAGGTCCCAAACTTTGGGGTGGCTGTGTCTTTTTTATTTTAATTTCCCTAAGCTATAGGACTATAAGTGGAAGTGCCCTAGGCTCTGTTGTTTGGTTTTTTAGATGTTTCAGGAAACACCATACACTTCTCCTGAGTGGATGTTGGCAATTTTCATCCCGCCCATCAGCATAACAAGGCTCCCAGTTCTCCATGGCCTGTCCTGCCTTTCTGGATTTTACACTTTTTTCAGATGGCCCTTTTGACAGGGGGAATGTGAGACTTCATTGTAGTGCAGATTTCCTTTGCAAGCTTGCTTGGTTGGCCAAAAAGTGCGTATGCGTTGTTTCCTGAATATATTCAGGAAAAAACGCATACGCCCTTTTTGGCCAAGTGCATCATTGTGGACGTTCTGCCTCTTTTCCTATGCTTTAAATGCAATTCCAGTCTACCTCCTGAAATCGGTTTCCTGCAATTCTGCCCCGCTTTCAAGTCCTCTTGGCAGCCTTACTTCAGTATATTTTTGGACGATAGCTGTCATTTATAACTCTGCAGGTTTGTGAATTACAGTGCCCCTGAGCTGCTTTCTTCAACTCACTTTCTTGTGAGCTGGCCGCAACACCACACGATTGCTTCAGGCCCTAATCTGGTTCCGGCACGGTATGCTGAGCCTTTGGTTAATTCCTCTTCCTGGTGGGAAATGAGAGTTAAATTTGCCCGTTCAGACACCTCCAGCTAGTCTCTCATTGGTTCTCCCTATTCCTGTTCATCTTCCGCAGAAATTGCAAACTGGGCCAAACAGGAGGTTAAAGGCATTGACTCTCCAAGTCGGG
Organism: Orcinus orca; assembly: GCF_937001465.1. Classification (NCBI taxonomy): domain Eukaryota; kingdom Metazoa; phylum Chordata; class Mammalia; order Artiodactyla; family Delphinidae; genus Orcinus; species Orcinus orca. The sequence goes on along the minus strand of NW_026043937.1, from coordinate 269,314 downwards.
AGAGTGTTAGTAAAGCGTCTGGAATGTTGCACCCGAGTACCAGGGGATGAAAACTGAGACATATTTGAACACGTCTCCCGATCACATGGTTTATCATAACGTGGTTTCCACATGTATGTTTTAGCTGAAGGAAGAATCCCTTAAAGCTGGAGAGTTGAGACCCGTGGAATGAGTACCATGCAATATGACTTCAAAGGGTCTTCATTTGCTCACCGAACCTCTCCAATCCTATCACTGCTGCATTTATGCCCTTGTACACACGCTTGATTCTCTTTTGGAGACATAGCAATCCATAGGTTTTAAGATACTTACTAGTCAGTACATTCTTAGGCGTTTAATATGGGGTGTTGAGTCCATTTCATTGAGCAAGGAGTAGCTCTTTTCTATTCCATATTTGGCTTAAGGAAATTTATCTGTGCTCATTTCAATCTCTGGTTTTATGTAGCACCCCAACTCACCTTTTCCCTTAAGCAAGCATAAGTTGGGTTTCTAAATTTGAGACCCTCTTCTGTTTTGTAATCCAGTTCCTGTGTAGCCAAGTTTACATTCCGTGTATTAGTGATATCTTATGATGTTTCTTTTTCTGTGTGACTTATTTCAGTTAGAATCATCATACCTGAATCCAGTCTATGCTGCTACGGGCCTGATGACATAGATTTCATTGCTGAGTGATATTGCATTTTACGTAACTACCACAACTTCTTTATCCATTTTTCACTTTCTGCGATATTGAACTTCTACCGTAAATGAGGTTCTTGTAAACAGAGAGGTCCCAAACATTGGGGTGGCTGTGTCTTTTTGATTTTAATTTCCCTAAGCTATAGGACTATAAGTGGAAGTGCCCTAGGCTCTGTTGCTTTGTTTTTTAGATGTTTCATGAAACACCATACACTTCTCCTGAGTGGCTGTTGGCAATTTTCATCCCGCCCATCAGCATAACAAGGCTCCCAGTTCTCCATGGCCTGTCCTGCCTTTCTGGATTTTACACTTTTGTCACATGGCCCTTTTGACTGGGGGGAAGTGAGACTTCATTGTAGTGCAGATTTCCTTTGCAAGCTTGCTTGGTTGGCCAAAAAGGGCGTATGCGTTTTTTCCTGAATATATGCAGGAAAAAACGCATACGCACTTTTCGGCCAAGTGCATCATTGTCGACGTTCTGCCTCTTTTCCTATGCTTTAAATGCAATTCCAGTCTACCTTCTGAAATCGGTTTCCTGCAATTCTGCCCCGCTTTCAAGTCCTCTTGGCAGCGTTATTTCAGTATATTTTTGGACGATTGCTGTCATTTATAACTCTGCAGGTTTGTGAATTACAGTGCCACTGAGCTCCTATCTTCAACTCGCTTTCTTGTGAGCTGGCCGCAACACCGCAGGATTGCTTCGGGCCCTAATCTGGTTCCGGCACGGCATGCTGAGCCTTTGGTTAATTCCTCTTCCTGGTGGGAAATGAGAGTTAAATTTGCCCGTCTAGAGACCTCCAGCTAGTCTCTCATTGGTTCTCCCTATTCCTGTTCATCTTCCGCAGAAATTGCAAACTGGGCCAAACAGGAGATTAAAGGCACTGACTTTCCAATTCGGGAGAGTGTTAATAAAGTGTTTGGAATGTTGCACCCGAATAACAGGGTACGAGAACTGAGACATATTTGAACACGTCTCCCGATCACACGGTTGATCATACTCTGGGTTCCACATGCATGGTTTAGCTGAAGGAAGAATCCCTTAAACCTGGAGAGTTGAGACCCGTGCAATGGGTACCATGCAATGTGACTTCAAAGGGTCTTCATTTGCTCACCGAACCTCTCCAATCCTATCACTGCTGCGTTTATGCCCCTGTACACACGCTTGGTTCTCTTTCGGAGACATAGCAATCCATAGGTTTTAAGATACTTACTAGTCAGGTACATTCTTAGGCGTTTAATATGGGGTGTTGAGTCCATTTCGTTGAGCAAGGAGTAGCTCTTGTATATTACATATTTGGCTTAAGGAACTTTATCTGTGCTCATTTCAATCTCTGGTTTTATGCAGCACCCCAACTCACCTTTCCCCTTAAGCAAGCATAAGTTGGTTTTCTAAATTTGAGACCCTCTTCTGTTTTGTAATTCAGTGCCTGTGTAGCCAAGTTTACATTCCGTGTATTAGTGATATCTTATGACGTTTCTTTTTCTGTGTGACTTATTTCAGTTACAATCATCATACCTGAATCCACTCATTATGCTGCTACGGGCCTGATGACATAGATTTCATTGCTGAGTGATATTGCATTGTACGTAAGTACCAAAACTTCTTTATCCATTTTTCGCTTTCTGCGATATTGAACTTGTACCGTAAACGAGGTTCTTGTAAACAGAGCCGTCCCAAACTTTGGGGTGGCTGTGTCTTTTTGATTTTAATTTCCCTAAGCTATAGGACCATAAGTGGAAGTGCCCTAGGCTCTGTTGCTTTGTTTTTTAGATGTTTCAGGAAACACCATACACTTCTCCCCAGTGACTGTTGGCAATTTACATCCCGCCCATCAGCATAACAAGGCTCCCAGTTCTCCATGGCCTGTCCTGCCTTTCTGGATTTTACACTTTTTTCAGATGATCCTTTTGACCGGGAGGGAAGTGAGACTTCAATGTAGTGCAGATTTCCTTTGCAAGCTTGCTTGGTTGGCCAAAAAGTGCGTATGCGTTGTTTCCTGAATATATTCAGGAAACAACGCATACGCCCTTTTTGGCCAAGTGCATCATTGTGGACGTTCTGCCTCTTTTCCTATGCTTTAAATGCAATTCCAGTCTACCTCCTGAAATCGGTTTCCTGCAATTCTGCCCCGCTTTCAAGTCCTCTTGGCAGCCTTACTTCAGTATATTTTTGGACGATAGCTGTCATTTATAACTCTGCAGGTTTGTGAATTACAGTGCCCCTGAGCTGCTTTCTTCAACTCACTTTCTTGTGAGCTGGCCGCAACACCACACGATTGCTTCAGGCCCTAATCTGGTTCCGGCACGGTATGCTGAGCCTTTGGTTAATTCCTCTTCCTGGTGGGAAATGAGAGTTAAATTTGCCCGTTCAGACACCTCCAGCTAGTCTCTCATTGGTTCTCCCTATTCCTGTTCATCTTCCGCAGAAATTGCAAACTGGGCCAAACAGGAGGTTAAAGGCATTGACTCTCCAAGTCGGGAGAGTGTTAGTAAAGCGTCTGGAATGTTGCACCCGAGTACCAGGGGATGAAAACTGAGACATATTTGAACACGTCTCCCGATCACATGGTTTATCATAACGTGGTTTCCACATGTATGTTTTAGCTGAAGGAAGAATCCCTTAAAGCTGGAGAGTTGAGACCCGTGGAATGAGTACCATGCAATATGACTTCAAAGGGTCTTCATTTGCTCACCGAACCTCTCCAATCCTATCACTGCTGCGTTTATGCCCTTGTACACACGCTTGATTCTCTTTTGGAGACATAGCAATCCATAGGTTTTAAGATACTTACTAGTCAGGTACATTCTTAGGCGTTTAATATGGGGTGTTGAGTCCATTTCATTGAGCAAGGAGTAGCTCTTTTCTATTCCATATTTGGCTTAAGGAAATTTATCTGTGCTCATTTCAATCTCTGGTTTTATGTAGCACCCCAACTCACCTTTTCCCTTAAGCAAGCATAAGTTGGGTTTCTAAATTTGAGACCCTCTTCTGTTTTGTAATCCAGTTCCTGTGTAGCCAAGTTTACATTCCGTGTATTAGTGATATCTTATGATGTTTCTTTTTCTGTGTGACTTATTTCAGTTAGAATCATCATACCTGAATCCAGTCTATGCTGCTACGGGCCTGATGACATAGATTTCATTGCTGAGTGATATTGCATTTTACGTAACTACCACAACTTCTTTATCCATTTTTCACTTTCTGCGATATTGAACTTCTACCGTAAATGAGGTTCTTGTAAACAGAGAGGTCCCAAACTTTGGGGTGGCTGTGTCTTTTTGATTTTAATTTCCCTAAGCTATAGGACTATAAGTGGAAGTGCCCTAGGCTCTGTTGCTTTGTTTTTTAGATGTTTCATGAAACACCATACACTTCTCCTGAGTGGCTGTTGGCAATTTTCATCCCGCCCATCAGCATAACAAGGCTCCCAGTTCTCCATGGCCTGTCCTGCCTTTCTGGATTTTACACTTTTGTCACATGGCCCTTTTGACTGGGGGTAAGTGAGACTTCATTGTAGTGCAGATTTCCTTTGCAAGCTTGCTTGGTTGGCCAAAAAGGGCGTATGCGTTTTTTCCTGAATATATGCAGGAAAAAACGCATACGCACTTTTCGGCCAAGTGCATCATTGTCGACGTTCTGCCTCTTTTCCTATGCTTTAAATGCAATTCCAGTCTACCTTCTGAAATCGGTTTCCTGCAATTCTGCCCCGCTTTCAAGTCCTCTTGGCAGCGTTATTTCAGTATATTTTTGGACGATTGCTGTCATTTATAACTCTGCAGGTTTGTGAATTACAGTGCCACTGAGCTCCTATCTTCAACTCGCTTTCTTGTGAGCTGGCCGCAACACCGCAGGATTGCTTCGGGCCCTAATCTGGTTCCGGCACGGCATGCTGAGCCTTTGGTTAATTCCTCTTCCTGGTGGGAAATGAGCGTTAAATTTGCCCGTCTAGAGACCTCCAGCTAGTCTCTCATTGGTTCTCCCTATTCCTGTTCATCTTCCGCAGAAATTGCAAACTGGGCCAAACAGGAGATTAAAGGCACTGACTTTCCAATTCGGGAGAGTGTTAATAAAGTGTTTGGAATGTTGCACCCGAATAACAGGGTACGAGAACTGAGACATATTTGAACACGTCTCCCGATCACACGGTTGATCATACTCTGGGTTCCACATGCATGGTTTAGCTGAAGGAAGAATCCCTTAAACCTGGAGAGTTGAGACCCGTGCAATGGGTACCATGCAATGTGACTTCAAAGGGTCTTCATTTGCTCACCGAACCTCTCCAATCCTATCACTGCTGCGTTTATGCCCCTGTACACACGCTTGGTTCTCTTTCGGAGACATAGCAATCCATAGGTTTTAAGATACTTACTAGTCAGGTACATTCTTAGGCGTTTAATATGGGGTGTTGAGTCCATTTCGTTGAGCAAGGAGTAGCTCTTGTATATTACATATTTGGCTTAAGGAACTTTATCTGTGCTCATTTCAATCTCTGGTTTTATGCAGCACCCCAACTCACCTTTCCCCTTAAGCAAGCATAAGTTGGTTTTCTAAATTTGAGACCCTCTTCTGTTTTGTAATTCAGTGCCTGTGTAGCCAAGTTTACATTCCGTGTATTAGTGATATCTTATGACGTTTCTTTTTCTGTGTGACTTATTTCAGTTACAATCATCATACCTGAATCCACTCATTATGCTGCTACGGGCCTGATGACATAGATTTCATTGCTGAGTGATATTGCATTGTACGTAAGTACCACAACTTCTTTATCCATTTTTCGCTTTCTGCGATATTGAACTTGTACCGTAAACGAGGTTCTTGTAAACAGAGCCGTCCCAAACTTTGGGGTGGCTGTGTCTTTTTGATTTTAATTTCCCTAAGCTATAGGACCATAAGTGGAAGTGCCCTAGGCTCTGTTGCTTTGTTTTTTAGATGTTTCAGGAAACACCATACACTTCTCCCCAGTGACTGTTGGCAATTTACATCCCGCCCATCAGCATAACAAGGCTCCCAGTTCTCCATGGCCTGTCCTGCCTTTCTGGATTTTACACTTTTTTCAGATGATCCTTTTGACCGGGAGGGAAGTGAGACTTCAATGTAGTGCAGATTTCCTTTGCAAGCTTGCTTGGTTGGCCAAAAAGTGCGTATGCGTTTTTTCCTGAATATATTCAGGAAAAAACGCATACGCCCTTTTTGGCCAAGTGCATCATTGTGGACGTTCTGCCTCTTTTCCTATGCTTTAAATGCAATTCCAGTCTACCTCCTGAAATCGGTTTCCTGCAATTCTGCCCCGCATTCAAGTCCTCTTGGCAGCCTTACTTCAGTATATTTTTGGACGATAGCTGTCATTTATAACTCTGCAGGTTTGTGAATTACAGTGCCCCTGAGCTCCTTTCTTCAACTCGCTTTCTTGTGAGCTGGCCGCAACACCGCAGGATTGCTTCAGGCCCTAATCTGGTTCCGGCATGGCACGCTGAGCCTTTGGTTAATTCCTATTCTTGGTGGGAAATGAGAGTTATATTTGCCCATCCAGACACCTCCAGCTAGTCTCTCATTGGTTCTCCCTATTCCTGTTCATCTTCCGCAGAAATTGCAAACTGGGCCAAACAGGAGGTTAAAGGTACTGACTCTCCAAGTCGGGAGAGTGTTAGTAAAGCATCTGCAATGTTGCACCCGAGTACCATGGGACGAGAACTGAGACATATTGGAACACGTCTCCCGATCACATGATTGATCATACTCTGGGTTCCACATGCATGCTTTAGCTGAAGGAAGAATCCCTTAAAGCTGGAGAGTTGAGACCCGTGGAATGGGTACCATGCAATATGACTTCAAAGGGTCTTCGTTTGCTCACCGAACCTCTCCAATCCTATCACTGCTGCGTTTATGCCCCTGTACACACGCTTGATTCTCTTTTGGAGACATAGCAATCCATAGGTTTTAAGATACTTACTAGTCAGCTACATTCTTAGGCGTTTAATATGGGGTGTTGAGTCCATTTCGTTGAGCAAGGAGTAGCTCTTGTCTATTACATGTTTGGCTTAAGGAACTTTATTTGTGCTCATTTCAATCTCTTGTTTTATGCAGCACCCCAACTCACCTTTCCCCTTAAGCAAGCATAAGTTGGTTTTCTAAATTTGAGACCCTGTTGTGTTTTGTAATCCAGTTCGTGTGTAGCCAAGTTTACATTCCATGTATTAGTGATATCTTATGATGTTTCTTTTTCTGTGTGACTTATTTCAGTTAGAATCATCATACCTGAATCCACTCATTATGCTGCTATGGGCCTGATGACATAGATTTCATTGCTGAGTGATATTGCATTGTACGTAAGTACCACAACTGCTTTATCCATTTTTCACTTTCTTTGATATTGAACTTGTACCGTAAACGAGGTTCTTGTAAACAGAGCCATCCCAAACTTTGGGGTGGCTGTGTCTTTTTGATTTTAATTTCCCTAAGCTATAGGACCATAAGTGGAAGTGCCCTAGGCTCTGTTGCTTTGTTTTTTACATGTTTCAGGAAACACCATACACTTCTCCCTAGTGGCTGTTGGCAGTTTACATCCCGCCCATCAGCATAACAAGGCTCCCAGTTCTCCATGGCCTGTCCTGCCTTTCTGGATTTTACACTTTTTTCAGATGGCCCTTTTGACCAGGGGGAAGTGAGACTTCATTGTAGTGCAGATTTCCTTTGCAAGCTTGCTTGGTTGGCCAAAAAGGGCGTATGCGTTTTTTCCTGAATATATTCAGGAAAAAACGCATACGCCCTTTATGGCCAAGTGCATCATTGTCGACGTTCTGCCTCTTTTCCTATGCTTTAAATGCAATTCCAGTCTACCTCCTGAAATCGGTTTCCTGCAATTCTGCCCCGCTTTCAAGTCCTCTTGGCAGGCTTACTTCAGTATATTTTTGGACGATAGCTGTCATTTATAACTCTGCAGTGTTGTGAATTACAGTTCCACTGAGCTCCTATCTTCAACTCGCTTTCATGTGAGCTGGCCGCAACACTGCAGGATTGCTTCGGGCCCTAATCTGGTTCCGGCACGGCATGCTGAGCCTTTGGTTAATTCCTCTTCTTATTGGGAAATGAGAGTTAAATTTGCCCGTCCAGACACCTCCAGCTAGTCTCTCATTGGTTCTCCCTATTCCTGTTCATCTTCTGCAGAAATTGCAAACTGGGCCAAACAGGAGATTAAAGGCACTGACTTTCCAATTCGGGAGAGTGTTAATAAAGCGTTTGGAATGTTGCACCCGAGTAACAGGTTACGAGAACTGAGACATATTTGAACATGTCTCCCGATCACATGGTTGATCATACTCTGGGTTCCACATGCCTGTTTTAGCTGAAGGAAGAATCCCTTAAACCTGGAGAGTTGAGACCCGTGGAATGGGTACCATGCAATGTGACTTCAAAGGGTCTTCATTTGCTCACCGAACCTCTCCAATCCTATCACTGCTGCGTTTATGCCCCTGTACAGACGCTTGGTTCTCTTTCGGAGACATAGCAATCCATAGGTTTTAAGATACTTACTAGTCAGGTACATTCTTAGGCATTTAATATGGGGTGTTGAGTCCATTTCGTTGAGCAAGGAGTAGCTCTTGTATATTACATATTTGGCTTAAGGAACTTTATCTGTGCTCATTTCAATCTCTGGTTTTATGCAGCACCCCAACTCACCTTTCCCCTTAAGCAAGCATAAGTTGGTTTTCTAAATTTGAGACCCTGTTGTGTTTTGTAATCCAGTTCGTGTGTAGCCAAGTTTACATTCCATGTATTAGTGATATCTTATGATGTTTCTTTTTCTGTGTGACTTATTTCAGTTAGAATCATCATACCTGAATCCACTCATTATGCTGCTATGGGCCTGATGACATAGATTTCATTGCTGAGTGATATTGCATTGTACGTAAGTACCACAACTGCTTTATCCATTTTTCACTTTCTTTGATATTGAACTTGTACCGTAAACGAGGTTCTTGTAAACAGAGCCATCCCAAACTTTGGGGTGGCTGTGTCTTTTTGATTTTAATTTCCCTAAGCTATAGGACCATAAGTGGAAGTGCCCTAGGCTCTGTTGCTTTGTTTTTTAGATGTTTCAGGAAACACCATACACTTCTCCCTAGTGGCTGTTGGCAGTTTACATCCCGCCCATCAGCATAACAAGGCTCCCAGTTCTCCATGGCCTGTCCTGCCTTTCTGGATTTTACACTTTTTTCAGATGGCCCTTTTGACCAGGGGGAAGTGAGACTTCATTGTAGTGCAGATTTCCTTTGCAAGCTTGCTTGGTTGGCCAAAAAGGGCGTATGCGTTTTTTCCTGAATATATTCAGGAAAAAACGCATACGCCCTTTATGGCCAAGTGCATCATTGTCGACGTTCTGCCTCTTTTCCTATGCTTTAAATGCAATTCCAGTCTACCTCCTGAAATCGGTTTCCTGCAATTCTGCCCCACTTTCAAGTCCTCTTGGCAGGCTTACTTCAGTATATTTTTGGACGATAGCTGTCATTTATAACTCTGCAGTGTTGTGAATTACAGTTCCACTGAGCTCCTATCTTCAACTCGCTTTCATGTGAGCTGGCCGCAACACTGCAGGATTGCTTCGGGCCCTAATCTGGTTCCGGCACGGCATGCTGAGCCTTTGGTTAATTCCTCTTCTTATTGGGAAATGAGAGTTAAATTTGCCCGTCCAGACACCTCCAGCTAGTCTCTCATTGGTTCTCCCTATTCCTGTTCATCTTCTGCAGAAATTGCAAACTGGGCCAAACAGGAGATTAAAGGCACTGACTTTCCAATTCGGGAGAGTGTTAATAAAGCGTTTGGAATGTTGCACCCGAGTAACAGGTTACGAGAACTGAGACATATTTGAACATGTCTCCCGATCACATGGTTGATCATACTCTGGGTTCCACATGCCTGTTTTAGCTGAAGGAAGAATCCCTTAAACCTGGAGAGTTGAGACCCGTGGAATGGGTACCATGCAATGTGACTTCAAAGGGTCTTCATTTGCTCACCGAACCTCTCCAATCCTATCACTGCTGCGTTTATGCCCCTGTACACACGCTTGGTTCTCTTTCGGAGACATAGCAATCCATAGGTTTTAAGATACTTACTAGTCAGGTACATTATTAGGCGTTTAATATGGGGTGTTGAGTCCATTTCGTTGAGCAAGGAGTAGCTCTTGTATATTACATATTTGGCTTAAGGAACTTTATCTGTGCTCATTTCAATCTCTGGTTTTATGCAGCACCCCAACTCATCTTTCCCCTTAAGCAAGCATAAGTTGGTTTTCTAAATTTGAGACCCTCTTCTGTTTTGTAATTCAGTGCCTGTGTAGCCAAGTTTACATTCCGTGTATTAGTGATATCTTATGACGTTTCTTTTTCTGTGTGACTTATTTCAGTTAGAATCATCATACCTGAATCCACTCATTATGCTGCTACGGGAATGATGACATAGATTTCATTGCTGAGTGATATTGCATTGTACGTAAGTACCACAACTTCTTTATCCATTTTTCGCTTTCTGCGATATTGAACTTGTACCGTAAACGAGGTTCTTGTAAACAGAGCCGTCCCAAACTTTGGGGTGGCTGTGTCTTTTTGATTTTAACTTCCCTAAGCTATATGACAATAAGTGGAAGTGCCCTAGGCTCTGTTGCTTTGTTTTTTAGATGTTTCAGGAAACACCATACACTTCTCCCCAGTGACTGTTGGCAATTTACATCCCGCCCATCAGCATAACAAGGCTCCCAGTTCTCCATGGCCTGTCCTGCCTTTCTGGATTTTACACTTTTTTCAGATGATCCTTTTGACCGGGAGGGAAGTGAGACTTCAATGTAGTGCAGATTTCCTTTGCAAGCTTGCTTGGTTGGCCAAAAAGTGCGTATGCGTTTTTTCCTGAATATATTCAGGAAAAAACGCATACGCCCTTTTTGGCCAAGTGCATCATTGTGGACGTTCTGCCTCTTTTCCTATGCTTTAAATGCAATTCCAGTCTACCTCCTGAAATCGGTTTCTTGCAATTCTGCCCCGCTTTCAAGTCCTCTTGGCAGGCTTACTTCAGTATATTTTTGGACGATAGCTGTCATTTATAACTCTGCAGGTTTGTGAATTACAGTGCCCCTGAGCTCCTTTCTTCAACTCGCTTTCTTGTGAGCTGGCCGCAACACCGCAGGATTGCTTCAGGCCCTAATCTGGTTCCGGCACGGAACGCTGATCCTTTGGTTAATTCCTCTTCTTGGTGGGAAATGAGAGTTAAATTTTCCCATCCAGACACCTCCAGCTAGTCTCTCATTGGTTCTCCCAATTCCTGTTCATCTTCCGCAGAAATTGCAAACTGGGCCAAACAGGAGGTTAAAGGTACTGACTCTCCAAGTCGGGAGAGTGTTAGTAAAGCATCTGCAATGTTGCACCCGAGTACCATGGGACGAGAACTGAGACATATTGGAACACGTCTCCCGATCACATGATTGATCATACTCTGGGTTCCACATGCATGCTTCAGCTGAAGGAAGAATCCCTTAAAGCTGGAGAGTTGAGACCCGTGGAATGAGTACCATGCAATATGACTTCAAAGGGTCTTCATTTGCTCACCGAACCTCTCCAATCCTATCACTGCTGCGTTTATGCCCTTGTACACACGCTTGATTCTCTTTTGGAGACATAGCAATCCATAGGTTTTAAGATACTTACTAGTCAGTACATTCTTAGGCGTTTAATATGGGGTGTTGAGTCCATTTCATTGAGCAAGAAGTAGCTCTTTTCTATTCCATATTTGGCTTAAGGAAATTTATCTGTGCTCATTTCAATCTCTGGTTTTATGTAGCACCCCAACTCACCTTTTCCCTTAAGCAAGCATAAGTTGGGTTTCTAAATTTGAGACCCTCTTCTGTTTTGTAATCCAGTTCCTGTGTAGCCAAGTTTACATTCCGTGTATTAGTGATATCTTATGATGTTTCTTTTTCTGTGTGACTTATTTCAGTTAGAATCATCATACCTGAATCCAGTCTATGCTGCTACGGGCCTGATGACATAGATTTCATTGCTGAGTGATATTGCATTTTACGTAACTACCACAACTTCTTTATCCATTTTTCACTTTCTGCGATATTGAACTTCTACCGTAAATGAGGTTCTTGTAAACAGAGAGGTCCCAAACATTGGGGTGGCTGTGTCTTTTTGATTTTAATTTCCCTAAGCTATAGGACTATAAGTGGAAGTGCCCTAGGCTCTGTTGCTTTGTTTTTTAGATGTTTCATGAAACACCATACACTTCTCCTGAGTGGCTGTTGGCAATTTTCATCCCGCCCATCAGCATAACAAGGCTCCCAGTTCTCCATGGCCTGTCCTGCCTTTCTGGATTTTACACTTTTGTCACATGGCCCTTTTGACTGGGGGGAAGTGAGACTTCATTGTAGTGCAGATTTCCTTTGCAAGCTTGCTTGGTTGGCCAAAAAGGGCGTATGCGTTTTTTCTTGAATATATGCAGGAAAAAACGCATACGCACTTTTCGGCCAAGTGCATCATTGTCGACGTTCTGCCTCTTTTCCTATGCTTTAAATGCAATTCCAGTCTACCTTCTGAAATCGGTTTCCTGCAATTCTGCCCCGCTTTCAAGTCCTCTTGGCAGCGTTATTTCAGTATATTTTTGGACGATTGCTGTCATTTATAACTCTGCAGGTTTGTGAATTACAGTGCCACTGAGCTCCTATCTTCAACTCGCTTTCTTGTGAGCTGGCCGCAACACCGCAGGATTGCTTCGGGCCCTAATCTGGTTCCGGCACGGCATGCTGAGCCTTTGGTTAATTCCTCTTCCTGGTGGGAAATGAGAGTTAAATTTGCCCGTCTAGAGACCTCCAGCTAGTCTCTCATTGGTTCTCCCTATTCCTGTTCATCTTCCGCAGAAATTGCAAACTGGGCCAAACAGGAGATTAAAGGCACTGACTTTCCAATTCGGGAGAGTGTTAATAAAGTGTTTGGAATGTTGCACCCGAATAACAGGGTACGAGAACTGAGACATATTTGAACACGTCTCCCGATCACACGGTTGATCATACTCTGGGTTCCACATGCATGGTTTAGCTGAAGGAAGAATCCCTTAAACCTGGAGAGTTGAGACCCGTGCAATGGGTACCATGCAATGTGACTTCAAAGGGTCTTCATTTGCTCACCAAACCTCTCCAATCCTATCACTGCTGCGTTTATGCCCCTGTACACACGCTTGGTTCTCTTTCGGAGACATAGCAATCCATAGGTTTTAAGATACTTACTAGTCAGGTACATTCTTAGGCGTTTAATATGGGGTGTTGAGTCCATTTCGTTGAGCAAGGAGTAGCTCTTGTCTATTACATGTTTGGCTTAAGGAACTTTATCTGTGCTCATTTCAATCTCTGGTTTTATGCAGCACCCCAACTCACCTTTCCCCTTAAGCAAGCATAAGTTGGTTTTCTAAATTTGAGACCCTCTTCTGTTTTGTAATTCAGTGCCTGTGTAGCCAAGTTTACATTCCGTGTATTAGTGATATCTTATGACGTTTCTTTTTCTGTGTGACTTATTTCAGTTAGAATCATCATACCTGAATCCACTCATTATGCTGCTACGGGAATGATGACATAGATTTCATTGCTGAGTGATATTGCATTGTACGTAAGTACCACAACTTCTTTATCCATTTTTCGCTTTCTGCGATATTGAACTTGTACCGTAAACGAGGTTCTTGTAAACAGAGCCGTCCCAAACTTTGGGGTGGCTGTGTCTTTTTGATTTTAATTTCCCTAAGCTATAGGACCATAAGTGGAAGTGCCCTAGGCTCTGTTGCTTTGTTTTTTAGATGTTTCAGGAAACACCATACACTTCTCCCCAGTGACTGTTGGCAATTTACATCCCGCCCATCAGCATAACAAGGCTCCCAGTTCTCCATGGCCTGTCCTGCCTTTCTGGATTTTACACTTTTTTCAGATGATCCTTTTGACCGGGAGGGAAGTGAGACTTCAATGTAGTGCAGATTTCCTTTGCAAGCTTGCTTGGTTGGCCAAAAAGTGCGTATGCGTTTTTTCCTGAATATATTCAGGAAAAAACGCATACGCCCTTTTTGGCCAAGTGCATCATTGTGGACGTTCTGCCTCTTTTCCTATGCTTTAAATGCAATTCCAGTCTGCCTCCTGAAATCGGTTTCCTGCAATTCTGCCCCGCTTTCAAGTCCTCTTGGCAGGCTTACTTCAGTATATTTTTGGACGATAGCTGTCATTTATAACTCTGCAGGTTTGTGAATTACAGTGCCCCTGAGCTCCTTTCTTCAACTCGCTTTCTTGTGAGCTGGCCGCAACACCGCAGGATTGCTTCAGGCCCTAATCTGGTTCCGGCATGGAACGCTGATCCTTTGGTTAATTCCTCTTCTTGGTGGGAAATGAGAGTTAAATTTGCCCATCCAGACACCTCCAGCTAGTCTCTCATTGGTTCTCCCTATTCCTGTTCATCTTCCGCAGAAATTGCAAACTGGGCCAAACAGGAGGTTAAAGGTACTGACTCTCCAAGTCGGGAGAGTGTTAGTAAAGCATCTGCAATGTTGCACCCGAGTACCATGGGACGAGAACTGAGACATATTGGAACACGTCTCCCGATCACATGATTGATCATACTCTGGGTTCCACATGCATGCTTTAGCTGAAGGAAGAATCCCTTAAAGCTGGAGAGTTGAGACCCGTGGAATGGGTACCATGCAATATGACTTCAAAGGGTCTTCGTTTGCTCACCGAACCTCTCCAATCCTATCACTGCTGCGTTTATGCCCCTGTACACACGCTTGATTCTCTTTTGGAGACATAGCAATCCATAGGTTTTAAGATACTTACTAGTCAGCTACATTCTTAGGCGTTTAATATGGGGTGTTGAGTCCATTTCGTTGAGCAAGGAGTAGCTCTTGTCTATTACATGTTTGGCTTAAGGAACTTTATTTGTGCTCATTTCAATCTCTGGTTTTATGCAGCACCCCAACTCACCTTTCCCCTTAAGCAAGCATAAGTTGGTTTTCTAAATTTGAGACCCTGTTGTGTTTTGTAATCCAGTTCGTGTGTAGCCAAGTTTACATTCCATGTATTAGTGATATCTTATGATGTTTCTTTTTCTGTGTGACTTATTTCAGTTAGAATCATCATACCTGAATCCACTCATTATGCTGCTATGGGCCTGATGACATAGATTTCATTGCTGAGTGATATTGCATTGTACGTAAGTACCACAACTGCTTTATCCATTTTTCACTTTCTTTGATATTGAACTTGTACCGTAAACGAGGTTCTTGTAAACAGAGCCATCCCAAACTTTGGGGTGGCTGTGTCTTTTTGATTTTAATTTCCCTAAGCTATAGGACCATAAGTGGAAGTGCCCTAGGCTCTGTTGCTTTGTTTTTTAGATGTTTCAGGAAACACCATACACTTCTCCCTAGTGGCTGTTGGCAGTTTACATCCCGCCCATCAGCATAACAAGGCTCCCAGTTCTCCATGGCCTGTCCTGCCTTTCTGGATTTTACACTTTTTTCAGATGGCCCTTTTGACCAGGGGGAAGTGAGACTTCATTGTAGTGCAGATTTCCTTTGCAAGCTTGCTTGGTTGGCCAAAAAGGGCGTATGCGTTTTTTCCTGAATATATTCAGGAAAAAACGCATACGCCCTTTATGGCCAAGTGCATCATTGTCGACGTTCTGCCTCTTTTCCTATGCTTTAAATGCAATTCCAGTCTACCTCCTGAAATCGGTTTCCTGCAATTCTGCCCCGCTTTCAAGTCCTCTTGGCAGGCTTACTTCAGTATATTTTTGGACGATAGCTGTCATTTATAACTCTGCAGTGTTGTGAATTACAGTTCCACTGAGCTCCTATCTTCAACTCGCTTTCATGTGAGCTGGCCGCAACACTGCAGGATTGCTTCGGGCCCTAATCTGGTTCCGGCACGGCATGCTGAGCCTTTGGTTAATTCCTCTTCTTATTGGGAAATGAGAGTTAAATTTGCCCGTCCAGACACCTCCAGCTAGTCTCTCATTGGTTCTCCCTATTCCTGTTCATCTTCTGCAGAAATTGCAAACTGGGCCAAACAGGAGATTAAAGGCACTGACTTTCCAATTCGGGAGAGTGTTAATAAAGCGTTTGGAATGTTGCACCCGAGTAACAGGTTACAAGAACTGAGACATATTTGAACATGTCTCCCGATCACATGGTTGATCATACTCTGGGTTCCACATGCCTGTTTTAGCTGAAGGAAGAATCCCTTAAACCTGGAGAGTTGAGACCCGTGGAATGGGTACCATGCAATGTGACTTCAAAGGGTCTTCATTTGCTCACCGAACCTCTCCAATCCTATCACTGCTGCGTTTATGCCCCTGTACACACGCTTGGTTCTCTTTCGGAGACATAGCAATCCATAGGTTTTAAGATACTTACTAGTCAGGTACATTATTAGGCGTTTAATATGGGGTGTTGAGTCCATTTCGTTGAGCAAGGAGTAGCTCTTGTATATTACATATTTGGCTTAAGGAACTTTATCTGTGCTCATTTCAATCTCTGGTTTTATGCAGCACCCCAACTCATCTTTCCCCTTAAGCAAGCATAAGTTGGTTTTCTAAATTTGAGACCCTCTTCTGTTTTGTAATTCAGTGCCTGTGTAGCCAAGTTTACATTCCGTGTATTAGTGATATCTTATGACGTTTCTTTTTCTGTGTGACTTATTTCAGTTAGAATCATCATACCTGAATCCACTCATTATGCTGCTACGGGAATGATGACATAGATTTCATTGCTGAGTGATATTGCATTGTACGTAAGTACCACAACTTCTTTATCCATTTTTCGCTTTCTGCGATATTGAACTTGTACCGTAAACGAGGTTCTTGTAAACAGAGCCGTCCCAAACTTTGGGGTGGCTGTGTCTTTTTGATTTTAACTTCCCTAAGCTATATGACAATAAGTGGAAGTGCCCTAGGCTCTGTTGCTTTGTTTTTTAGATGTTTCAGGAAACACCATACACTTCTCCCCAGTGACTGTTGGCAATTTACATCCCGCCCATCAGCATAACAAGGCTCCCAGTTCTCCATGGCCTGTCCTGCCTTTCTGGATTTTACACTTTTTTCAGATGATCCTTTTGACCGGGAGGGAAGTGAGACTTCAATGTAGTGCAGATTTCCTTTGCAAGCTTGCTTGGTTGGCCAAAAAGTGCGTATGCGTTTTTTCCTGAATATATTCAGGAAAAAACGCATACGCCCTTTTTGGCCAAGTGCATCATTGTGGACGTTCTGCCTCTTTTCCTATGCTTTAAATGCAATTCCAGTCTACCTCCTGAAATCGGTTTCTTGCAATTCTGCCCCGCTTTCAAGTCCTCTTGGCAGGCTTACTTCAGTATATTTTTGGACGATAGCTGTCATTTATAACTCTGCAGGTTTGTGAATTACAGTGCCCCTGAGCTCCTTTCTTCAACTCGCTTTCTTGTGAGCTGGCCGCAACACCGCAGGATTGCTTCAGGCCCTAATCTGGTTCCGGCACGGAACGCTGATCCTTTGGTTAATTCCTCTTCTTGGTGGGAAATGAGAGTTAAATTTGCCCATCCAGACACCTCCAGCTAGTCTCTCATTGGTTCTCCCTATTCCTGTTCATCTTCCGCAGAAATTGCAAACTGGGCCAAACAGGAGGTTAAAGGTACTGACTCTCCAAGTCGGGAGAGTGTTAGTAAAGCATCTGCAATGTTGCACCCGAGTACCATGGGACGAGAACTGAGACATATTGGAACACGTCTCCCGATCACATGATTGATCATACTCTGGGTTCCACATGCATGCTTCAGCTGAAGGAAGAATCCCTTAAAGCTGGAGAGTTGAGACCCGTGGAATGAGTACCATGCAATATGACTTCAAAGGGTCTTCATTTGCTCACCGAACCTCTCCAATCCTATCACTGCTGCGTTTATGCCCTTGTACACACGCTTGATTCTCTTTTGGAGACATAGCAATCCATAGGTTTTAAGATACTTACTAGTCAGTACATTCTTAGGCGTTTAATATGGGGTGTTGAGTCCATTTCATTGAGCAAGAAGTAGCTCTTTTCTATTCCATATTTGGCTTAAGGAAATTTATCTGTGCTCATTTCAATCTCTGGTTTTATGTAGCACCCCAACTCACCTTTTCCCTTAAGCAAGCATAAGTTGGGTTTCTAAATTTGAGACCCTCTTCTGTTTTGTAATCCAGTTCCTGTGTAGCCAAGTTTACATTCCGTGTATTAGTGATATCTTATGATGTTTCTTTTTCTGTGTGACTTATTTCAGTTAGAATCATCATACCTGAATCCAGTCTATGCTGCTACGGGCCTGATGACATAGATTTCATTGCTGAGTGATATTGCATTTTACGTAACTACCACAACTTCTTTATCCATTTTTCACTTTCTGCGATATTGAACTTCTACCGTAAATGAGGTTCTTGTAAACAGAGAGGTCCCAAACATTGGGGTGGCTGTGTCTTTTTGATTTTAATTTCCCTAAGCTATAGGACTATAAGTGGAAGTGCCCTAGGCTCTGTTGCTTTGTTTTTTAGATGTTTCATGAAACACCATACACTTCTCCTGAGTGGCTGTTGGCAATTTTCATCCCGCCCATCAGCATAACAAGGCTCCCAGTTCTCCATGGCCTGTCCTGCCTTTCTGGATTTTACACTTTTGTCACATGGCCCTTTTGACTGGGGGGAAGTGAGACTTCATTGTAGTGCAGATTTCCTTTGCAAGCTTGCTTGGTTGGCCAAAAAGGGCGTATGCGTTTTTTCTTGAATATATGCAGGAAAAAACGCATACGCACTTTTCGGCCAAGTGCATCATTGTCGACGTTCTGCCTCTTTTCCTATGCTTTAAATGCAATTCCAGTCTACCTTCTGAAATCGGTTTCCTGCAATTCTGCCCCGCTTTCAAGTCCTCTTGGCAGCGTTATTTCAGTATATTTTTGGACGATTGCTGTCATTTATAACTCTGCAGGTTTGTGAATTACAGTGCCACTGAGCTCCTATCTTCAACTCGCTTTCTTGTGAGCTGGCCGCAACACCGCAGGATTGCTTCGGGCCCTAATCTGGTTCCGGCACGGCATGCTGAGCCTTTGGTTAATTCCTCTTCCTGGTGGGAAATGAGAGTTAAATTTGCCCGTCTAGAGACCTCCAGCTAGTCTCTCATTGGTTCTCCCTATTCCTGTTCATCTTCCACAGAAATTGCAAACTGGGCCAAACAGGAGATTAAAGGCACTGACTTTCCAATTCGGGAGAGTGTTAATAAAGTGTTTGGAATGTTGCACCCGAATAACAGGGTACGAGAACTGAGACATATTTGAACACGTCTCCCGATCACACGGTTGATCATACTCTGGGTTCCACATGCATGGTTTAGCTGAAGGAAGAATCCCTTAAACCTGGAGAGTTGAGACCCGTGCAATGGGTACCATGCAATGTGACTTCAAAGGGTCTTCATTTGCTCACCAAACCTCTCCAATCCTATCACTGCTGCGTTTATGCCCCTGTACACACGCTTGGTTCTCTTTCGGAGACATAGCAATCCATAGGTTTTAAGATACTTACTAGTCAGGTACATTCTTAGGCGTTTAATATGGGGTGTTGAGTCCATTTCGTTGAGCAAGGAGTAGCTCTTGTATATTACATATTTGGCTTAAGGAACTTTATCTGTGCTCATTTCAATCTCTGGTTTTATGCAGCACCCCAACTCACCTTTCCCCTTAAGCAAGCATAAGTTGGTTTTCTAAATTTGAGACCCTCTTCTGTTTTGTAATTCAGTGCCTGTGTAGCCAAGTTTACATTCCGTGTATTAGTGATATCTTATGACGTTTCTTTTTCTGTGTGACTTATTTCAGTTACAATCATCATACCTGAATCCACTCATTATGCTGCTACGGGCCTGATGACATAGATTTCATTGCTGAGTGATATTGCATTGTACGTAAGTACCACAACTTCTTTATCCATTTTTCGCTTTCTGCGATATTGAACTTGTACCGTAAACGAGGTTCTTGTAAACAGAGCCGTCCCAAACTTTGGGGTGGCTGTGTCTTTTTGATTTTAATTTCCCTAAGCTATATGACAATAAGTGGAAGTGCCCTAGGCTCTGTTGCTTTGTTTTTTAGATGTTTCAGGAAACACCATACACTTCTCCCCAGTGACTGTTGGCAATTTACATCCCGCCCATCAGCATAACAAGGCTCCCAGTTCTCCATGGCCTGTCCTGCCTTTCTGGATTTTACACTTTTTTCAGATGATCCTTTTGACCGGGAGGGAAGTGAGACTTCAATGTAGTGCAGATTTCCTTTGCAAGCTTGCTTGGTTGGCCAAAAAGTGCGTATGCGTTTTTTCCTGAATATATTCAGGAAAAAACGCATACGCCCTTTGTGGCCAAGTGCATCATTGTGGACGTTCTGCCTCTTTTCCTATGCTTTAAATGCAATTCCAGTCTACCTCCTGAAATCGGTTTCCTGCAATTCTGCCCCGCTTTCAAGTCCTCTTGGCAGGCTTACTTCAGTATATTTTTGGACGATAGCTGTCATTTATAACTCTGCAGGTTTGTGAATTACAGTGCCCCTGAGCTCCTTTCTTCAACTCGCTTTCTTGTGAGCTGGCCGCAACACCGCAGGATTGCTTCAGGCCCTAATCTGGTTCCGGCATGGAACGCTGATCCTTTGGTTAATTCCTCTTCTTGGTGGGAAATGAGAGTTAAATTTGCCCATCCAGACACCTCCAGCTAGTCTCTCATTGGTTCTCCCTATTCCTGTTCATCTTCCGCAGAAATTGCAAACTGGGCCAAACAGGAGGTTAAAGGTACTGACTCTCCAAGTCGGGAGAGTGTTAGTAAAGCATCTGCAATGTTGCACCCGAGTACCATGGGACGAGAACTGAGACATATTGGAACACGTCTCCCGATCACATGATTGATCATACTCTGGGTTCCACATGCATGCTTTAGCTGAAGGAAGAATCCCTTAAAGCTGGAGAGTTGAGACCCGTGGAATGGGTACCATGCAATATGACTTCAAAGGGTCTTCGTTTGCTCACCGAACCTCTCCAATCCTATCACTGCTGCGTTTATGCCCCTGTACACACGCTTGATTCTCTTTTGGAGACATAGCAATCCATAGGTTTTAAGATACTTACTAGTCAGCTACATTCTTAGGCGTTTAATATGGGGTGTTGAGTCCATTTCGTTGAGCAAGGAGTAGCTCTTGTCTATTACATGTTTGGCTTAAGGAACTTTATTTGTGCTCATTTCAATCTCTGGTTTTATGCAGCACCCCAACTCACCTTTCCCCTTAAGCAAGCATAAGTTGGTTTTCTAAATTTGAGACCCTGTTGTGTTTTGTAATCCAGTTCGTGTGTAGCCAAGTTTACATTCCATGTATTAGTGATATCTTATGATGTTTCTTTTTCTGTGTGACTTATTTCAGTTAGAATCATCATACCTGAATCCACTCATTATGCTGCTATGGGCCTGATGACATAGATTTCATTGCTGAGTGATATTGCATTGTACGTAAGTACCACAACTGCTTTATCCATTTTTCACTTTCTTTGATATTGAACTTGTACCGTAAACGAGGTTCTTGTAAACAGAGCCATCCCAAACTTTGGGGTGGCTGTGTCTTTTTGATTTTAATTTCCCTAAGCTATAGGACCATAAGTGGAAGTGCCCTAGGCTCTGTTGCTTTGTTTTTTAGATGTTTCAGGAAACACCATACACTTCTCCCTAGTGGCTGTTGGCAGTTTACATCCCGCCCATCAGCATAACAAGGCTCCCAGTTCTCCATGGCCTGTCCTGCCTTTCTGGATTTTACACTTTTTTCAGATGGCCCTTTTGACCAGGGGGAAGTGAGACTTCATTGTAGTGCAGATTTCCTTTGCAAGCTTGCTTGGTTGGCCAAAAAGGGCGTATGCGTTTTTTCCTGAATATATTCAGGAAAAAACGCATACGCCCTTTATGGCCAAGTGCATCATTGTCGACGTTCTGCCTCTTTTCCTATGCTTTAAATGCAATTCCAGTCTACCTCCTGAAATCGGTTTCCTGCAATTCTGCCCCGCTTTCAAGTCCTCTTGGCAGGCTTACTTCAGTATATTTTTGGACGATAGCTGTCATTTATAACTCTGCAGTGTTGTGAATTACAGTTCCACTGAGCTCCTATCTTCAACTCGCTTTCATGTGAGCTGGCCGCAACACTGCAGGATTGCTTCGGGCCCTAATCTGGTTCCGGCATGGCATGCTGAGCCTTTGGTTAATTCCTCTTCTTATTGGGAAATGAGAGTTAAATTTGCCCGTCCAGACACCTCCAGCTAGTCTCTCATTGGTTCTCCCTATTCCTGTTCATCTTCTGCAGAAATTGCAAACTGGGCCAAACAGGAGATTAAAGGCACTGACTTTCCAATTCGGGAGAGTGTTAATAAAGCGTTTGGAATGTTGCACCCGAGTAACAGGTTACGAGAACTGAGACATATTTGAACATGTCTCCCGATCACATGGTTGATCATACTCTGGGTTCCACATGCCTGTTTTAGCTGAAGGAAGAATCCCTTAAACCTGGAGAGTTGAGACCCGTGGAATGGGTACCATGCAATGTGACTTCAAAGGGTCTTCATTTGCTCACCGAACCTCTCCAATCCTATCACTGTTGCGTTTATGCCCCTGTACACACGCTTGGTTCTCTTTCGGAGACATAGCAATCCATAGGTTTTAAGATACTTACTAGTCAGGTACATTCTTAGGCGTTTAATATGGGGTGTTGAGTCCATTTCGTTGAGCAAGGAGTAGCTCTTGTATATTACATATTTGGCTTAAGGAACTTTATCTGTGCTCATTTCAATCTCTGGTTTTATGCAGCACCCCAACTCACCTTTCCCCTTAAGCAAGCATAAGTTGGTTTTCTAAATTTGAGACCCTCTTCTGTTTTGTAATTCAGTGCCTGTGTAGCCAAGTTTACATTCCGTGTATTAGTGATATCTTATGACGTTTCTTTTTCTGTGTGACTTATTTCAGTTAGAATCATCATACCTGAATCCACTCATTATGCTGCTATGGGAATGATGACATAGATTTCATTGCTGAGTGATATTGCATTGTACGTAAGTACCACAACTTCTTTATCCATTTTTCGCTTTCTGCGATATTGAACTTGTACCGTAAACGAGGTTCTTGTAAACAGAGCCGTCCCAAACTTTGGGGTGGCTGTGTCTTTTTGATTTTAATTTCCCTAAGCTATATGACAATAAGTGGAAGTGCCCTAGGCTCTGTTGCTTTGTTTTTTAGATGTTTCAGGAAACACCATACACTTCTCCCCAGTGACTGTTGGCAATTTACATCCCGCCCATCAGCATAACAAGGCTCCCAGTTCTCCATGGCCTGTCCTGCCTTTCTGGATTTTACACTTTTTTCAGATGATCCTTTTGACCGGGAGGGAAGTGAGACTTCAATGTAGTGCAGATTTCCTTTGCAAGCTTGCTTGGTTGGCCAAAAAGTGCGTATGCGTTTTTTCCTGAATACATTCAGGAAAAAACGCATACGCCCTTTTTGGCCAAGTGCATCATTGTGGACGTTCTGCCTCTTTTCCTATGCTTTAAATGCAATTCCAGTCTACCTCCTGAAATCGGTTTCCTGCAATTCTGCCCCGCTTTCAAGTCCTCTTGGCAGGCTTACTTCAGTATATTTTTGGACGATAGCTGTCATTTATAACTCTGCAGGTTTGTGAATTACAGTGCCCCTGAGCTCCTTTCTTCAACTCGCTTTCTTGTGAGCTGGCCGCAACACCGCAGGATTGCTTCAGGCCCTAATCTGGTTCCGGCATGG
Organism: Orcinus orca; assembly: GCF_937001465.1. Taxonomy (NCBI): domain Eukaryota; kingdom Metazoa; phylum Chordata; class Mammalia; order Artiodactyla; family Delphinidae; genus Orcinus; species Orcinus orca. The sequence continues at coordinate 245,790 of NW_026043937.1, read as the reverse complement.
AACGCTGATCCTTTGGTTAATTCCTCTTCTTGGTGGGAAATGAGAGTTAAATTTGCCCATCCAGACACCTCCAGCTAGTCTCTCATTGGTTCTCCCTATTCCTGTTCATCTTCCGCAGAAATTGCAAACTGGGCCAAACAGGAGGTTAAAGGTACTGACTCTCCAAGTCGGGAGAGTGTTAGTAAAGCATCTGCAATGTTGCACCCGAGTACCATGGGACGAGAACTGAGACATATTGGAACACGTCTCCCGATCACATGATTGATCATACTCTGGGTTCCACATGCATGCTTTAGCTGAAGGAAGAATCCCTTAAACCTGGAGAGTTGAGACCCGTGGAATGGGTGCCATGCAATATGACTTCAAAGGGTCTTCGTTTGCTCACCGAACCTCTCCAATCCTATCACTGCTGCGTTTATGCCCCTGTACACACGCTTGATTCTCTTTTGGAGACATAGCAATCCATAGGTTTTAAGATACTTACTAGTCAGCTACATTCTTAGGCGTTTAATATGGGGTGTTGAGTCCATTTCGTTGAGCAAGGAGTAGCTCTTGTCTATTACATGTTTGGCTTAAGGAACTTTATTTGTGCTCATTTCAATCTCTGGTTTTATGCAGCACCCCAACTCACCTTTCCCCTTAAGCAAGCATAAGTTGGTTTTCTAAATTTGAGACCCTGTTCTGTTTTGTAATCCAGTTCGTGTGTAGCCAAGTTTACATTCCATGTATTAGTGATATCTTATGATGTTTCTTTTTCTGTGTGACTTATTTCAGTTAGAATCATCATACCTGAATCCACTCATTATGCTGCTACAGGCCTGATGACATAGATTTCATTGCTGAGTGATATTGCATTGTACGTAAGTACCACTACTGCTTTATCCATTTTTCACTTTCTGTGATATTGAACATGTACCGTAAACGAGGTTCTTGTAAACAGAGCCATCCCAAACTTTGGGGTGGCTGTGTCTTTTTGATTTTAATTTCCCTAAGCTATAGGACCATAAGTGGAAGTGCCCTAGGCTCTGTTGCTTTGTTTTATAGATGTTTCAGGAAACACCATACACTTCTCCCTAGTAGCTGTTGGCAGTTTACATCCCGCCCATCAGCATAACAAGGCTCCCAGTTCTCCATGGCCTGTCCTGCCTTTCTGGATTTTACACTTTTTTCAGATGGCCCTTTTGACCAGGGGGAAGTGAGACTTCATTGTAGTGCAGATTTCCTTTGCAAGCTTGCTTGGTTGGCCAAAAAGGGCGTATGCGTTTTTTCCTGAATATATTCAGGAAAAAACGCATACGCCCTTTTTGGCCAAGTGCATCATTGTCGACGTTCTGCCTCTTTTCCTATGCTTTAAATACAATTCCAGTCTACCTCCTGAAATCGGTTTCCTGCAATTCTGCCCCGCTTTCAAGTCCTCTTGGCAGGCTTACTTCAGTATATTTTTGGACGATAGCTGTCATTTATAACTCTGCAGGGTTGTGAATTACAGTTCCACTGAGCTCCTATCTTCAACTCGCTTTCTTGTGAGCTGGCCGCAACACCGCAGGATTGCTTCGGGCCCTAATCTGGTTCCGGCACGGCATGCTGAGCCTTTGATTAATTCCTCTTCCTGGTGGGAAATGAGAGTTAAATTTGCCCGTCCAGACACCTCCAGCTAGTCTCTCATTGGTTCTCCCTATTCCTGTTCATCTTCTGCAGAAATTGCAAACTGGGCCAAACAGGAGATTAAAGGCACTGACTTTCCAATTCGGGAGAGTGTTAATAAAGCGTTTGGAATGTTGCACCCGAGTAACACGGTACGAGAACTGAGACATATTTGAACACGTCTCCCGATCACACGGTTGATCATACTCTGGGTTCCACATGCCTGTTTTAGCTGAAGGAAGAATCCCTTAAACCTGGAGAGTTGAGACCCGTGCAATGGGTACCATGCAATGTGACTTCAAAGGGTCTTCATTTGCTCACCGAACCTCTCCAATCCTATCACTGCTGCGTTTATGGCCCTGTACACACGCTTGGTTCTCTTTCGGAAACATAGCAATCCATAGGTTTTAAGATACTTACTAGTCAGGTACATTCTTAGGCGTTTAATATGGGGTGTTGAGTCCATTTCGTTGAGCAAGGAGTAGCTCTTGTATATTACATATTTGGCTTAAGGAACTTTATCTGTGCTCATTTCAATCTCTGGTTTTATGCAGCACCCCAACTCACCTTTCCCCTTAAGCAAGCATAAGTTGGTTTTCTAAATTTGAGACCCTGTTCTGTTTTGTAATTCAGTGCCTGTGTAGCCAAGTTTATATTCCATGTATTAGTGATATCTTATGACGTTTCTTTTTCTGTGTGACTTATTTCAGTTAGAATCATCATACCTGAATCCACTCATTATGCTGCTACGGGCCTGATGACATAGATTTCATTGCTGAGTGATATTGCATTGTACGTAAGTACCACAACTTCTTTATCCATTTTTCGCTTTCTGCGATATTGAACTTGTACCGTAAACGAGGTTCTTGTAAACAGAGCCGTCCCAAACTTTGGGGTGGCTGTGTCTTTTTGATTTTAATTTCCCTAAGCTATATGACAATAAGTGGAAGTGCCCTAGGCTCTGTTGCTTTGTTTTTTAGATGTTTCAGGAAACACCATACACTTCTCCCGAGTAGCTGTTGGCAGTTTACATCCCGTCCATCAGCATAACAAGGCTCCCAGTTCTCCATGGCCTGTCCTGCCTTTCTGGATTTTACACTTTTTTCAGATGGTCCTTTTGACCGGGAGGGAAGTGAGACTTCAATGTAGTGCAGATTTCCTTTGCAAGCTTGCTTGGTTGGCCAAAAAGTGCGTATGCGTTTTTTCCTGAATATATTCAGGAAAAAACGCATACGCCCTTTTTGGCCAAGTGCATCATTGTGGACGTTCTGCCTCTTTTCCTATGCTTTAAATGCAATTCCAGTCTACCTCCTGAAATCGGTTTCCTGTAATTCTGCCCCGCTTTCAAGTCCTCTTGGCAGCCTTACTTCAGTATATTTTTGGACGATAGCTGTCATTTATAACTCTGCAGGTTTGTGAATTACAGTGCCCCTGAGCTCCTTTCTTCAACTCGCTTTCTTGTGAGCTGGCCGCAACACCGCAGGATTGCTTCAGGCCCTAATCTGGTTCTGGCACGGCACGCTGAGCCTTTGCTTAATTCCTCTTCTTGGTGGGAAATGAGAGTTAAATTTTCCCGTCCAGACACCTCCAGCTAGTCTCTCATTGGTTCTCCCTATTCCTGTTCATCTTCCCCAGAAATTGCAAACTGGGCCAAACAGGAGGTTAAAGGCACTGACTCTCCAAGTCGGGAGATTGTTAGTAAAGTGTCTAGAATGTTGCACCCGAGTACCAGGGGATGAGAACTGAGACATATTGGAACATGACTCATGATCACACGGTTGATCATAGTCTGGGTTCCAAATGCATGTTTAGCTGAAGGAAGAATCCCTTAAACCTGGAGAGTTGAGACCCGTGGAATGGGTACCATGCAATATGACTTCAAAGGGTCTTCATTTGCTCACCGAACCTCTCCAATCCTATCACTGCTGCGTTTATGCCCCTGTTCTCACGCTTGATTCTCTTTCAGAGACATAGCAATCCATAGGTTTTAAGATACTTACTAGTCAGCTACATTATTAGGCGTTTAATATGGGGTTTTGAGTCCATTTCGTTGAGCAAGGAGTAGCTCTTGTCTATTACATATTTGACTTAAGGAACTTTATCTGTGCTCATTTCAATCTCTGGTTTTTTGCAGCACCCCAACTCACCTTTCCCCTTAAGCAAGCATAAGTTGGTTTTCTACATTTGTGACCCTGTTCTGTTTTGTAATCCAGTTCCTGTGTAGCCAAGTTTACATTCCGTGTATTAGTGATATCTTATGATGTTTCATTTTCTGTGTGACTTATTTCAGTTAGAATCATCATACCTGAATCGACTCATTATGCTGCTACGGGCCTGATGACATAGATTTCATTGCTGAGTGATATTGCATTGTACGTAAGTACCACAACTTCTTTATCCATTTTTCGCTTTCTGCGATATTGAACTTCTACCGTAAATGAGGTTCTTGTAAACAGAGAGGTCCCAAACTTTGGGGTGGCTGTGTCTTTTTGATTTTAATTTCCCTAAGCTATAGGACTATAAGTGGAAGTGCCCTAGGCTCTGTTGCTTTGTTTTTTAGATGTTTCATGAAACACCATACACTTCTCCTGAGTGGCTGTTTGCAATTTTCATCCCGCCCATCAGCATAACAAGGCTCCCAGTTCTCCATGGCCTGTCCTGCCTTTCTGGATTTTACACTTTTTTCACATGGCCCTTTTGACTGGGGGGAAGTGAGACTTCATTGTAGTGCAGATTTCCTTTGCAAGCTTGCTTGGTTGGCCAAAAAGGGCGTATGCGTTTTTTCTGAATATATGCAGGAAAAAACGCATACGCACTTTTCGGCCAAGTGCATCATTGTCGACGTTCTGCCTCTTTTCCTATGCTTAAATGCAATTCCAGTCTACCTCCTGAAATCGGACTCCTGCAATTCTGCCCCGCTTTCAAGTCCTCTTGGCAGCCTTACTTCAGTATATTTTTGGACGATAGCTGTCATTCATAACTCTGCACGTTTGTGATAACAGTGCCCCTGAGCTCCTTTCTTCAACTTGCTTTCTTGTGAGCTGGCCGCAACACCGCAGGATTGCTTCAGGCCCTAATCTGGTTCCAGTACGTCATGCTGAGCCTTTGCTTAATTCCTCTTCCTGGTGGGAAATGAGAGTTAAATTTGCCCGTCCAGACACCTCCAGCTAGTCTCTCATTGGTTCTCCCTATTCCTGTTCATCTTCCGCAGAATTTGCAAACTGGGCCAAACAGGAGGTTAAAGGCACTGACTCTCAAAGTCGGGAGAGTGTTAGTAAAGCATCTGGAATGTTGCACCCGAGTACCAGGGGATGAGAACTGAGACATATTTGAACACGTCTCCCGATCACATGGTTGATCATACTCTGGGTTCCACATGCATGTTTTAGCTGAAGGAAGAATCCCTTAAACCTGGAGAGTTGAGACCCGTGGAATGGGTACCATGCAATATGACTTCAAAGGGTCTTCATTTGCTCACCGAACCTCTCCAATCCTATCACTGCTGCGTTTATGCCCCGGTACTCACGCTTGATTCTCTTTCAGAGACATAACAATCCATAGGTTTTAAGATACTTACTAGTCAGGTACATTATTAGGCATTTAATATGGGGTTTTGAGTCCATTTCGTTGAGCAAGGAGTAGCTCTTGTCTATTCCATATTTGGCTTAAGGAACTTTATCTGTGCTCATTTCAATCTCTGGTTTTATGCAGCACCCCAACTCACCTTTCCCCTTAAACAAGCATAAGTTGGTTTTCTAAATTTGAGACCCTCTTCTGTTTTGTAATCCAGTTCCTGTGTAGCCAAGTTTACATTCCGTGTATTAGTGATATCTTATGATGTTTCTTTTTCTGTGTGACTTATTTCAGTGAGAATCAACATACCTGAATCCACTCATTATGCTGCTATGGGCCAGATGACATAGATTTCTTTGCTGAGTGATATTGCATTGTACGTGAGTACCACAACTTCTTTATTCATTTTTCAATTTCTGCGATATTGAACTTCTACTGTAAATGAGGTTCTTGTAAACAGAGAGGTCCCAAACTTTGGGGTGGCTGTGTCTTTTTGATTTTAATTTCCCTAAGCTATAGGACCATAAGTGCAAGTGCCCTAGGCTCTGTTGCTTTGTTTTTTAGATGTTTCAGGAAACACCATACACTTCTCCCGAGTGGCTGTTGGCAATTTACATCCCGCCCATCAGCATAACAAGGCTCCCAGTTCTCCATGGCCTGTCCTGCCTTTCTGGATTTTACACTTTTTTCAGATGGCCCTTTTGAGGGGGGGGAAGTGAGACTTCATTGTAGTGCAGATTTCCTTTGCAAGCTTGCTTGGTTGGCCAAAAAGGGCGTATGCGTTTTTTCCTGAATATATTCAGGAAAAAACGCATACGCCCTTTTTGGCCAAGTGCATCATTGTCGACGTTCTGCCTCTTTTCCTATGCTTTAAATGTAATTCCAGTCTACCTCCTGAAATCGGTTTCCTGCAATTCTGCTCTGCTTTCAAGTCCTCTTGGCAGCCTTACTTCAGTATATTTTTGGACGATAGCTGTCATTTATAAATCTGCAGGTTTGTGAATTACAGTGCCCCTGAGCTCCTTTCTTCAACTCGCTTTCTTGTGAGCTGGCCGCAACACAGCAGGATTGCTTCAGGCCCTAATCTGGTTCCGGCACGGCACGCTGAGCCTTTGGTTAATTCCTCTTCCTGGTGGGAAATGAGAGTTAAATTTGCCCGTCCAGACACCTCCAGCTAGTCTCTCATTGGTTCTCCCTATTCCTGTTCATCTTCCGCAGAAATTGCAAACTGGGCCAAACAGGAGGTTAAAGGCACTGACTCTCCAAGTCGGGAGAGTGTTAGTAAAGCGTCTGGAATGTTGCACCCGAGTACCAGGGGACGAGAACTGAGACATATTTCAACACGTCTCCCGATCACACGGTTGATCATACTCTGGGTTCCACATGCATGTTTTAGCTGAAGGAAGAATCCCTTAAACCTGGAGAGTTGAGACCCGTGGAATGGGTACCATGCAATATGACTTCAAAGGGTCTTCATTTGCTCACCAAAACTCTCCAATCCTATCACTGCTGCGTTTTTGCCCCTGTACTCACGATTGATTCACTTTCAGAGACATAGCAATCCATAGGTTTTAAGATACTTACTAGTCAGGTACATTATTAGGCGTTTAATATGGGGTTTTGAGTCCATTTCGTTGAGCAAGGAGTAGCTCTTGTCTATTACATATTTGGCTTAAGGAACTTTATCTGTGCTCATTTCAATCTCTGGTTTTATGCAGCACCCCAACTCACCTTTCCCCTTAAGCAAGCATAAGTTGGTTTTCTAAATTTGAGACCCTGTTCTCTTTTGTAATCCTGTTCCTGTGTAGCCAAGTTTACATTCCGTGTATTAGTGATATCTTATGATGTTTCTTTTTCTGTGTGACTTATTTCAGATAGAATCATCATACCTGAATGCACTCATTATGCTGCTATGGGCCTGATGACATAGATTTCATTGCTGAGTGATATTGCACTGTACGTAAGTACCACAACTGCTTTATCCATTTTTCACTTTCTGCGATATTGAACTTGTACCATAAACGAGGTTCTTGTAAACAGAGCCGTTCCAAACTTAGGGGTGGCTGTGTCTTTTTGATTTTAATTTCCCTAAGCTATAGGACCATATGTGGAAGTGCCGTAGGCTCTGTTGCTTTGTTTTTTAGATGTTTCAGGAAACACCATACACTTCTCCCCAGTGGCTGTTGGCAATTTACATTCCACCCATCAGCATAACAAGGCTCCCAGTTCTCCATGGCCTGTCCTGCCTTTCTGGATTTTACACTTTTTTCAGATGATCCTTTTGACCGGGAGGGAAGTGAGACTTCAATGTAGTGCAGATTTCCTTTGCAAGCTTGCTTGGTTGGCCAGAAAGGGCGTATGCGTTTTTTCCAGAATATATTCAGGAAAAAACGCATACGCCCTTTTTGGCCCAGTGCATCATTGTCGAAGTTCTGCCTCTTTTCCTATGCTTTAAGTGCAATTCCAGTCTACCTCCTGAAATCGGTTTCCTGCAATTCTGCCCCGCTTTCAAGTCCTCTTGGCAGCCTTACTTCAGTATATTTTTGGACGATAGCTGTCATTTATAACTCTGCAGGTCTGTGAATTACAGTGCCCCTGAGGTCCTTTCTTCAACTCGCTTTGTTGTGAGCTGGCCGCAACACCGCACGATTGCTTCAGGCCCTAATCTGGTTCCGGCACGGCACGCTGAGCCTTTGGTTAATTCCTCTTCCTGGTGGGAAATGAGAGTTAAATTTGCCCGTCCAGACACCTCCAGCTAGTCTCTCATTGGTTCTCCTTATTCCTGTTCATCTTAGGCAGAAATTGCAAACTGGTCCAAACAGGAGGTTAAAGGCACTGACTCTCCAAGTCGGGAGAGTGTTAGTAAAGCGTCTGGAATGTTGCACCCGAGTACCAGGGGACGAGAACTGAGACATATTGGAACACGTCTCCCGATCACACGGTTGATCATACTCTGGGTTCCACATGCATGCTTTAGCTGAAGGAAGAATCCCTTAAACCTGGAGAGTTGAGACCCGTGGAATGGGTACTATGCAATATGACTTCAAAGGGTCTTCATTTGCTCACCGAACATCTCCAATCCTATCACTGCTGCGTTTATGCCCCTGTACACATGCTTGATTCTCTTTCGGAGACATAGCGATCCATAGCTTTTAAGATACTTACTAGTCAGGTACATTCTTAGGCGTTTAATATGGGGTGTTGAGTCCATTTCGTTGAGCAAGGAGTAGCTCTTGTCTATTATATATTTGGCTTAAGGAACTTTATCTGTGCTCATTTCAATCTCTGGTTTTATGCAGCACCCCAACTCACCTTTCCCCTTAAGCAAGCATAAGTTGGCTTTCTAAATTTGAGACCCTGTTCTGTTTTGTTATCCAATTCCTGTGTAGCCAAGTTTACATTCCGTGTATTAGTGATATCTTATGATGTTTCTTTTTCTGTGTGACTTATTTCAGTTAGAATCATCACACCTGAATCCACTCATTATGCTGCTATGGGCCTGATGACATAGATTTCATTGCTGAGTGATATTGCATTGTACGTAAGTACCAAAACTTCTTTATCCATTTTTCAATTTCTGCGATATTGAACTTCTACTGTAAACGAGGTTCTTGTAAACAGAGAGGTCCCAAACTTTGGGGTGGCTGTGTCTTTTTGATTTTAATTTCCCTAAGCTATAGGACTATAAGTGGAAGTGCCCTAGGCTCTGTTGTTTGGTTTTTTAGATGTTTCAGGAAACACCATACACTTCTCCTGAGTGGCTGTTGGCAATTTTCATCCCGCCCATCAGCATAACAAGGCTCACAGTTCTCCATGGCCTGTCCTGCCTTTCTGGATTTTACACTTTTTTCAGATGGCCCTTTTGACAGGGGGAATGTGAGACTTCATTGTAGTGCAGATTTCCTTTGCAAGCTTGCTTGGTTGGCCAAAAAGTGCGTATGCGTTGTTTCCTGAATATATTCAGGAAACAACGCATACGCCCTTTTTGGCCAAGTGCATCATTGTGGACGTTCTGCCTCTTTTCCTATGCTTTAAATGCAATTCCAGTCTACCTCCTGAAATCGGTTTCCTGCAATTCTGCCCCGCTTTCAAGTCCTCTTGGCAGCCTTACTTCAGTATATTTTTGGACGATAGCTGTCATTTATAACTCTGCAGGTTTGTGAATTACAGTGCCCCTGAGCTCCTTTCTTCAACTCGCTTTCTTGTGAGCTGGCCGCAACACTGCAGGATTGCTTCAGGCCCTAATCTGGTTCCGGAACGGAATGCTGAGCCTTTGCTTAATTCCTCTTCCTGGTGGGAAATGAGAGTTAAATTTGCCCGTCCAGACATCTCCAGCTAGTCTCTCATTGGTTCTCCCTATTCCTGTTCATCATCCACGGAATTTGCAAACTGGGTCAAACAGGAGGTTAAAGGCACTGACTCTCCAAGTCGGGAGAGTGTTAGTAAAGCATCTGGAATGTTGCACCTGAGTACCAGCGGTCGAAAACTGAGACATATTTGAACACGTCTCCCAATCACATGGTTGATCATACTCTGGGTTCCACATGCATGTTTCAGCTGAAGGAAGAATCCCTTAAACCTGGAGAGTTGAGAACCGTGGAATGGGTACCATGCAATATGACTTCAAAGGGTCTTCATTTGCTCACCGAACCTCTCCAATCCTATCACTGCTGCGTTTATGGTGCTGTACTCACGCTTGATTCTCTTTCAGAGACATAGCAATCCATAGGTTTTAAGATACTTACTGTCAGGTACATTATTAAGTGTTTAATATGGGGTTTTGAGTCCATTTCGTTGAGCAAGGAGTAGCTCTTGTCTATTACATATTTGGCTTAAGGAACCTTATCTGTGCTCATTTCAATCTCTGGTTTTATGCAGCACCCCAACTCACCTTTCCCCTTAAGCAAGCATAAGTTGCTTTTCTACATTTGAGACCCTGTTCTGTTTTGTAATTCAGTTCCTGTGTAGCCAAGTTTACATTCCGTGTATTAGTGATATCTTATGATGTTTCTTTTTCTGTGTGACTTATTTCAGTTAGAATCATCATACCTGAATCCACTCATTATGCTGCTATGGGCCTGATGACATAGATTTCATTGCTGAGTGATATTGCATTATACGTAAGTACTACAATTTCTTTATCCATTTTTCACTTTCTGCGATATTGAACTTGTTCCGTAAACGAGGTTCTTGTAAAGAGAGCCATCCGAAACATTGGGGTGGCTGTGTATTTTTGATTTTAATTTCCCTAAGCTATAGGACCATAAGTGGAACTGCCCTAGGCTCTGTTGCTTTGATTTTTAGATGGTTCAGGAAACACCATACACTTCTCCCCAGTGGCTGTTGGCAATTTACATCCTGCCCCTCAGCATAACAAGGCTCCCAGTTCTCCATGGCCTTTCCTGCCTTTCTGGATTTTACACTTTTTACAAATGGCCCTTTTGACCCGGGGGAAGTGAGAATTCATTGTAGTGCAGATTTCCTTTGCAAGCTTGTTTGGTTGGCCAAAAAGTGCGTATGCTTTTTTTCCTGAATATATTCAGGAAAAAACGCATATGCCCTTTTTGGCCTAGTGCATCATTGTCGACGTTCTGCCTCTTTTCCTATGCTTTAAATGCAATTCCAGTCTAACTCCTGAAATCGGTTTCCTGCAATTCTGCCCTGCTTTCAAGTCCTCTTGGCAGCCTTACTTCAGTATATTTTTGGACAATAGCTGTCATTTATAACTCTGCAGGTTTGTGAATTACAGTGCCCCTGAGCTCCTTTCTTCAACTCGCTTTCTTGTGAGCTGGCAGCAACACCGCATGATTGCTTCAGGCCCTAATCTGGTTCCGGCACGGCACGCTGAGGCTTTGCTTAATTGCTCTTCCTGGTGGGAAATGAGAGTTAAATTTGCCCGTCCAGACACCTCCAGCTAGTCTCTCATTGGTCCACCCTATCCCTGTTCATCTTCCGCAGAAACTGCAAACTGGGCCAAGCAGGAGGTTAAAGGCACTGACTCTCCAAGTTGGGAGAGTGTTAGTAAAGCATCTGGAATGTTGCACCTGAGTACCAGCGGTCGAAAACTGAGACATATTTGAACACGTCTCCCAATCACATGGTTGATCATACTCTGGGTTCCACATGCATGTTTCAGCTGAAGGAAGAATCCCTTAAAGCTGGAGAGTTGAGACCCGTGGAATGGGTACCATGCAATATGACTTCAAAGGGTCTTCATTTGCTCACCGAACCTCTCCAATCCTATCACTGCTGCGTTTATGCCCCTGTACACACGCTTGATTCTCTTTCGGAGACATAGCAATCCATAGGTTTTAAGATACTTACTAGTCAGGTACATTCTTAGGCGTTTAATATGGGGTGTTGAGTCCATTTCGTTGAGCAAGGAGTAGCTCTTGTCTATTCCATATTTGGCTTAAGGAAATTTATCTGTGCTCATTTCAATCTCTGGTTTTATGCAGCACCCCAACTCACCTTTCCCCTTAAGCAAGCATAAGTTGGTTTTCTAAGTTTGAGACCCTCTTCTGTTTTGTAATCCAGTTCCTGTGTAGCCAGGTTTACATTCTGTGTATTAGTGATATCTTATGATGTTTCTTTTTCTGTGTGACTTATTTCAGTGAGAATCATCATACCTGAATCCAGTCGATGCTGCTACGGGCCTGATGACATAGATTTCATTGCTGAGTGATATTGCATTGTACGTAACTACCACAACTTCTTTATCCATTTTTCACTTTCTGCGATATTGAACTTCTACCGTAAATGGGGTTCTTGTAAACAGAGAGGTGCCAAACTTTGGGGTGGCTGTGTCTTTTTGATTTTAATTTCCCTAAGCTATAGGACTATAAGTGGAAGTGCCCTAGGCTCTGTTGCTTTGTTTTTTAGATGTTTCAGGAAACACCATAGACTTCTCCTGAGTGGCTGTTGGCAATTTTCATCCCGCCCATCAGCATAACAAGGCTCCCAGTTCTCCATGGCCTGTCCTGCCTTTCTGGATTTTACACTTTTTTCACATGGCCTTTTTGACTGGGGGGAAGTGAGACTTCATTGTAGTGCAGATTTCCTTTGCAAGCTTGCTTGGTTGGCCAAAAAGGGCGTATGCGTTTTTTCCTGAATATATGCAGGAAAGAACGCATACGTCCTTTTTGGCCAAGTGCATCATTGTCGACGTTCTGCCTCTTTTCCTTTGCTTAAATGCAATTCCAGTCTACCTCCTGAAATCGGATTCCTGTAATTCTGCCCCGCTTTCAAGTCCTCTTGGCAGCCTTACTTCAGTATATTTTTGGACGATAGCTGTCATTCATAACTCTGCAGGTTTGTGATAACAGTGCCCCTGAGCTCCTTTCTTCAACTCGCTTTCTTGTGAGCTGGCCGCAACACCGCAGGATTGCTTCAGGCCCTAATCTGGTTCCGGCATGGCACGCTGAGCCTTTGGTTAATTCCTCTTCCTGGTGGGAAATGAGAGTTAAATTTGCCCGTCCAGACACCTCCAGCTAGTCTCTCATTGGTTCTCCCTATTCCTGTTCATCTTCCGCGGAAATTGCAAACTGGGCCAAACAGGAGGTTAAAGGCACTGACTCTCCAAATCGGGAGTGTGTTACTAAAGCGTGTGGAATGTTGCACCCGAGTACCAGGGGAGGAGAACTGAGACATATTTGAACACGTCCTCCGATCACACGGTTGATCATACTCTGGGTTTCACATGCATGTTTCAGCTGAAGGAAGAATCCCATAAACCTGGAGAGTTGAGACCCGTGGAATGGGTACCATGCAATATGACTTCAAATGGTCTTCGTTTGCTCACCGAACCTCTCCAATCCTATCACTGCTGCGTTTATGCCCTTGTACACACGCTTGCTTCTCTTTTGGAGACATAGCAATCCATAGGTTTTAAGATACTAACTAGTGAGGTACATTCTTAGGCGTTTCATATGGGGTGTTGAGTCCATTTCGTTGAGCAAGGAATAGCTCTTGTCTATTACATGTTTGGCTTAAGGAACTTTATCTGTGCTCATTTCAATCTCTGGTTTTATGCAGCACCCCAACTCACCTTTCCCCTTAAGCAAGCATAAGTTGGTTTTCTGAATTTGAGACCCTGTTCTCTTTTGTAATCCTGTTCCTGTGTAGCCAAGTTTACATTCCGTGTATTAGTGATATCTTATGATGTTTCTTTTTCTGTGTGACTTATTTCAGTTAGAAGCATCATACCTGAATCCACTCATTATGCTGCTACGGGCCTGATGACATAGATTTCATTGCTGAGTGATATTGCATTGTACGTAAGTACCACAACTGTTTTATCCATTTTTCGCTTTCTGCGATATTGAACTTGTCCCGTAAACGAGATTCTTGTAAACAGAGCCGTTCCAAACTTAGGGGTGGCTGTGTCTTTTTGATTTTAATTTCCCTAAGCTATAGGACCATATGTGGAAGTGCCCTAGGCTCTGTTGCTTTGTTTTTTAGATGTTTCAGGAAACACCATACACTTCTCCCCAGTGGCTGTTGGCAATTTACATTCCGCCCATCAGCATAACAATGCTCCCAGTTCTTCATGGCCTGTCCTGCCTTTCTGGATTTTACACTTTTTTCAGATGGCCCTTTTGACCGGGGGGAAGTGAGACTTCATTGTAGTGCAGATTTCCTTTGCAAGCTTGCTTGGTTGGCCGAAAAGGGCGTATGCGTTTTTTCCTTAATATATTCAGGAAACAACACATACGCCCTTTTTGGCCAAGTGCATCATTGTCTAAGTTCTACCTCTTTTCCTATGCTTTAAATGCAATTCCAGTCTACCTCCTGAAATCGGTTTCCTGCAATTCTGCCCAGCTTTCAAGTCCTCTTGGCAGCCTTACTTCAGTATATTTTTGGACGATAGCTGTCATTTATAACTCTGCAGGTTTGTGAATTACAGTGCCCCTGAGCTCCTTTCTTCAACTCGCTTTCTTGTGAGCTGGCCGCAACACCGCAGGATTGCTTCAGGCCCTAATCAGGTTCCGGCATGGCACGCTGAGCCTTTGGTTAATTCCTCTTCCTGGTGGGAAATGAGAGTTAAATTTGCCCGTCCAGACACCTCCAGCTAGTCTCTCATTGGTCCTCCCTATTCCTGTTCATCTTCCGCAGAAATTGCAAACTGGGCCAAACAGGAGGTTAAAGGCACTGACTCTCCAAGTCGGGAGAGTGTTAGTAAAGCGGCTGGAATGTTGCACCCGAGTACCAGGGGACGAGAACTGAGACATATTAGAACACGTCTCCCGATCACACGGTTGATCATACTCTGGGTTCCACATGCATGCTTTAGCTGAAGGAAGAATCCCTTAAACGTGGAGAGTTGAGACCCGTGGAATGGGTACCATGCAATATGACTTCAAAGGGTCTTCATTTGCTCACCAAACCTCTCCAATCCTATCACTGCTGCGTTTATGCCCTTGTAAACACGCTTGATTCTCTTTTGGAGACATAGCAATCCATAGGTTTTAAGATACTAACTAGTGAGGTACATTCTTAGGCGTTTCATATGGGGTGTTGAGTCCATTTCGTTGAGCAAGGAATAGCTCGTGTCTATTACATGTTTGGCTTAAGGAACTTTATCTGTGCTCATTTCAATCTCTGGTTTTATGCAGCACCCCAACTCACCTTTCCCCTTAAGCAGGCATAAGTTGGTTTTCTAAATTTGAGACCCTGTTCTCTTTTGTAATCCAGTTCCTGTGTAGCCAAGTTTACATTCCGTGTATTAGTGATGTCTTATGATGTTTCTTTTTCTGTGTGACTTATTTCAGACAGAATCATCATACCTGAATCCACTCATTATGCTGCTACGGGCCTGATGACATAGATTTCATTGCTGAGTGATATTGCATTGTACGTAAGTACCACAACTTCTTTATCCATTTTTCACTTTCTGTGATATTGAACTTGTACCGTAAACGAGGTTCTTGTAAACAGAGCCGTTCCAAACATTGGGGTGGCTGTGTCTTTTTGGTTTTAATTTCCCTAAGCTATAGGACCATATGTGGAAGTGCCCTAGGCTCTGTTGCTTTGTTTTTTAGATGTTTCAGGAAACACCATACACTTCTCCCCAGTGGCTGTTGGCAATTTACATTCCATCCATCAGCATAACAATGCTCCCAGTTCTCCATGGCCTGTCCTGCCTTTCTGAATTTTACACTTTTTTCAGATGGCCCTTTTGACCGGGGGGAAGTGAGACTTCATTGTAGTGCAGATTTCCTTTGCAAGCTTGCTTGGTTGGCCAAAAAGGGCGTATGCGTTTTTTCCTGAATATATTCAGGAAAAAACGCATACGCCCTTTTTGGCCAAGTGCATCATTGTCGACGTTCTGCCTCTTTTCCTATGCTTTAAATGCAATTCCAGTCTACCTCCTGAAATCGGTTTCCTGCAATTCTGCCCCGCTTTCAAGTCCTCGTGGCAGACTTACTTCAGTATATTTTTGGACGATAGCTGTCATTTATAACTCTGCAGGTTTGTGAATTACAGTGCCCCTGAGCTCCTTTCTTCAACTCGCTTTCTTGTGAGCTCGCCGCAACACCGCACGATTGCTTCAGGCCCTAATCTGGTTCCGGCACGGCACGCTGAGCCTTTGCTTAATTGCTCTTCCTGGTGGGAAATGAGAGTTAAATTTGCCCGTCCAGACACCTCCAACTAGTCTCTCATTGGTCCTCCCTATCCCTGTTCATCTTCCGCAGAAATTGCAAACTGGGCCAAGCAGGAGGTTAAAGGCACTGACTCTCCAAGTCGGGAGAGTGTTAGTAAAGCATCTGGAATGTTGCACCTGAGTACCAGCGGTCGAAAACTGAGACATATTGGAACACGTCTCCCAATCACATGATTGATCATACTCTGGGTTCCACATGCATGCTTTAGCTGAAGGAAGAATCCCTTAAACCTGGAGAGTTGAGACCCGTGGAATGGGTACCATGCAATATGACTTCAAAGGGTCTTCATTTGCTCACCGAATCTCTCCAATCCTATCACTGCTGCGTTTATGCCCCTGTACACACGCTTGATTCTCTTTTGGAGACATAGCAATCCATAGGTTTTAAGATACTTACTAGTCAGGTACATTCTGAGGCGTTTAATATGGGGTGTTGAGTCCATTTCATTGAGCAAGGAGTAGCTCTTGTCTATTCCATATTTGGCTTAAGGAAATTTATCTGTGCTCATTTCAATCTCTGGTTTTATGTAGCACCCCAACTCACCTTTCCCCTTAAGCAAGCATAAGTTGGGTTTCTAAATTTGAGACCCTCTTCTGTTTTGTAATCCAGTTCCTGTGTAGCCAAGTTTACATTCCGTGTATTAGTGATATCTTATGATGTTTCTTTTTCTGTGTGACTTATTTCAGTGAGAATCATCAATCCTGAATCCAGTCTATGCTGCTACGGGCCTGATGACATAGATTTCATTGCTGAGTGATATTGCATTGTACGTAAGTACCACAAATTCTTTATCCATTTTTCGCTTTCTGCGATATTGAACTTGTACCGTAAACAAGTTTCTTGTAAACAGAGCCATCCCAAACTTTGGGGTGGCTGTGTCTTTTTGATTTTAATTTCCCTAAGCTATAGGACCATAAGTGGAAGTGCCCTAGGCTCTGTTGCTTTGTTTTTTAGATGTTTCAGGAAACACCATACACTTCTCCTGAGTGGCTGTTGGCAATTTACATCCCGCCCATCAGCATAACAAGGCTCCCAGTTCTCCATGGCCGGTCCTGCCTTTCTGGATTTTACACTTTTTTCAGATGGCCCTTTTGACCGGGGGGAAGTGAGACTTCATTGTAGTGCAGATTTCCTTTGCAAGCTTGCTTGGTTGGCCAAAAAGGGCGTATGCGTTTTTTCCTGAATATATTCAGGAAAAAACGCATACGCCCTTTTTAGCCAAGTGCATCATTGTCGACGTTCTGCCTCTTTTCCTATGCTTTAAATGCAATTCCAGTCTACCTCCTGAAATTGTTTTCCTGCAATTCTGCCCCGCTTTCAAGTCCTCGTGGCAGCCTTACTTCAGTATATTTTTGGACGATAGCTGTCATTTATAACTCTGCAGGTTTGTGAATTACAGTGCCCCTGAGCTCCTTTCTTCAACTCGCTTTCTTGTGAGCTGGCCGCAACACCACACGATTGCTTCAGGCCCTAATCTGGTTCCGGCACGGCACGCTGAGCCTTTGCTTAATTGTCTTCCTGGTGGGAAATGAGAGTTAAATTTGCCCGTCCAGACACCTCCAGCTAGGCTCTCATTGGTCCTCCCTATCCCTGTTCATCTTCCGCAGAAATTGCAAACTGGGCCAAGCAGGAAGTTAAAGGCACTGACTCTCCAAGTTGGGAGAGTGTTAGTAAAGCATCTGGAATGTTGCACCTGAGTACCAGCGGTCGAAAACTGAGACATATTTGAACACGTCTCCCAATCACACGGTTGATCATACTCTGGGTTCCACATGCATGTTTCAGCTGAAGGAAGAATCCCTTAAAGCTGGAGAGTTGAGACCCGTGGAATGGGTACCATGCAATATGACTTCAAAGGGTCTTCATTTGCTCACCGAACCTCTCCAATCCTATCACTGCTGCGTTTATGCCCGTGTACACACACTTGATTCTGTTTCGGAGACATAGCAATCCATAGGTTTTAAGATACTTACTAGTCAGGTACATTCTTAGGCATTTAATATGGGGTGTTGAGTCCATTTCGTTGAGCAAGGAGTAGCTCTTGTCTATTCCATATTTGGCTTAAGGAACTTTATCTGTGCTCATTTCAATCTCTGGTTTTATGCAGCACCCCAACTCACCTTTCCCCTTAAACAAGCATAAGTTGGTTTTCTAAATTTGAGACCCCGTTCTGTTTTGTAATCCAGTTCCTGTGTAGCCAAGTTTACATTCCGTGTATTAGTGATATCTTATGACGTTTCTTTTTCTGTGTGACTTATTTCAGTTAGAATCATCATACCTGAATCCACTCATTATGCTGCTACGGGAATGATGACATAGATTTCATTGCTGAGTGATATTGCATTGTACGTAAGTACCACAAATTCTTTATCCATTTTTCGCTTTCTGCGATATTGAACTTGTACCATAAACGAGGTTCTTGTAAACAGAGCCATCCCAAACTTTGGGGTGGCTGTGTCTTTTTGATTTTAATTTCCCTAAGCTATAGGACCATAAGTGGAAGTGCCCTAGGCTCTGTTGCTTTGTTTTTTAGATGTTTCAGGAAACACCATACACTTCTCCCGAGTGGCTGTTGGCAATTTACATCCCGCCCATCAGCATAACAAGGCTCCCAGTTCTCCATGGCCTGTCCTGCCTTTCTGGATTTTACACTTTTTTCAGATGGCCCTTTTGACGGGGGGGAAGTGAGACTTCATTGTAGTGCAGATTTCCTTTGCAAGCTTGCTTGGTTGGCCAAAAAGGGCGTATGCGTTTTTTCCTGAATATATTCAGGAAAAAACGCATACGCCCTTTTTGGCCAAGTGCATCATTGTCGACCTTCTGCCTCTTTTCCTATGCTTTAAATGCAATTCCAGTCTACCTCCTGAAATCGGTTTCCTGCAATTCTGCCCGGCTTTCAAGTCCTCTTGGCAGCCTTACTTCAGTATATTTTTGGATGATAGCTGTCATTTATAACTCTGCAGGTTTGTGAATTACAGTGCCCCTGAGCTCCTTTCTTCAACTCGCTTTCTTGTGAGCTGGCCGCAACACCGCAGGATTGCTTCAGGCCCTAATCTGGTTCCGGCATGGCACGCTGAGCCTTTGGTTAATTCCTCTTCCTGGTGGGAAATGAGAGTTAAATTTTCCCGTCCAGACACCTCCAGCTAGTCTCTCATTGGTTCTCCCTATTCCTGTTCATCTTCCCCGGAATTTGCAAACTGGGCCAAACAGGAGGTTAAAGGCACTGACTCTCCAAGTCGGGAGAGTGTTAGTAAAGCATCTGGAATGTTGCACCCGAGTACCAGGGGACGAGAACTGAGACATATTTCAACACGTCTCCCGATCACACGGTTGATCATACTCTGGGTTCCACATGCATGTTTTAGCTGAAGGAAGAATCCCTTAAACCTGGAGAGTTGAGACCCGTGGAATGGGTACCATGCAATATGACTTCAAAGGGTCTTCATTTGCTCACCAAAACTCTCCAATCCTATCACTGCTGCGTTTTTGCCCCTGTACTCACGATTGATTCACTTTCAGAGACATAGCAATCCATAGGTTTTAAGATACTTACTAGTCAGGTACATTATTAGGCGTTTAATATGGGGTTTTGAGTCCATTTCATTGAGCAAGGAGTAGCTCTTGTCTATTACATATTTGGCTTAAGGAACTTTATCTGTGCTCATTTCAATCTCTGGTTTTATGCAGCACCCCAACTCACCTTTCCCCTTAAGCAAGCATAAGTTGATTTTCTAAATTTGGGACCATGTTCTGTTTTGAAATTCAGTTCCTGTGTAGCCAAGTTTACATTCCGTGTATTAGTGATATCTTATGATGTGTCTTTTTCTGTGTGACTTATTTCAGTTAGAATCATCATACCTGAATCCACTCATTATGCTGCTATGGGCCTGATGACATAGATGTCATTGCTGAGTGATATTGCATTGTACGTAAGTACCACAACTTCTTTATCCATTTTTCGCTTTATGCGATATTGAACTTGTACCGTAAACGAGTTTCTTGTAAACAGAGCCATCCCAAACTTTGGGGTGGCTGTGTCTTTTTGATTTTAATTTCCCTAAGCTATAGGACCATAAGTGGAAGTGCCCTAGGCTCTGTTGCTTTGTTTTTTAGATGTTTCAGGAAACACCATACACTTCTCCCGAGTGGCTGTTGGCAATTTACATCCCGCCCATCAGCATAACAAGGCTCCCAGTTCTCCATGGCCTGTCCTGCCTTTCTGGATTTTACACTTTTTTCAGATGGCCCTTTTGACGGGGGGGAAGTGAGACTTCATTGTAGTGCAGATTTCCTTTGCAAGCTTGCTTGGTTGGCCAAAAAGGGCGTATGCGTTTTTTCCTGAATATATTCAGGAAAAAACGCATACGCCCTTTTTGGCCAAGTGCATCATTGTCAACCTTCTGCCTCTTTTCCTATGCTTTAAATGCAATTCCAGTCTACCTCCTGAAATCGGTTTCCTGCAATTCTGCCCAGCTTTCAAGTCCTCTTGGCAGCCTTACTTCAGTATATTTTTGGATGATAGCTGTCATTTATAACTCTGCAGGTTTGTGAATTACAGTGCCCCTGAGCTCCTTTCTTCAACTCGCTTTCTTGTGAGCTGGCCGCAACACCGCAGGATTGCTTCAGGCCCTAATCTGGTTCCGGCATGGCACGCTGAGCCTTTGGTTAATTCCTCTTCCTGGTGGGAAATGAGAGTTAAATTTTCCCGTCCAGACACCTCCAGCTAGTCTCTCATTGGTTCTCCCTATTCCTGTTCATCTTCCGTGGAATTTGCAAACTGGGCCAAAGAGGAGGTTAAAGGCACTGACTCTCCAAGTCGGGAGAGTGTTAGTAAAGCATCTGGAATGTTGCACCCGAGTACCAGGGGATGAGAACTGAGACATATTTGAACACGTCTCCCGATCACATGGTTGATCATACTCTGGGTTCCACATGCATGTTTTAGCTGAAGGAAGAATCCCTTAAACCTGGAGAGTTGAGACCCGTGGAATGGGTACCATGCAATATGACTTCAAAGGGTCTTCATTTGCTCACCGAACCTCTCCAATCCTATCACTGCTGCGTTTATGTCCCTGTACTCACGCTTGATTCTCTTTCAGAGACATAGCAATCCATAGGTTTTAAGATACTTACTAGTCAGGTACATTATTAGGCATTTAATATGGTGTTTTGAGTCCATTTCGTTGAGCAAGGAGTAGCTCTTGTGTATTCCATATTTGGCTTAAGGAACTTTATCTGTGCTCATTTCAATCTCTGGTTTTATGCAGCACCCCAACTCACCTTTCCCCTTAAGCAAGCATAAGTTGGTTTTCTAAATTTGAGACCCTGTTCTCTTTTGTAATCCAGTTCCTGTGTAGCCAAGTTTACATTCCGTGTATTAGTGATATCTTATGATGTTTCTTTTTCTGTGTGACTTATTTCAGTTAGAATCATCATACCTGAATCCACTCATTATGCTGCTATGGGCCTGATGACATAGATTTCATTGCTGAGTGATATTGCATTGTACGTAAGTACCACAACTGCTTTATCCATTTTTCACTTTCTGCGATATTGAACTTGTCCCGTAAACGAGATTCTTGTAAACAGAGCCGTTCCAAACTTAGGGGTGGCTGTGTCTCTTTGATTTTAATTTCCCTAAGCTATAGGACCATATGTGGAAGTGCCCTAGGCTCTGTTGCTTTGTTTTTTAGATGTTTCAGGAAACACCATACACTTCTCCCCAGTGGCTGTTGGCAATTTACATTCCGCCCATCAGCATAACAATGCTCCCAGTTCTCCATGGCCTGTCCTGCCTTTCTGGATTTTACACTTTTTTCAGATGGCCCTTTTGACCGGGGGGAAGTGAGACTTCATTGTAGTGCAGATTTCCTTTGCAAGCTTGCTTGGTTGGCCAAAAAGGGCGTATGCGTTTTTTCCTAAATATATTCAGGAAAAAACGCATACGCCCTTTTTGGTCAAGTGCATCATTGTCTAAGTTCTGCCTCTTTTCCTATGCTTTAAATGCAATTCCAGTCTACCTCCTGAAATCGGTTTCCTGCAATTCTGCCCCGCTTTCAAGTCCTCTTGGCAGCCTTACTTCAGTATATTTTTGGACGATAGCTGTCATTTATAACTCTGCAGGTCTGTGAATTACAGTGCCCCTGAGATCCTTTCTTCAACTCGCTTTCTTGTGAGCTGGCCGCAACACCGCAGGATTGCTTCAGGCCCTAATGTGGTTCCGGCACGGCACGCTGAGCCTTTGGTTAATTCCTCTTCCTGGTGGGAAATGAGAGTTAAATTTGCCCGTCCAGACACCTCCAGCTAGTCTCTCATTGGTTCTCCCTATTCCTGTTCATCTTCCGCAGAAATTGCAAACTGGGGCAAACAGGAGGTTAAAGGCATTGACTCTCCAAGTCGGGAGAGTGTTAGTAAAGCGTCTGGAATGTTGCACCCGAATACCAGGGGATGAAAACTGAGACATATTTGAACACGTCTCCCGATCACATGGTTGATCATACCCTGGTTTCCACATGCATGTTTTAGCTGAAGGAAGAATCCCTTAAACCTGGAGAGTTGAGACCCGTGGAATGGGTACCATGCAATATGACTTCAAAGGGTCTTTATTTGCTCACTGAACCTCTCCAATCCTATCACAGCTGAGTTTATGCCCCTGTACACACGCTTGATTCTCTTTCGGAGACATAGCAATCCATAGGTTTTAAGATACTTACTAGTCAGGTACATTTTTAGGCGTTTAATATGGGGTGTTGAGTCCATTTCGTTGAGCAAGGAGTAGCTCTTCTCTGTTACATATTTGGCTTAAGGAACTTTATCTGTGCTCATTTCAATCTCTGGTTTTATGCAGCACCCCAACTCACCTTTCCCCTTAAGCAAGCATAAGTTGGTTTTCTAAATTTGAGACCCTGTTCTGTTTTGTAATCCAGTTCCTGTGTAGTCAAGTTTACATTCCGTGTATTAGTGATATCTTATGATGTTTCTTTTTCTGTGTGACTTATTTCAGTTAGAGTCATCATACCTGAACCCAGTCATTTTCTGCTACAGGCCTGATGACATAGATTTCATTGCTGAGTGATATTGCATTGTATGTAAGTACCACAACTTCTTTATCCATTTTTCACTTTCTGTGATATTGAACTTGTACCATAAACGAGGTTCTTGTAAACAGAGCCGTCCCAAACTTTGGGGTGGCTGTGTCTTTTTGATTTTAATTTCCCTAAGCTATAGGACCATAAGTGGAAGTGCCCTAGGCTCTGTTGCTTTGTTTTTTAGATGTTTCAGGAAACACCATACACTTCTCCCAAGTGGCTGTTGGCAATTTACATCCCGCCCATCAGCATAGCAAGGCTCTCAGTTCTCCATTGCCTTTCCTGCCTTTCTGGATTTTACACTTTTTACAGATGGCCCTTTTGACCCGGGGGAAGTGAGACTTCATTGTAGTGCAGATTTCATTTGCAAGCTTGCTTGGTTGGCCAAAAAGTGCGTATACTGTTTTTCCTGAATATATTCAGGAAAAAACGCATATGCCCTTTTTGGCCTAGTGCATCATTGTCGACGTTCTGCCTCTTTCCCTATGCTTTAAATGCAATTCCAGTCTACCTCCTGAAATCGGTTTCCTGCAATTTTGCCGCGATTTCAAGTCCTCTTGCCAGCCTTACTTCAGTATATTTTTGGACGATAGCTGTCATTTATAACTCTGCAGGTTTGTGAATTACAGTGCCCCTGAGCTCCTTTCTTCAACTCGCTTTCTTGTGAGCTGGCCGCAACACCGCAGGATTGCTTCAGGCCCTAATCTGGTTCCGGCACGGAACGCTGAGCCTTTGCTTAATTCCTCTTCCTGGTGGGAAATGAGAGTTAAATTTGCCCGTCCAGACACCTCCAGCTAGTCTCTCATTGGTTCTCCCTATTCCTGTTCATCTTCCGCGGAAATTGCAAACTGGGCCAAACAGGAGGTTAAAGGCACTGACTCTCCAAATCGGGAGTGTGTTACTAAAGCGTGTGGAATGTTACACCCGAGTACCAGGGGAGGAGAACTGAGACATATTTCAACACGTCTTCCGATCACACGGTTGATCATACTCTGGATTTCACATGCATATTTCAGCTGAAGGAAGAATCCCTTAAACCTGGAGAGTTGAGACCCGTGGAATGGGTACCATGCAATATGACTTCAAAGGGTCTTCATTTGCTCACCGAACCTCTCCAATCCTATCACTGCTGCGTTTATGTCCCTGTACTCACGCTTGATTCTCTTTCGGAGACATAGCAATCCATAGGTTTTAACATACTTACTAGTTAGGTACATTATTAGGCATTTAATATGGTGTTTTGAGTCCATTTCGTTGAGCAAGGAGTAGCTCTTGTCTATTCCATATTTGGCTTAAGGAACTTTATCTGTGCTCATTTCAATCTCTGGTTTTATGCAGCACCCCAACTCACCTTTCCCCTTAAGCAAGCATACGTTGCTTTTCTACATTTGAGACCCTGTTCTGTTTTGTAATCCAGTTCCTGTGTAGCCAAGTTTACATTCCGTGTATTAGTGATATCTTATGATGTTTGTTTTTCTGTGTGACTTATTTCAGTTAGAATCATCATACCTGAATCCACTCTATGCTGCTACGGGCCTGATGACATGGATTTCATTGCTGAGTGATATTGCATTGTACGTAAGTACCACAACTTCTTTATCCATTTTTCAATTTCTGCGATATTGAACTTGTACCGTAAACGAGGTTCTTGTAAACAGAGCCATCCCATACTTTGGGGTGGCTGTGTCTTTTTGGTTTTAATTTCCCTAAGCTATAGGACTATAAGTGGAAGTGCCCTAGGCTCTGTTGCTTTGTTTTTTAGATGTTTCAGGAAACACCATACACTTTTCCCGAGTGGCTGTTGGCAATTTACATCCCGCCCATCAGCATAACAAGGCTCCCAGTTCTCCATGGCCTGTCCTGCCTTTCTAGATTTTACACTTTTTTCAGATGGCCCTTTTGACCGGGGGGAAGTGAGACTTCATTGTAGTGCAGATTTCCTTTGCAAGCTTGCTTGGTTGGCCAAAAAGTGCGTATGCGTTTTTTCCTGAATATATTCAGGAAACAACGGATACGCCCTTTTTGGCCAAGTGCATCATTGTGGACGTTCTGCCTCTTTTCCTATGCTTTAAATGCAATTCCAGTCTACCTCCTGAAATCGGTTTCCTGCAATTCTGCCCAGCTTTCAAGTCCTCTTGGCAGCCTTACTTCAGTATATTTTTGGACGATAGCTGTCATTTATAACTCTGCAGGTTTGTGAATTACAGTGCCCCTGAGCTCCTTTCTTCAACTCGCTTTCTTGTGAGCTGGCCGCAACACCGCAGGATTGCTTCAGGCCCTAATCTGGTTCCGGCACGGCACACTGAGCCTTTGGTTAATTCCTCTTCCTGGTGGGAAATGAGAGTTAAATTTGCCCGTCCAGACACCTCCAGCTAGTCTCTCATTGGTTCTCCCTATTCCTGTTCATCTTCCGCAGAAATTGCAAACTGGGCCAAACAGGAGGTTAAAGGCACTGACTCTCCAAGTCGGAAGAGTGTTAGTAAAGCATCTGGAATGTTGCACCCGAGTACCAGGGGATGAGAACTGAGACATATTGGAACACGTCTCCCGATCACACGGTTGATCATACTCTGTGTTCCACATGCATGCTTTAGCTGAAGGAAGAATCCCTTAAAAGTGGAGAGTTGAGACCCGTGGAATGGGTACCATGCAATATGACTTCAAAGGGTCTTCATTTGCTCACCGAACCTCTCCAATCCTATCACTGCTGCGTTTATGCCCCTGTACACACGCTTGGTTCTCTTTCGGAGACATAGCAATCCATAGGTTTTAAGATACTTACTAGTCAGGTACATTCTTAGGCGTTTAATATGGGGTGTTGAGGCCATTTCGTTGAGCAAGGAATAGCTCTTGTATATTACATATTTGGCTTAAGGAACTTTATCTGTGCTCATTTCAATCTCTGGTTTTATGCAGCACCCCAACTCACCTTTCCCCTTAAGCAAGCATAAGTTGGTTTTCTAAATTTGAGACCCTGTTGTGTTTTGTAATTCAGTGCCTGTGTCGCCAAGTTTACATTCCGTGTATTACTGATATCTTATGACGTTTCTTTTTCTGTGTGACTTATTTCAGTTAGAATCATCATACCTGAATCCACTCATTATGCTGCTACGGGAATGATGACATAGATTTCATTGCTGAGTGATATTGCATTGTACGTAAGTACCACAGCTTCTTTATCCATTTTTCGCTTTCTGCGATATTGAACTTGTACCATAAACGAGGTTCTTGTAAACAGAGCCGTCCCAAACTTTGGGGTGGCTGTGTCTTTTTGATTTTAATTTCCCTAAGCTATATGACAATAAGTGGAAGTGCCCTAGGCTCTGTTGCTTTGTTTTTTAGATGTTTCAGGAAACACCATACACTTCTCCCCAGTGACTGTTGGCAATTTACATCCCGCCCATCAGCATAACAAGGCTCCCAGTTCTCCATGGCCTGTCCTGCCTTTCTGGATTTTACACTTTTTTCAGATGGTCCTTTTGACCGGGAGGGAAGTGAGACTTCAATGTAGTGCAGATTTCCTTTGCAAGCTTGCTTGGTTGGCCAAAAAGGGCGTATGCGTTTTTTCCTGAATATATTCAGGAAAAAACGCATACGCCCTTTTTGGCCAAGTGCATCATTGTGGACGTTCTGCCTCTTTTCCTATGCTTTAAATGCAATTCCAGTCTACCTCCTGAAATCGGTTTCCTGCAATTCTGCCCCGCTTTCAAGTCCTCTTGGCAGGCTTACTTCAGTATATTTTTGGACGATAGCTGTCATTTATAACTCTGCAGGTTTGTGAATTACAGTGCCCCTGAGCTCCTTTCTTCAACTCGCTTTCTTGTGAGCTGGCCGCAACACCGCAGGATTGCTTCAGGCCCTAATCTGGTTCCGGCACGACCCGCTGAGCCTTTGGTTAATTCCTCTTCTTGGTGGGAAATGAGAGTTAAATTTGCCCATCCAGACACCTCCAGCTAGTCTCTCATTGGTTCTCCCTATTCCTGTTCATCTTCCGCAGAAATTGCAAACTGGGCCAAACAGGAGGTTAAAGGCACTATCTCTCCAAGTCGGGAGAGTGTTAGTAAAGCATCTGCAATGTTGCACCCGAGTACCAGGGGACGAGAACTGAGACATATTGGAACACGTCTCCCGATCACATGATTGATCATACTCCGGGTTCCACATGCATGTTTTAGCTGAAGGAAGAATCCCTTAAACCTGGAGAGTTGAGACCCGTGGAATGGGTACCATGCAATATGACTTCAAAGGGTCTTCATTTGCTCACCAAAACTCTCCAATCCTATCACTGCTGCGTTTTTGCCCCTGTACTCACGATTGATTCACTTTCAGAGACATAGCAATCCATAGGTTTTAAGATACTTACTAGTCAGGTACATTCTTAGGCGTTTAATATGGGGTGTTGAGTCCATTTCGTTGAGCAAGGAGTAGCTCTTGTCTATTCCATATTTGGCTTAAGGAACTTTATCTGTGCTCATTTCAATCTCTGGTTTTATGCAGCACCCCAACTCACCTTTCCCCTTAAGCAAGCATAAGTTGGGTTTCTAAATTTGAGACCCTGTTCTCTTTTGTAATCCAGTTCCTGTGTAGCCAAGTTTACATTCCGT
The DNA here is from genome assembly GCF_937001465.1 of Orcinus orca. Lineage (NCBI taxonomy): Eukaryota > Metazoa > Chordata > Mammalia > Artiodactyla > Delphinidae > Orcinus > Orcinus orca. The sequence goes on along the minus strand of NW_026043937.1, from coordinate 218,217 downwards.
GTATTAGTGATATCTTATGATGTTTCTTTTTCTGTGTGACTTATTTCAGTTAGAATCATCATACCTGAATCCACTCATTATGCTGTTACGGGCCTGATGACATAGATTTCATTGCTGAGTGATATTGAATTGTACGTAAGTACCACAACTTCTTTATCCATTTTTCGCTTTCTGCGATATTGAACTTGTACTGTAAAGGAGGTTCTTGTAAACACAGCCGTCCCAAACTTTGGGTTGGCTGTGTCTTTTTGATTTTAATTTCCCTAAGCTATAGGACCATAATTGGAAGTGCCCTAGGCTCTGTTGCTTTGTTTTTTAGATGTTTCAGGAAACACCATACACTTCTCCAGAGTGGCTGTTGGCAATTTACATCCCGTCCATCAGCATAACAAGGCTCCCAGTTCTCCATGGCCTGTCCTGCCTTTCTGGATTTTACACTTTTTTCAGATGGCCCTTTTGACCGGGGGGAAGTGAGACTTCATTGTAGTGCAGATTTCCTTTGCAAGCTTGCTTGGTTGGCCAAAAAGGGCGTATGCGTTTTTTCCTGAATATATTCAGGAAAAAACGCATACGCCCTTTTTGGCCAAGTGCATCATTGTGGACGTTCTGCCTCTTTTCCTATGCTTTAAATGCAATTCCAGTCTACCTCCTGAAATCGGTTTCCTGCAATTCTGCCCAGCTTTCAAGTCCTCTTGGCAGCCTTACTTCAGTATATTTTTGGACGATAGCTGTCATTTATAACTCTGCAGGTTTGTGAATTACAGTGCCCCTGAGCTCCTTTCTTCAACTCGCTTTCTTGTGAGCTGGCCGCAACACCGCAGGATTGCTTCAGGCCCTAATCAGGTTCCGGCATGGCACGCTGAGCCTTTGGTTAATTCCTCTTCCTGGTGGGAAATGAGAGTTAAATTTGCCCGTCCAGACACCTCCAGCTAGTCTCTCATTGGTCCTCCCTATTCCTGTTCATCTTCCGCAGAAATTGCAAACTGGGCCAAACAGGAGGTTAAAGGCACTGACTCTCCAAGTCGGGAGAGTGTTAGTAAAGCGGCTGGAATGTTGCACCCGAGTACCAGGGGACGAGAACTGAGACATATTAGAACACGTCTCCCGATCACACGGTTGATCATACTCTGGGTTCCACATGCATGCTTTAGCTGAAGGAAGAATCCCTTAAACGTGGAGAGTTGAGACCCGTGGAATGGGTACCATGCAATATGACTTCAAAGGGTCTTCATTTGCTCACCAAACCTCTCCAATCCTATCACTGCTGCGTTTATGCCCTTGTAAACACGCTTGATTCTCTTTTGGAGACATAGCAATCCATAGGTTTTAAGATACTAACTAGTGAGGTACATTCTTAGGCGTTTCATATGGGGTGTTGAGTCCATTTCTTTGAGCAAGGAATAGCTCGTGTCTATTACATGTTTGGCTTAAGGAACTTTATCTGTGCTCATTTCAATCTCTGGTTTTATGCAGCACCCCAACTCACCTTTCCCCTTAAGCAAGCATAAGTTGGTTTTCTAAATTTGAGACCCTGTTCTCTTTTGTAATCCAGTTCCTGTGTAGCCAAGTTTACATTCCGTGTATTAGTGATGTCTTATGATGTTTCTTTTTCTGTGTGACTTATTTCAGACAGAATCATCATACCTGAATCCACTCATTATGCTGCTACGGGCCTGATGACATAGATTTCATTGCTGAGTGATATTGCATTGTACGTAAGTACCACAACTTCTTTATCCATTTTTCACTTTCTGTGATATTGAACTTGTACCGTAAACGAGGTTCTTGTAAACAGAGCCGTTCCAAACATTGGGGTGGCTGTGTCTTTTTGATTTTAATTTCCCTAAGCTATAGGACCATATGTGGAAGTGCCCTAGGCTCTGTTGCTTTGTTTTTTAGATGTTTCAGGAAACACCATACACTTCTCCCCAGTGGCTGTTGGCAATTTACATTCCATCCATCAGCATAACAATGCTCCCAGTTCTCCATGGCCTGTCCTGCCTTTCTGAATTTTACACTTTTTTCAGATGGCCCTTTTGACCGGGGGGAAGTGAGACTTCATTGTAGTGCAGATTTCCTTTGCAAGCTTGCTTGGTTGGCCAAAAAGGGCGTATGCGTTTTTTCCTGAATATATTCAGGAAAAAACGCATACGCCCTTTTTGGCCAAGTGCATCATTGTCGACGTTCTGCCTCTTTTCCTATGCTTTAAATGCAATTCCAGTCTACCTCCTGAAATCGGTTTCCTGCAATTCTGCCCCGCTTTCAAGTCCTCGTGGCAGACTTACTTCAGTATATTTTTGGACGATAGCTGTCATTTATAACTCTGCAGGTTTGTGAATTACAGTGCCCCTGAGCTCCTTTCTTCAACTCGCTTTCTTGTGAGCTCGCCGCAACACCGCACGATTGCTTCAGGCCCTAATCTGGTTCCGGCACGGCACGCTGAGCCTTTGCTTAATTGCTCTTCCTGGTGGGAAATGAGAGTTAAATTTGCCCGTCCAGACACCTCCAGCTAGTCTCTCATTGGTCCTCCCTATCCCTGTTCATCTTCCGCAGAAATTGCAAACTGGGCCAAGCAGGAGGTTAAAGGCACTGACTCTCCAAGTCGGGAGAGTGTTAGTAAAGCATCTGGAATGTTGCACCTGAGTACCAGCGGTCGAAAACTGAGACATATTGGAACACGTCTCCCAATCACATGATTGATCATACTCTGGGTTCCACATGCATGCTTTAGCTGAAGGAAGAATCCCTTAAACCTGGAGAGTTGAGACCCGTGGAATGGGTACCATGCAATATGACTTCAAAGGGTCTTCATTTGCTCACCGAATCTCTCCAATCCTATCACTGCTGCGTTTATGCCCCTGTACACACGCTTGATTCTCTTTTGGAGACATAGCAATCCATAGGTTTTAAGATACTTACTAGTCAGGTACATTCTGAGGCGTTTAATATGGGGTGTTGAGTCCATTTCATTGAGCAAGGAGTAGCTCTTGTCTATTCCATATTTGGCTTAAGGAAATTTATCTGTGCTCATTTCAATCTCTGGTTTTATGTAGCACCCCAACTCACCTTTCCCCTTAAGCAAGCATAAGTTGGGTTTCTAAATTTGAGACCCTCTTCTGTTTTGTAATCCAGTTCCTGTGTAGCCAAGTTTACATTCCGTGTATTAGTGATATCTTATGATGTTTCTTTTTCTGTGTGACTTATTTCAGTGAGAATCATCAATCCTGAATCCAGTCTATGCTGCTACGGGCCTGATGACATAGATTTCATTGCTGAGTGATATTGCATTGTACGTAACTACCACAACTTCTTTATCCATTTTTCACTTTCTGCGATATTGAACTTCTACCGTAAATGAGGTTCTTGTAAACAGAGAGGTCCCAAACTTTGGGGTGGCTGTGTCTTTTTGATTTTAATTTCCCTAAGCTATAGGACTATAAGTGGAAGTGCCCTAGGCTCTGTTGCTTTGTTTTTTAGATGTTTCAGGAAACACCATACACTTCTCCTGAGTGGCTGTTGGCAATTTTCATCCCGCCCATCAGCATAACAAGGCTCCCAGTTCTCCATGGCCTGTCCTGCCTTTCTGGATTTTACACTTTTTTCACATGGCCCTTTTGACTGCGGGGAAGTGAGACTTCATTGTAGTGCAGATTTCCTTTGCAAGCTTGCTTGGTTGGCCAAAAAGGGCGTATGCGTTTTTTCCTGAATATATGCAGGAAAAAACGCATACGCACTTTTCGGCCAAGTGCATCATTGTCGACGTTCTGCCTCTTTTCCTATGCTTAAATGCAATTCCAGTCTACCTCCTGAAATTGGTTTCCTGCAATTCTGCCCCGCTTTCAAGTCCTCGTGGCAGCCTTACTTCAGTATATTTTTGGACGATAGCTGTCATTTATAACTCTGCAGGTTTGTGAATTACAGTGCCCCTGAGCTCCTTTCTTCAACTCGCTTTCTTGTGAGCTGGCCGCAACACCGCACGATTGCTTCAGGCCCTAATCTGGTTCCGGCACGGCACACTGAGCCTTTGCTTAATTCCTCTTCCTGGTGGGAAATGAGAGTTAAATTTGCCCGTCCAGACACCTCCAGCTAGTCTCTCATTGGTCCTCCCTATCCCTGTTCATCTTCCGCAGAAATTGCAAACTGGACCAAGCAGGAAGTTAAAGGCACTGACTCTCCAAGTTGGCAGAGTGTTAGTAAAGCATCTGGAATGTTGCACCTGAGTACCAGCGGTCGATAACTGAGACATATTTGAACACGTCTCCCAATCACACGGTTGATCATACTCTGGGTTCCAAATGCATGTTTCAGCTGAAGGAAGAATCCCTTAAAGCTGGAGAGTTGAGACCCGTGGAATGGGTACCATGCAATATGACTTCAAAGGGTCTTCATTTGCTCACCGAACCTCTCCAATCCTATCACTGCTGCGTTTATGCCCCTGTACACACGCTTGATTCTGTTTCGGAGACATAGCAATCCATAGGTTTTAAGATACTTACTAGTCAGGTACATTCTTAGGCGTTTAATATGGGGTGTTGAGTCCATTTCGTTGAGCAAGGAGTAGCTCTTGTCTATTCCATATTTGGCTTAAGGAACTTTATCTGTGCTCATTTCTATCTCTGGTTTTATGCAGCACCCCAACTCACCTTTCCCCTTAAACAAGCATAAGTTGGTTTTCTAAATTTGAGAACCCGTTCTGTTTTGTAATCCAGTTCCTGTGTAGCCAAGTTTACATTCCGTGTATTAGTGATATCTTATGACGTTTCTTTTTCTGTGTGACTCATTTCAGTTAGAATCATCATACCTGAATCCACTCATTATGCTGCTACGGGAATGATGACATAGATTTCATTGCTGAGTGATATTGCATTGTACGTAAGTACCACAAATTCTTTATCCATTTTTCGCTTTCTGCGATATTGAACTTGTACCGTAAACGAGGTTCTTGTAAACAGAGCCATCCCAAACTTTGGGGTGGCTGTGTCTTTTTGATTTTAATTTCCCTAAGCTATAGGACCATAAGTGGAAGTGCCCTAGGCTCTGTTGCTTTGTTTTTTAGATGTTTCAGGAAACACCATACACTTCTCCTGAGTGGCTGTTGGCAATTTACATCCCGCCCATCAGCATAACAAGGCTCCCAGTTCTCCATGGCCAGTCCTGCCTTTCTGGATTTTACACTTTTTTCAGATGGCCCTTTTGACCGGGGGGAAGTGAGACTTCATTGTAGTGCAGATTTCCTTTGCAAGCTTGCTTGGTTGGCCAAAAAGGGCGTATGCGTTTTTTCCTGAATATATTCAGGAAAAAACGCATACGCCCTTTTTAGCCAAGTGCATCATTGTCGACGTTCTGCCTCTTTTCCTATGCTTTAAATGCAATTCCAGTCTACCTCCTGAAATCGGTTTCCTGCAATTCTGCCCGGCTTTCAAGTCCTCTTGGCAGCCTTACTTCAGTATATTTTTGGACGATAGCTGTCATTTATAACTCTGCAGGTTTGTGAATTACAGTGTCCCTGAGCTCCTTTCTTCAACTCACTTTCTTGTGAGCTGGCCGCAACACCGCAGGATTGCTTCAGGCCCTAATCTGGTTCCGGCACGACACGCTGAGCCTTTGGTTAATTCCTCTTCTTGGTGGGAAATGAGAGTTAAATTTGCCCATCCAGACACCTCCAGCTAGTCTCTCATTGGTTCTCCCTATTCCTGTTCATCTTCCACAGAAATTGCAAACTGGGCCAAACAGGAGGTTAAAGGCACTATCTCTCCAAGTCGGGAGATTGTTAGTAAAGCATCTGCAATGTTGCACCCGAGTACCAGGGGACGAGAACTGAGACATATTGGAACATGTCTCCCGATCACATGGTTGATCATACTCTGGGTTCCACATGCATGCTTTAGCTGAAGGAAGAATCCCTTAAAGCTGGAGAGTTGAGACCCGTGGAATGGGTACCATGCAATATGACTTCAAAGGGTCTTCATTTGCTCACCGAACCTCTCCAATCCTATCACTGCTGCGTTTATGCCCCTGTACACACGCTTGATTCTCTTTTGGAGACATAGCAATCCATAGGTTTTAAGATACTTACTAGTCAGCTACATTCTTATGCGTTTAATATGGGATGTTGAGTCCATTTCGTTGAGCAAGGAGTAGCTCTTCTCTATTACATGTTTGGCTTAAGCAACTTTATCTGTGCTCATTTCAATCTCTGGTTCTATGCAGCACCCCAACTCACCTTTCCCCTTAAGCAAGCATAAGTTGGTTTTCTAAATTTGAGACACTGTTCTGTTTTGTAATCCAGTTCGTGTGTAGCCAAGTTTACATTCCATGTATTAGTGATATCTTATGATGTTTCTTTTTCTGTGTGACTTATTTCAGTTAGAATCATCATACCTGAATCCACTCATTATGCTGCTACGGGCCTGATGACATAGATTTCATTGCTGAGTGATATTGCATTGTACGTAAGTACCACAACTGCTTTATCCATTTTTCAATTTCTGTGATATTGAACTTGTACCGTAAACGAGGTTCTTGTAAACAGAGCCATCCCAAACTTTGGGGTGGCTGTGTCTTTTTTATTTTAATTTCCCTAAGCTATAGGACCATAAGTGGAAGTGCCCTAGGCTCTGTTGCTTTGTTTTTTAGATGTTTCAGGAAACGCCATACACTTCTCCCGAGTGGCTGTTGGCAATTTACATCCCGCCCATCAGCATAACAAGGCTCCCAGTTCTCCATGGCCTGTCCTGCCTTTCTGGATTTTACACTTTTTTCAGATGGCCCTTTTACCAGGGGGAAGTGAGACTTCATTGTAGTGCAGATTTCCTTTGCAAGCTTGCTTGGTTGGCCAAAAAGGGCGTATGCGTTTTTTCCTGAATATATTCAGGAAAAAACGCATACGCTCTTTTTGGCCAAGTGCATCATTTTCGACGTTCTGCCTCTTTTCCTATGCTTTAAATGAAATTCCAGTCTACCTCCTGAAATCGGTTTCCTGCAATTCTGCCCCGCTTTCAAGTCCTCTTGGCAGACTTACTTCAGTATATTTTTGGACGATAGCTGTCATTTATAACTCTGCAGGTTTGTGAATTACAGTGCCCCTGAGCTCCTTTCTTCAACTTACTTTCTTGTGAGCTGGCCGCAACACCGCACGATTGCTTCAGGCCCTAATCTGGTTCCGGCACGGCACGCTGAGCCTTTGCTTAATTGCTATTCCTGGTGGGAAATGAGAGTTAAATTTGCCCATCCAGACACCTCCAGCTAGTCTCTCATTGGTCCTCCCTATCCCTGTTCATCTTCCGCAGAAATTGCAAACTGGGCTAAGCAGGAGGTTAAAGGCACTGACTCTCCAATTCGGGAGAGTGTTAGTAAAGCGTCTGGAATGTTGCACCCGATTACCAGGGGAGGAGAACTGAGACATATTTGAACACGTCTTCTGATCACACGGTTCATCATACTCTGCGTTTCACATGCATGTTTCAGCTGAAGGAAGAATGCCTTAAACCTGGAGAGTTGAGACCCGTGGAATGGGTACCATGCAATATGACTTCAAATGGTCTTCGTTTGCTCACCGAACCTCTCCAATCCTATCACTGCTGCGTTTATGCCCCTGTACACACGCTTGATTCTCTTTCGGAGACATAGCAATCCATAGGTTTTAAGATACTTACTAGTCAGGTACATTCTTAGGCGTTTAATATGGGGTGTTGAGTCCATTTCGTTGAGCAAGGAGTAGCTCTTGTCTATTCCATATTTGGCTTAAGGAACTTTATCTGTGCTCATTTCAATCTCTGGTTTTATGCAGCACCCCAACTCACCTTTCCCCTTAAGCAAGCATAAGTTGGGTTTCTAAATTTGAGACCCTGTTCTCTTTTGTAATCCAGTTCCTGTGTAGCCAAGTTTACATTCCGTGTATTAGTGATATCTTATGATGTTTCTTTTTCTGTGTGACTTATTTCAGTTAGAATCATCATACCTGAATCCACTCATTATGCTGTTACGGGCCTGATGACATAGATTTCATTGCTGAGTGATATTGAATTGTACGTAAGTACCACAACTTCTTTATCCATTTTTCGCTTTCTGCGATATTGAACTTGTACTGTAAAGGAGGTTCTTGTAAACACAGCCGTCCCAAACTTTGGGTTGGCTGTGTCTTTTTGATTTTAATTTCCCTAAGCTATAGGACCATAATTGGAAGTGCCCTAGGCTCTGTTGCTTTGTTTTTTAGATGTTTCAGGAAACACCATACACTTCTCCAGAGTGGCTGTTGGCAATTTACATCCCGTCCATCAGCATAACAAGGCTCCCAGTTCTCCATGGCCTGTCCTGCCTTTCTGGATTTTACACTTTTTTCAGATGGCCCTTTTGACCAGGGGGAAGTGAGACTTCATTGTAGTGCAGATTTCCTTTGCAAGCTTGCTTGGTTGGCCAAAAAGGGCGTATGCGTTTTTTCCTGAATATATTCAGGAAAAAACGCATACGCCCTTTTTGGCCAAGTGCATCATTGTGGACGTTCTGCCTCTTTTCCTATGCTTTAAATGCAATTCCAGTCTACCTCCTGAAATCGGTTTCCTGCAATTCTGCCCAGCTTTCAAGTCCTCTTGGCAGCCTTACTTCAGTATATTTTTGGACGATAGCTGTCATTTATAACTCTGCAGGTTTGTGAATTACAGTGCCCCTGAGCTCCTTTCTTCAACTCGCTTTCTTGTGAGCTGGCCGCAACACCGCAGGATTGCTTCAGGCCCTAATCAGGTTCCGGCATGGCACGCTGAGCCTTTGGTTAATTCCTCTTCCTGGTGGGAAATGAGAGTTAAATTTGCCCGTCCAGACACCTCCAGCTAGTCTCTCATTGGTCCTCCCTATTCCTGTTCATCTTCCGCAGAAATTGCAAACTGGGTCAAACAGGAGGTTAAAGGCACTGACTCTCCAAGTCGGGAGAGTGTTAGTAAAGCGGCTGGAATGTTGCACCCGAGTACCAGGGGACGAGAACTGAGACATATTAGAACACGTCTCCCGATCACACGGTTGATCATACTCTGGGTTCCACATGCATGCTTTAGCTGAAGGAAGAATCCCTTAAACGTGGAGAGTTGAGACCCGTGGAATGGGTACCATGCAATATGACTTCAAAGGGTCTTCATTTGCTCACCAAACCTCTCCAATCCTATCACTGCTGCGTTTATGCCCTTGTAAACACGCTTGATTCTCTTTTGGAGACATAGCAATCCATAGGTTTTAAGATACTAACTAGTGAGGTACATTCTTAGGCGTTTCATATGGGGTGTTGAGTCCATTTCTTTGAGCAAGGAATAGCTCGTGTCTATTACATGTTTGGCTTAAGGAACTTTATCTGTGCTCATTTCAATCTCTGGTTTTATGCAGCACCCCAACTCACCTTTCCCCTTAAGCAAGCATAAGTTGGTTTTCTAAATTTGAGACCCTGTTCTCTTTTGTAATCCAGTTCCTGTGTAGCCAAGTTTACATTCCGTGTATTAGTGATGTCTTATGATGTTTCTTTTTCTGTGTGACTTATTTCAGACAGAATCATCATACCTGAATCCACTCATTATGCTGCTACGGGCCTGATGACATAGATTTCATTGCTGAGTGATATTGCATTGTACGTAAGTACCACAACTTCTTTATCCATTTTTCACTTTCTGTGATATTGAACTTGTACCGTAAACGAGGTTCTTGTAAACAGAGCCGTTCCAAACATTGGGGTGGCTGTGTCTTTTTGATTTTAATTTCCCTAAGCTATAGGACCATATGTGGAAGTGCCCTAGGCTCTGTTGCTTTGTTTTTTAGATGTTTCAGGAAACACCATACACTTCTCCCCAGTGGCTGTTGGCAATTTACATTCCATCCATCAGCATAACAATGCTCCCAGTTCTCCATGGCCTGTCCTGCCTTTCTGAATTTTACACTTTTTTCAGATGGCCCTTTTGACCGGGGGGAAGTGAGACTTCATTGTAGTGCAGATTTCCTTTGCAAGCTTGCTTGGTTGGCCAAAAAGGGCGTATGCGTTTTTTCCTGAATATATTCAGGAAAAAACGCATACGCCCTTTTTGGCCAAGTGCATCATTGTCGACGTTCTGCCTCTTTTCCTATGCTTTAAATGCAATTCCAGTCTACCTCCTGAAATCGGTTTCCTGCAATTCTGCCCCGCTTTCAAGTCCTCGTGGCAGACTTACTTCAGTATATTTTTGGACGATAGCTGTCATTTATAACTCTGCAGGTTTGTGAATTACAGTGCCCCTGAGCTCCTTTCTTCAACTCGCTTTCTTGTGAGCTCGCCGCAACACCGCACGATTGCTTCAGGCCCTAATCTGGTTCCGGCACGGCACGCTGAGCCTTTGCTTAATTGCTCTTCCTGGTGGGAAATGAGAGTTAAATTTGCCCGTCCAGACACCTCCAGCTAGTCTCTCATTGGTCCTCCCTATCCCTGTTCATCTTCCGCAGAAATTGCAAACTGGGCCAAGCAGGAGGTTAAAGGCACTGACTCTCCAAGTCGGGAGAGTGTTAGTAAAGCATCTGGAATGTTGCACCTGAGTACCAGCGGTCGAAAACTGAGACATATTGGAACACGTCTCCCAATCACATGATTGATCATACTCTGGGTTCCACATGCATGCTTTAGCTGAAGGAAGAATCCCTTAAACCTGGAGAGTTGAGACCCGTGGAATGGGTACCATGCAATATGACTTCAAAGGGTCTTCATTTGCTCACCGAATCTCTCCAATCCTATCACTGCTGCGTTTATGCCCCTGTACACACGCTTGATTCTCTTTTGGAGACATAGCAATCCATAGGTTTTAAGATACTTACTAGTCAGGTACATTCTGAGGCGTTTAATATGGGGTGTTGAGTCCATTTCATTGAGCAAGGAGTAGCTCTTGTCTATTCCATATTTGGCTTAAGGAAATTTATCTGTGCTCATTTCAATCTCTGGTTTTATGTAGCACCCCAACTCACCTTTCCCCTTAAGCAAGCATAAGTTGGGTTTCTAAATTTGAGACCCTCTTCTGTTTTGTAATCCAGTTCCTGTGTAGCCAAGTTTACATTCCGTGTATTAGTGATATCTTATGATGTTTCTTTTTCTGTGTGACTTATTTCAGTGAGAATCATCAATCCTGAATCCAGTCTATGCTGCTACGGGCCTGATGACATAGATTTCATTGCTGAGTGATATTGCATTGTACGTAACTACCACAACTTCTTTATCCATTTTTCACTTTCTGCGATATTGAACTTCTACCGTAAATGAGGTTCTTGTAAACAGAGAGGTCCCAAACTTTGGGGTGGCTGTGTCTTTTTGATTTTAATTTCCCTAAGCTATAGGACTATAAGTGGAAGTGCCCTAGGCTCTGTTGCTTTGTTTTTTAGATGTTTCAGGAAACACCATACACTTCTCCTGAGTGGCTGTTGGCAATTTTCATCCCGCCCATCAGCATAACAAGGCTCCCAGTTCTCCATGGCCTGTCCTGCCTTTCTGGATTTTACACTTTTTTCACATGGCCCTTTTGACTGCGGGGAAGTGAGACTTCATTGTAGTGCAGATTTCCTTTGCAAGCTTGCTTGGTTGGCCAAAAAGGGCGTATGCGTTTTTTCCTGAATATATGCAGGAAAAAACGCATACGCACTTTTCGGCCAAGTGCATCATTGTCGACGTTCTGCCTCTTTTCCTATGCTTAAATGCAATTCCAGTCTACCTCCTGAAATCGGTTTCCTGCAATTCTGCCCCGCTTTCAAGTCCTCTTGGCAGCCTTACTTCAGTATATTTTTGGACGATAGCTGTCATTCATAACTCTGCAGGTTTGTGATAACAGTGCCCCTGAGCTCCTTTCTTCAACTCGCTTTCTTGTGAGCTGGCCGCAACACCGCAGGATTGCTTCAGGCCCTAATCTGGTTCTGGCACGGCACGCTGAGCCTTTGCTTAATTCCTCTTCCTGGTGGGAAATGAGAGTTAAATTTGCCCGTCCAGACACCTCCAGCTAGTCTCTCATTGGTTCTCCCTATTCCTGTTCATCTTCCGCAGAATTTGCAAACTGGGCCAAACAGGAGGTTAAAGGCACTGACTCTCCAAGTCGGGAGAGTGTTAGTAAAGCATCTGGAATGTTGCACCCGAGTACCAGGGGATGAGAACTGAGACATATTTGAACACGTCTCCCGATCACATGGTTGATCATACTCTGGGTTCCACATGCATGTTTTAGCTGAAGGAAGAATCCATTAAACCTGGAGAGTTGAGACCCGTGGAATGGGTACCATGCAATATGACTTCAAAGGGTCTTCGTTTGCTCACCGAACCTCTCCAATCCTATCACTGCTGCGTTTATGCCCCGGTACTCACGCTTGATTCTCTTTTGGAGACATAGCAATCCATAGGTTTTAAGATACTTACTAGTCAGGTACATTCTGAGGCGTTTAATATGGGGTGTTGAGTCCATTTCATTGAGCAAGGAGTAGCTCTTGTCTATTCCATATTTGGCTTAAGGAAATTTATCTGTGCTCATTTCAATCTCTGGTTTTATGTAGCACCCCAACTCACCTTTCCCCTTAAGCAAGCATAAGTTGGGTTTCTAAATTTGAGACCCTCTTCTGTTTTGTAATCCAGTTCCTGTGTAGCCAAGTTTACATTCCGTGTATTAGTGATATCTTATGATGTTTCTTTTTCTGTGTGACTTATTTCAGTGAGAATCATCAATCCTGAATCCAGTCTATGCTGCTACGGGCCTGATGACATAGATTTCATTGCTGAGTGATATTGCATTGTACGTAACTACCACAACTTCTTTATCCATTTTTCACTTTCTGCGATATTGAACTTCTACCGTAAATGAGGTTCTTGTAAACAGAGAGGTCCCAAACTTTGGGGTGGCTGTGTCTTTTTGATTTTAATTTCCCTAAGCTATAGGACTATAAGTGGAAGTGCCCTAGGCTCTGTTGCTTTGTTTTTTAGATGTTTCAGGAAACACCATACACTTCTCCTGAGTGGCTGTTGGCAATTTTCATCCCGCCCATCAGCATAACAAGGCTCCCAGTTCTCCATGGCCTGTCCTGCCTTTCTGGATTTTACACTTTTTTCACATGGCCCTTTTGACTGCGGGGAAGTGAGACTTCATTGTAGTACAGATTTCCTTTGCAAGCTTGCTTGGTTGGCCAAAAAGGGCGTATGCGTTTTTTCCTGAATATATGCAGGAAAAAACGCATACGCACTTTTCGGCCAAGTGCATCATTGTCGACGTTCTGCCTCTTTTCCTATGCTTAAATGCAATTCCAGTCTACCTCCTGAAATCGGTTTCCTGCAATTCTGCCCCGCTTTCAAGTCCTCTTGGCAGCCTTACTTCAGTATATTTTTGGACGATAGCTGTCATTCATAACTCTGCAGGTTTGTGATAACAGTGCCCCTGAGCTCCTTTCTTCAACTCGCTTTCTTGTGAGCTGGCCGCAACACCGCAGGATTGCTTCAGGCCCTAATCTGGTTCTGGCACGGCACGCTGAGCCTTTGCTTAATTCCTCTTCCTGGTGGGAAATGAGAGTTAAATTTGCCCGTCCAGACACCTCCAGCTAGTCTCTCATTGGTTCTCCCTATTCCTGTTCATCTTCCGCAGAATTTGCAAACTGGGCCAAACAGGAGGTTAAAGGCACTGACTCTCCAAGTCGGGAGAGTGTTAGTAAAGCATCTGGAATGTTGCACCCGAGTACCAGGGGATGAGAACTGAGACATATTTGAACACGTCTCCCGATCACATGGTTGATCATACTCTGGGTTCCACATGCATGTTTTAGCTGAAGGAAGAATCCATTAAACCTGGAGAGTTGAGACCCGTGGAATGGGTACCATGCAATATGACTTCAAAGGGTCTTCGTTTGCTCACCGAACCTCTCCAATCCTATCACTGCTGCGTTTATGCCCCGGTACTCACGCTTGATTCTCTTTCAGAGACATAGCAATCCATAAGTTTTAAGATACTTACTAGTCAGGTACATTATTAGGCGTTTAATATGTGGTTTTGAGTCCATTTCGTTGATCAAGGAGTAGCTCTTGTCTATTCCATATTTGGCTTAAGGAAATTTATCTGTGCTCATTTCAATCTCTGGTTTTATGCAGCACCCCAACTCACCTTTCCCCTTAAGCAAGCATAAGTTGGTTTTCTAAATTTGAGACCATGTTCTGTTTTGTAATTCAGTTCCTGTGTAGCCAAGTTTACATTCCGTGTATTGGTGATATCTTAAGACGTTTCTTTTTCTGTGTTACATATTGTAGTTAGAATCATCATACCTGAATCCACTCATTATGCTGCTACGGGCCTGATGACATAGATTTCATTGCTGAGTGATATTGCATTGTACGTAAGTACCACAACTTCTTTATCCATTTTTCACTTTCTGCGATATTGAACTTGTACCGTAAACGAGGTTCTTGTAAACAGAGCCGTCCAAAACTTTTGGGTGGTTCTGCTTTTTGATTTTAATTTCCCTAAGCTATAGGACCATAAGTGGAAGTGCCCTAGGCTCTGTTGCTTTGTTTTTTAGATGTTTCAGGAAACACCATACACTTCTCCCGAGTGGCTGTTGGCAATTTACATCCCGCCCATCAGCATAACAAGGCTCCCAGTTCTCCTTGGCCTGTCCTGCCTTTCTGGATTTTACACTTTTTACAGATGGCCCTTTTGACCCGGGGGAAGTGAGACTTCATTGTAGTGCAGATTTCCTTTGCAAGCTTGCTTGGTTGGCCAAAAAGGGCGTATGCGTTTTTTCCTGAATATATTCAGGAAAAAACGCATACGCACATTTTGGCCAAGTGCATCATTGTCGACGTTCTGCCTCTTTTCCTATGCTTTAAATGCAATTCCAGTCTAACTCCTGAAATCGGTTTCCTGCAATTCTGCCCCGCTTTCAAGTCCTCTTGGCAGCCTTACTTCAGTATATTTTTGGACGATAGCTGTCATTTATAACTCTGCAGGTTTGTGAATTACAGTGCCCCTGAGCTCCTTTCTTCAGCTCGTTTTCTTGTGAGCTGGCCACAACACCGCAGGATTGCTTCAGGCCCTAATCTGGTTCCGGCACGGCACGCTGAGGCTTCGGTTAATTCCTCTTCCTGGTGGGAAATGAGAGTTAAATTTGCCCGTCCAGACACCTCCAGCTAGTCTCTCATTGGTTCTCCCTATTCCTGTTCATCATCCGCGGAATTTGCAAACTGGGCCAAACAGGAGGTTAAAGGCACTGACTCTCCAAGTCGGGAGATTGTTAGTAAAGTGTCTAGAATGTTGCACCCGAGTACCAGGGGATGAGAACTGAGACATATTTGAACATGACTCACGATCACACGGTTGATCATAGTCTGGGTTCCAAATGCATGTTTAGCTGAAGGAAGAATCCCTTAAACCTGGAGAGTTGAGACCCGTGGAATGGGTACCATGCAATATGACTTCAAAGGGTCTTCATTTGCTCACCGAACCTCTCCAATCCTATCACTGCTGCGTTTATGCCCCTGTTCTCACGCTTGATTCTCTTTCAGAGACATAGCAATCCATAGGTTTTAAGATACTTACTAGTCAGCTACATTATTAGGCGTTTAATATGGGGTTTTGAGTCCATTTCGTTGAGCAAGGAGTAGCTCTTGTCTATTACATATTTGACTTAAGGAACCTTATCTGTCCTCATTTCAATCTCTGGTTTTTTGCAGCACCCCAACTCACCTTTCCCCTTCAGCAAGCATAAGTTGGTTTTCTACATTTGAGACCCTGTTCTGTTTTGTAATCCAGTTCCTGTGTAGCCAAGTTTACATTCCGTGTATTAGTGATATCTTATGATGTTTCATTTTCTGTGTGACTTATTTCAGTTAGAATCATCATACCTGAATCCACTCATTATGCTGCTACGGGCCTGATGACATAGATTTCATTGCTGAGTGATATTGCATTGTACGTAAGTACCACAACTTCTTTATCCATTTTTCACTTTCTGCGATATTGAACTTGTACTGTAAACGAGGTTCTTATAAACAGAGCCGTCCCAAACTTTTGGGTGGCTGTGTCTTTTTGATTTTAATTTCCCTAAGCTGTAGGACCATAAGTGGAAGTGCCCTAGGCTCTGTTGCTTTGTTTTTTAGATGTTTCAGGAAACACCATACAATTATCCCGAGTGGCTGTTGGAAATTTACATCCTGAACATCAGCATAACAAGGCTCCCAGTTCTCCATGGCCTGTCCTGCCTTTCTGGATTTTACACTTTTTACAGATGGCCCTTTTGACCCGGGGGAAGTGAGACTTCATTGTAGTGCAGATTTCCTTTGCAAGCTTGCTTGGTTGGCCAAAAAGTGCGTATAGTGTTTTTCCTGAATATATTCAGGAAAAAACGCATATGCCCTTTTTGGCCTAGTGCATCATTGTGGACGTTCTGCCTCTTTCCCTATGCTTTAAATGCAATTCCAGTCTACCTCCTGAAATCGGTTTCCTGCAATTTTGCCCCGATTTCAAGTCCTCTTGGCAGCCTTACTTCAGTATATTTTTGGACGATAGCTGTCATTTATAACTCTGCAGGTTTGTGAATTACAGTGCCCCTGAGCTCCTTTCTTCAACTCGCTTTCTTGTGAGCTGGCCGCAACACCGCAGGATTGCTTCAGGCCCTAATCTGGTTCCGGCACGGAACGCTGAGCCTTTGCTTAATTCCTCTTCCTGGTGGGAAATGAGAGTTAAATTTGCCCGTCCAGACACCTCCAGCTAGTCTCTCATTGGTTCTCCCTATTCCTGTTCATTTTCCGCGGAAATTGCAAACTGGGCCAAACAGGAGGTTAAAGGCACTGACTCTCCAAATCGGGAGTGTGTTACTAAAGCGTGTGGAATGTTACACCCGAGTACCAGGGGAGGAGAACTGAGACATATTTGAACACGTCTTCCGATCACACGGTTGATCATACTCTGGGTTTCACATGCATATTTCAGCTGAAGGAAGAATCCCTTAAACCTGGAGAGTTGAGACCCGTGGAATGGGTACCATGCAATATGACTTCAAAGGGTCTTCATTTGCTCACCGAACCTCTCCAATCCTATCACTGCTGCGTTTATGTCCCTGTACTCACGCTTGATTCTCTTTCAGAGATATAGCAATCCATAGGTTTTAACATACTTACTAGTCAGGTACATTATTAGGCGTTTAATATGGTGTTTTGAGTCCATTTCGTTGAGCAAGGAGTAGCTCTTGTCTATTCCATATTTGGCTTAAGGAACTTTATCTGTGCTCATTTCAATCTCTGGTTTTATGCAGCACCCCAACTCACCTTTCCCCTTAAGCAAGCATAAGTTGGGTTTCTAAATTTGAGACCCTCTTCTGTTTTGTAATCCAGTTCCTGGGTAGCCAAGTTTACATTCCATGTATTAGTGATATCTTATGATGTTTCTTTTTCTGTGTGACTTATTTCAGTTAGAATTATCATACCTGAATCCACTCTATGCTGCTACGGGCCTGATTACATAGATTTCATTGCTGAGTGATATTGCATTGTACGTAAGTACTACAACTTCTTTATCCATTTTTCAATTTCTGCGATATTGAACTTGTACCGTAAACGAGGTTCTTGTAAACAGAGCCATCCCATACTTTGGGGTGGCTGTGTCTTTTTGGTTTAAATTTCCCTAAGCTATAGGAGTATAAGTGGAAGTGCCCTAGGCTCTGTTGCTTTGTTTTTAAGATGTTTCAGGAAACACCATACACTTCTCCCGAGTGGCTGTTGGCAATTTACATCCCGCCCGTCAGCATAACAAGGCTCCCAGTTCTCCATGGCCTGTCCTGCCTTTCTGGATTTTACACTTTTTTCAGATGGCCCTTTTGACCGGGGGGAAGTGAGACTTCATTGTAGTGCAGATTTCCTTTGCAAGCTTGCTTGGTTGGCCAAAAAGGGCGTATGCGTTGTTTCCTGAATATATTCAGGAAACAACGCATACGCCCTTTTTGGCCAAGTGCATCATTGTGGACGTTCTGCCTCTTTTCCTATGCTTTAAATGCAATTCCAGTCTACCTCCTGAAATCGGTTTCCTGCAATTCTGCCCAGCTTTCAAGTCCTCTTGGCAGCCTTACTTCAGTATATTTTTGGACGATAGCTGTCATTTATAACTCTGCAGGTTTGTGAATTACAGTGCCCCTGAGCTCCTTTCTTCAACTCGCTTTCTTGTGAGCTGGCCGCAACACCGCAGGATTGCTTCAGGCCCTAATCTGGTTCCGGCACGGCACACTGAGCCTTTGGTTAATTCCTCTTCCTGGTGGGAAATGAGAGTTAAATTTGCCCGTCCAGACACCTCCAGCTAGTCTCTCATTGGTTCTCCCTATTCCTGTTCATCTTCCGCAGAAATTGCAAACTGGGCCAAACAGGAGGTTAAAGGCACTGACTCTCCAAGTCGGAAGAGTGTTAGTAAAGCGTCTGGAATGTTACACCCGAGTACCAGGGGACGAGAACTGAGACATATTGGAACACGTCTCCCGATCACACGGTTGATCATACTCTGTGTTCCACATGCATGCTTTAGCTGAAGGAAGAATCCCTTAAACGTGGAGAGTTGAGACCCGTGGAATGGGTACCATGCAATATGACTTCAAAGGGTCTTCATTTGCTCACCGAACCTCTCCAATCCTATCACTGCTGCGTTTATGCCCCTGTACACACGCTTGGTTCTCTTTCGGAGACATAGCAATCCATAGGTTTTAAGATACTTACTAGTCAGGTACATTCTTAGGCGTTTAATATGGGGTGTTGAGTCCATTTCGTTGAGCAAGGAGTAGCTCTTGTATATTACATATTTGGCTTAAGGAACTTTATCTGTGCTCATTTCAATCTCTGGTTTTATGTAGCACCCAAACTCACCTTTCCCCTTAAGCAAGCATAAGTTGGTTTTCTAAATTTGAGACCCTCTTCTGTTTTGTAATCCAGTTCCTGTGTAACCAAGTTTACATTCCGTGTATTAGTGATATCTTATGATGTTTCTTTTTCTGTGTGACTTATTTCAGTGAGAATCATCATACCTGAATCCAGTCTATGCTGCTACGGGCCTGATGACATAGATTTCATTGCTGAGTGATATTGCATTGTACGTAACTACCACAACTTCTTTATCCATTTTTCACTTTCTGCGATATTGAACTTCTACCGTAAATGAGGTTCTTGTAAAGAGAGGTCCCAAACTTTGGGGTGGCTGTGTCTTTTTGATTTTAATTTCCCTAAGCTATAGGACCATAAGTGGAAGTGCCCTAGGCTCTGTTGCTTTGTTTTTTAGATGTTTCAGGAAACACCATACACTTCTCCCGAGTGGCTGTTGGCAATTTACATCCCGCCCATCAGCATAACAAGGCTCCCAGTTCTCCATGGCCTGTTCTGCCTTTCTAGATTTTACACTTTTTTCAGATGGCCCTTTTGACCGGGGGGAAGTGAGACTTCATTGTAGTGCAGATTTCCTTTGCAAGCTTGCTTGGTTGGCCAAAAAGGGCGTATGCGTTTTTTCCTGAATATATTCAGGAAAAAACGCCTACGCCCTTTTTGGCCAAGTGCATCATTGTCGACCTTCTGCCTCTTTTCCTATGCTTTAAATGCAATTCCAGTCTACCTCCTGAAATCGGTTTCCTGCAATTCTGCCCCGCTTTCAAGTCCTCTTGGCAGCCTTACTTCAGTGTATTTTTGGACGATAGCTGTCATTTATAACTCTGCAGGTTTGTGAATTACAGTGCCCCTGAGCTCCTTTCTTCAACTCGCTTTCTTGTGAGCTGGCCGCAACACCGCACGATTGCTTCAGGCCCTAATCTGGTTCCGGCATGGCACGCTGAGCCTTTGCTTAATTGCTACTCCTGGTGGGAAATGAGAGTTAAATTTGCCCGTCCAGACACCTCAAGCTAGTCTCTCATTGGTCCTCCCTATCCCTGTTCATCTTCCGCAGAAATTGCAAACTGGGCCAAGCAGGAGGTTAAAGGCACTGACTCTCCAAGTCAGGAGAGTGTTAGTAAAGCGTCTGGAATGTTGCACCTGAGTACCAGTGGACGAAAACTGAGACATATTTGAACACGTCTCCCAATCACATGGTAGATCATACTCTGGGTTCCACATGCATGTTTCAGCTGAAGGAAGAATCCCTAAAAGCTGGAGCGTTGAGACCCGTGGAATGGGTACCATGCAATATGACTTCAAAGGGTATTCATTTGCTCACCGAACCTCTCCAATCCTATCACTGCTGCGTTTATGCCCCTGTACACACGCTTGATTCTTTTTTGGAGACATAGCAATCCATAGATTTTAAGATACTTACAAGTCAGGTACATTCTTAGGCGTTTAATATGGGGTGTTGAGTCCATTTCGTTGAGCAAGGAGTAGCTCTTGTCTATTCCATATTTGGCTTAAGGAACTTTGTCTGTGCTCATTTCAATCTCTGGTTTTATGCAGCACCCCAACTCACCTTTTCCCTTAAACAAGTATAAGTTGGTTTTCTAAATTTGAGACCCTGTTCTGTTTTGTAATCCAGTTCCTGTGTAGCCAAGTTTACATTCCGTGTATTAGTGATATCTTATGATGTTTCTTTTTCTGTGTGACTTATTTCAGTTAGAATCATCATACCTGAACCCAGTCATTTTCTGCTACAGGCCTGATGACATAGATTTCATTGCTGAGTTATATTGCATTGTATGTAAGTACCACAACTTCTTTATCCATTTTTCACTTTCTGTGATATTGAACTTGTACCATAAACGAGGTTCTTGTAAACAGAGCCGTCCCAAACTTTGGGGTGGCTGTGTCTTTTTGATTTTAATTTCCCTAAGCTATAGGACCATAAGTGTAAGTGCCCTAGGCTCTGTTGCTTTGTTTTTTAGATGTTTCAGGAAACACCATACACTTCTCCCAAGTGGCTGTTGGCAATTTACATCCCGCCCAACAGCATAGCAAGGCTCCCAGTTCTCCATTGCCTTTCCTGCCTTTCTGGATTTTACACTTTTTTCAGATGATCCTTTTGACCAGGTGGGAAGTGAGACTTCAATGTAGTGCAGATTACCTTTGCAAGCTTGCTTGGTTGGCCAAAAAGGGCGTATGCGTTTTTTCCTGTATATATTCAGGAAAAAACGCATACGCCCTTTATGGCCAAGTGCATCATTGTCGACGTTCTGCCTCTTTTCCTATGCTTTAAATGCAATTCCAGTCTACCTTCTGAAATCGGTTTCCTGCAATTCTGCCCCGCTTTCAAGTCCTCTTGGCAGCGTTACTTCAGTATATTTTTGGATGATAGCTGTCATTTATAACTCTGCAGGTTTGTGAATTACAGTGCCACTGAGCTCCTATCTTCAACTCGCTTTCTTGTGAGCTGGCCGCAACACCGCAGGATTGCTTCAGGCCCTAATCTGGTTCCGGCACGGCATGCTGAGCCTTCGGTTAATTCCTCTTCCTGGTGGGAAATGAGAGTTAAATTTGCCCGTCCAGACACCTCCAGCTAGTCTCTCATTGCTTCTCCCTATTCCTGTTCATCTTCCGCAGAAATTGCAAACTGGGCCAAACAGGAGATTAAAGGCACTGACTTTCCAATTCGGGAGAGTGTTAATAAAGCGTTTGGAATGTTGCACCCGAGTAACAGGGTATGAGAACTGAGACATATTTGAACACGTCTCCCAATCACACGGTTGATCATACTCTGGGTTCCACATGCATGTTTTAGCTGAAGGAAGAATCCCTTAAACCTGGAGAGTTGACACCCGTGGAATGGGTACCATGCAATGTGACTTCAAAGGGTCTTCATTTGCTCACCGAACCTCTGCAATCCTATCACTGCTGCGTTTATGCCCCTGTACACACGCTTGGTTCTCTTTCGGAGACATAGCAATTCATAGGTTTTAAGATACTTACTAGTCAGGTACATTCTTAGGCGTTTAATATGGGGTGTTGAGTCCATTTCATTGAGCAAGGAGTAGCTCTTGTGTATTACATATTTGGCTTAAGGAACTTTATCTGTGCTCATTTCAATCTCTGGTTTTATGCAGCACCCCAACTCACCTTTCCCCTTAAGCAAGCATAAGTTGGTTTTCTAAATTTGAGACCCTGTTGTGTTTTGTAATTCAGTGCCTGTGTCGCCAAGTTTACATTCCGTGTATTAGTGATATCTTATGACGTTTCTTTTTCTGTGTGACTTATTTCAGTTAGAATCATCATACCTGAATCCACTCATTATGCTGCTACGGGAATGATGACATAGATTTCGTTGCTGAGTGATATTGCATTGTACGTAAGTACCACAACTTCTTTATCCATTTTTCGCTTTCTGCGATATTGAACTTGTACCGTAAACGAGGTTCTTGTAAACAGAGCCGTCCCAAACTTTGGGGTGGCTGTGTCTTTTTGATTTTAATTTCCCTAAGCTATATGACAATAAGTGGAAGTGCCCTAGGCTCTGTTGCTTTGTTTTTTAGATGTTTCAGGAAACACCATACACTTCTCCCCAGTGACTGTTGGCAATTTACATCCCGCCCATCAGCATAACAAGGCTCCCAGTTCTCCATGGCCTGTCCTGCCTTTCTGGATTTTACACTTTTTACAGATGGCCCTTTTGACCCGGGGGAAGTGAGACTTCATTGTAGTGCAGATTTCCTTTGAAAGCTTGCTTGGTTGGCCAAAAAGTGCGTATGCTTTTTTTCCTGAATATATTCAGGAAAAAACGCATATGCCCTTTTTGGCCTAGTGCATCATTGTCGACGTTCTGCCTGTTTTCCTATGCTTTAAATGCAATTCCAGTCTACCTCCTGAAATCGGTTTCCTGCAATTCTGCCCCGCTTTCAAGTCCTCTTGGAAACCTTACTTCAGTATATTTTTGGACGATAGCTGTCATTTATAACTCTGCAGATTTGTGAATTACAGTGCCCCTGAGCTCCATTCTTCAACTCGCTTTCTTGTGAGCTGGCCGCAACACCGCAGGATTGCTTCAGGCCCTAATCTGGTTCCGGCACGGAACGCTGAGCCTTTGCTTAATTGCTCTTCCTGGTGGGAAATGAGAGTTAAATTTGCCCGTCCAGACATCTCCAGCTAGTCTCTCATTGGTTCTCCCTATTCCTGTTCATCATCCGCGGAATTTGCAAACTGGGTCAAAGAGGAGGTTAAAGGCACTGACTCTCCAAGTCGGGAGAGTGTTAGTAAAGTGTCTAGAATGTTGCACCCGAGTACCAGGGGATGAGAACTGAGACATATTTGAATATGACTCACGATCACATGGTTGATCATAGTCTGGGTTCCAAATGCATGTTTAGCTGAAGGAAGAATCCCTTAAACCTGGAGAGTTGAGACCCGTGGAATGGGTACCATGCAATATGACTTCATAGGGTCTTCATTTGCTCACCGAACCTCTCCAATCCTATCACTGCTGCGTTTATGCCCCTGTTCTCACGCTTGATTCTTTTTCCGAGACATAGCAATCCATAGGTGTTAAGATACTTACTGTCAGGTACATTATTAGGCGTTTAATATGGTGTTTTGAGTCCATTTCGTTGAGCAAAGAGTAGCTCTTGTCTATTCCATATTTGGCTTAAGGAACTTTATCTCTGCTCATTTCAATCTCTGGTTTTATGCAGCACCCCAACTCACCTTTCCCCTTAAGCAAGCATAAGTTGGTTTTCTAAATTTGAGACCCTGTTCTGTTTTGTAATCCAGTTCCTGTGTAGCCAAGTTTACATTCCATGTATTAGTGATATCTTATGATGTTTCTTTTTCTGTGTGACTTATTTCAGTTAGAATTATCATACCTGAATCCACTCTATGCTGCTAGGGGCCTGATGACATAGATTTCATTGCTGAGTGATATTGCATTGTACGTAAGTACCACAACTTCTTTATCCATTTTTCACTTTCTGCGATATTGAACTTGTACCGTAAACGAGGTTCTTGTAAACAGAGCCGTCCCAAACTTTGGGGTGACTGTGTCTTTTTGATTTTAATTTCCCTAAGCTATAGGACCATAAGTGGAAGTGCCCTAGGCTCTGTTGCTTTGTTTTTTAGATGTTTCAGGAAACACCATACACTTCTCCTGAGTGGCTGTTGGCAATTTTCATCCCGCCCATCAGCATAACAAGGCTCCCAGTTCTCCATGGCCTGTCCTGCCTTTCTGGATTTTACACTTTTTTCACATGGCCCCTTTGACCGGGGGGAAGTGAGACTTCATTGTAGTGCAGATTTCCTTTGCAAGCTTGCTTGGTTGGCCAAAAAGGGCGTATGCGTTTTTTCCTGAATATATTCAGGAAAAAACGCATACGCCCTTTTTGGCCAAGTGCATCATTGTCGACGTTCTGCCTCTTTTCCTATGCTTTAAATGCAATTCCAGTCTACCTCCTGAAATCGGTTTCCTGCAATTCTGCCCAGCTTTCAAGTCCTCTTGGCAGCCTTACTTCAGTATATTTTTGGACGATAGCTGTCATTTATAACTCTGCAGGTTTGTGAATTACAGTGCCCCTGAGCTCTTTTCTTCAACTCGCTTTCTTGTGAGCTGGCCGCAACACCGCAGGATTGCTTCAGGCCCTAATCTGGTTCCGGCACGGCATGCTGAGCCTTTGGTTAATTCCTCTTCCTGGTGGGAAATGAGAGTTAAATTTGCCCGTCCAGACACCTCCAGCTAGTGCCTCATTGGTCCTCCCTATCCCTGTTCATCTTCCGCAGAAATTGCAAACTGAGCCAAACAGGAGGTTAAAGGCACTGACTCTCCACGTCGGGAGAGTCTTAGTAAAGCATGTGGAATGTTGCACCCGAGTACCAGGGGACAAGAACTGAGACATATTTGAACCCGTCTCCCGATCACATGGTTGATCATACTCCGGGATCCACATGCATGTTTTAGCTGAAGGAAGAATCCCTTAAGCCTGGAGAGTTGAGACCCGTGGAATGGGTACCATGCAATATGACTTCAAAGGGTCTTCATTTGCACACCGAACCTCTCCAATCCTATCACTGCTGCGTTTATGCCCCGGTACTCACGCTTGATTCTCTTTCAGAGACATAGCAATCCATAGGTTTTAAGATACTTACTGTCAGGTACATTATTAGGCGTTTAATATGGGGTGTTGAGTCCATTTCGTTGAGCAAGGAGTAGCTCTTGTCTATTCCATATTTGGCTTAAGGAACTTTATCTGTGCTCATTTCAATCTCTGGTTTTATGCAGCACCCCAACTCACCTTTCCCCTTAAACAAGCATAAGTAGGTTTTCTAAATTTGAGACCCTCTTCTGTTTTGTAATCCAGTTCCTGTGTAGCCAAGTTTACATTCCGTGTATTAGTGATATCTTATGATGTTTCTTTTTCTGTGTGACTTATTTCAGTTAGAATCATCATACCTGAATCCACTCATTATGCTGCTATGGGCCAGATGACATAGATTTCATTGCTGAGTGATATTACATTGTACGTAAGTACCACAATTTCTTTATCCATTTTTCACTTTCTGCGATATTGAACATGTACCGTAAATGAGGTTCTTGTAAACAGAGCCATCCCAAACTTTGGGGTGGCTGTGTCTTTTTTATTTTAATTTCCCTAAGCTATAGGACCATAAGTGGAAGTGCCCTAGGCTCTGTTGCTTTGTTTTTTAGATGTTTCAGGAAACACCATACACTTCTCCCGAGTGGCTGTTGGCAATTTACATCCCGCCCATCAGCATAACAAGGCTCCCAGTTCTCCATGGCCTGTCCTGCCTTTCTGGATTTTACACTTTTTACAGATGGCCCTTTTGACCCGGGGGAAGTGAGACTTCATTGTAGTGCAGATTTCCTTTGCAAGCTTGCATGGTTGGCCAAAAAGTGCGTATGCATTTTTTCCTGAATATATTCAGGAAAAAACGCATATGCCCTTTTTGGCCTAGTGCATCATTGTCGACGTTCTGCCTCTTTTCCTATGCTTTAAATGCAATTCCAATCTAACTCCTGAAATCGGTTTCCTGCAATTCTGCCCAGCTTTCAAGTCCTCTTGGCAGCCTTACTTCAGTATATTTTTGGACGATAGCTGTCATTTATAACTCTGCAGGTTTGTGAATTCCAGTGCCCCTGAGCTCCTCTCTTCAGCTCGCTTTCTTGTGAGCTGTCCGCAACACCGCAGGATTGCCTCAGGCCCTAATCTTGTTCCGGCACGGCACGCTGAGCCTTTGGTTAATTCCTCTTCCTGGTGGGAAATGAGAGTTAAATTTTCCCGTCCAGACACCTCCAGCTAGTCTCTCATTGGTTCTCCCTATTCCTGTTCATCATCCGCGGAATTTGCAAACTGGGCCAAACAGGAGGTTAAAGGCACTGACTCTCCAAGTCGGGAGAGTGTTAGTAAAGTGTCTGCAATGTTGCACCCGATAACCAGGGGTTGAGAACTGAGACATGTTTGAACATGACTCACGATCACACGGTTGATCATAGTCTGGGTTCCAAATGCATGTTTAGCTGAAGGAAGAATCCCTTAAACCTGGAGAGTTGAGACCCGTGGAATGGGTACCATGCAATATGACTTCAAAGGGTCTTCATTTGCTCACCGAACCTCTCCAATCCTATCACTGCTGCGTTTATGGCGCTGTACTCACGCTTGATTCTCTTTCAGAGACATAGCAATCCATAGGTTTTAAGATACTTACTGTCAGGTACATTATTAGGCGTTTAATATGGGGTTTTGAGTCCATTTCGTTGAGCAAGGATTAGCTCTTGTCTATTCCATATTTGGCTTAAGGAACTTTATCTGTGCTCATTTCAATCTCTGGTTTTATGCAGCACCCCAACTCAACTTTCCCCTTAAGCAAGCATAAGTTGGTTTTCTAAATTTGAGACCCTGTTCTGTTTTGTAATCCAGTTCCTGTGTAGCCAAGTTTTCATTCCGTGTATTAGTGATATCTTATGATGTTTCTTTTTCTGTGTGAATTATTTCAGTTAGAATCATCACACCTGAATCCACTCATTATGCTGTTACGGGCCTGATGACATAGATTTCTTTGCTGAGTGATATTGAATTGTACGTAAGTACCACAACTTCTTTATCCATTTTTCGCTTTCTGCGATATTGAACTTGTACTGTAAAGGAGGTTCTTGTAAACACAGCCATCCCAAACTTTGGGTTGGCTGTGTCTTTTTGATTTTAATTTCCCTAAGCTATAGGACCATAAGTGGAAGTGCCCTAGGCTCTGTTGCTTTGTTTTTTAGATGTTTCAGGAAACACCATACACTTCTCCCAAGTGGCTGTTGGCAATTTACATCCCGCCCATCAGCATAACAAGGCTCCCAGTTCTCCATGACCTGTCCTGCCTTTCTGGATTTTACACTTTTTTCAGATGGCCCTTTTGACCGGGGGGAAGTGAGACTTCATTGTAGTGCAGATTTCCTTTGCAAGCTTGCTTGGTTGGCCAAAAAGGGCGTGTGCGTTTTTTCCTGAATATATTCAAGAAAAAACGCATACGCCCTTTTTGGCCAAGTGCATCATTGTCTACGTTCTGCCTCTTTTCCTATGCTTTAAATGCAATTCCAGTCTACCTCCTGAAATCGGGTTCCTGCCATTCTGCCCTGCTTTCTAGTCCTCTTGGCAGCCTTACTTCAGTATATTTTTGGAGGATAGCTGTCATTTATAACTCTGCAGGTTTGTGAATTACAGTGCCCCTGAGCTCCTTTCTTCAACTCGCTTTCTTGTGAGCTGTCCGCAACACCGCAGGACTGCTTCAGGCCCTAATCTGGTTCCAGCACGGCACGCTGAGCCTTTGGTTAATTCCTCTTCCTGGTGGGAAATGAGAGTTAAATTTGCCCGTCCAGACACCTCCAGCTTGTCTCTCATCGGTTCTCCCTATTCCTGTTCATCTTTTGCAGAAATTTCAAACTGGGCCAAACAGGAGGTGAAAGGCACTGACTCTGCAAGTCGTCAGAGTGTTAGTAACGCATCTGGAATGTTGCACCCGAGTACCAGGGGACGAGAACTGAGACATATTTGAACACGTCTCCCGATCACATGGTTGATCATACTCTGGGATCCACATGCATGTTTTAGCTGAAGGAAGAATCTCTTAAACTTGGAGAGTTGAGACCCGTGGAATGGGTACCAAGCAATATGCCTTCAAAGGGTCTTCATTTGCTTACCAAACTTCTCCAATCCTATCACTACGGCGTTTATGCCCCTGTACACACGCTTGTTTCTCTTTAGGAGACATAGCAATCCATAGATTTTAAGATACATACTAGTCAGATACATTCTTAGGCGTTTAATATGGGGTGTTGAGTCCATTTCGTTGAGCAAGGAGTAGCTCTTGTCTATTACATATTTGGCTTAAGGAAATTTATCTATGCTCATTTCAATCTCTGGTTTTATGCAGCACCCCAACTCACCTTTCCCCTTAAGCAAGCATAAGTTGGTTTTCTAAATTTGAGACCATGTTCTGTTTTGTAATTCAGTTCCTGTGTAGCCAAGTTTACATTTCGTGTATTGGTGATATCTTAAGATGTTTCTTTTTCTGTGTTACATATTGTAGTTAGAATCATCATACCTAAATCCACTCATTATGCTGCTACGGGCCTGATGACATAGATTTAATTGCTGAGTGATATTGCATTGTACGTAAGTACCACAACTTCTTTATCCATTTTTCACTTTCTGCGATATTGAACTTGTACCGTAAACGAGGTTCTTGTAAACAGAGCCGTCCCAAACTTTGGGGTGGCTGTGTCTTTTTGATTTTAATTTCCCTAAGCTATAGGACCATAAGTGGAAGTGCCTTAGGCTCTGTTGCTTTGTTTTTTAGATGTTTCAGGAAACACCATACACTTCTCCCCATTGGCTGTTGGCAATTTACATCCTGCCCATCAGCATAACAAGGCTCCCAGTTCTCCATGGCCTGTCCTGCCTTTCTGGATTTTACACTTTTTTCAGATGGCCCTTTTGACCGGGGGGAAGTGAGACTTCATTGTAGTGCAGATTTCCTTTGCAGGCTTCCTTGGTTGGCCAAAAAGGGCGTATGCGTTTTTTCCTGAATATATTCAGGAAAAAACGCATACGCCCTTTTTGGCCAAGTGCATCATTGTGGACGTTCTGCCTCTTTTCCTATGCTTTAAATGCAATTCCAGTCCACCTCCTGAAATTGGTTTCCTGCAATTCTGCCCCGCTTTCAAGTCCTCTTGGCAGCCATACTTCAGTATATTTTTGGACGATAGCTGTCATTTATAACTCTGCAGGTTTGTGAATTACAGTGCCCCTGAGCTCCTTTCTTCAACTCGCTTTCTTGTGAGCTGGCCGCAACACCGCAGTATTGCTTCAGGCCCTAATCTAGTTCCACCACGGCACGCTGAGCCTTTGGTTAATTCCTCTTCCTGGTGGGAAATGAGAGTTAAATTTGCCCGTCCAGACACCTCCAGCTAGTCTCTCATTGGTTCTCCATATTCCTGTTCATCTTCCGCAGAAATTGCAAACTGGGCCAAACAGGAGGTTAAAGGCACTGATTCTCCAAGTCGGGAGAGTGTTAATAAAGCGTCTGGAATGTTGCACCCGAGTACCAGGGGACGAGAACTGAGACATATTTCAACACGTCTCCCGATCACACGGTTGATCATACTCTGGGTTCCACATGCATGTTTTAGCTGAAGGAAGAATCCCTTAAACCTGGAGAGTTGAGACCCGTGGAATGGGTACCATGCAATATGACATCAAAGGGTCTTCATTTGCTCACCGAACCTCTCCAATCCTATCACTGCTGCGTTTATGCCCCTGCACACATGCTTGATTCTCTTTCAGAGACATAGCAATCCATAGGTTTTCAGATACTTACTTGTTAGGTACATTCTTAGGTGTTTAATATGGGGTGTTGAGTCCATTTCGTTGAACAAGGAGTAGCTCTTGTCTATTACATATTTGGCTTAAGGAACTTTATCTGTGCTCATTTCAATCTGTGGTTTTATGCAGCACCCCAACTCACCTTTCCCCTTAAGCAAGCATAAGTTGGTTTTCTAAATTTGAGACCCTCTTCGTCTTTGTAAACCAGTTCCTGTGTAGCCAAGTTTACATTCCGTGTATTAGTGATATCTTATGATGTTTCTTTTTCTGTGTGACTTATTTCAGTTAGAATCATCATACCTGAATCCACTCATTATGCTGCTATTGGCCTGATGACATAGATTTAATTGCTGAGTGATATTGCATTGTACGTAATTACCACAACTTCTTTATCCATTTTCCACTTTCTGCGATATTGAACTTGTACCATAAACGCGGTTCTTGTAAACAGAGTTGTCCCAAACTTTTGGGTGGCTGTGTCTTTTTGATTTTAATTTCCCTAATCTATAGTACCATAAGTGGAAGTGCCCTAGGCTCTGTTGCTTTGTTTTTTACATGTTTCAGGAAACACCATACACTTCTCCCGAGTGGCTGTTGGCAATTTACATCCCGCCCATCAGCATAACAAGGCTCCCAGTTCTCCATGGCCTGTCCTGCCTTTCTGGATTTTACACTTTTTTCAGATGGCCCTTTTGACCAGTGGGAAGTGAGACTTCATTGTAGTGCAGATTTCCTTTGCAAGCTTGCTTGGTTGGCCAAAAAGGGCGTATGCGTTTTTTCCTGAATATATTCAGGAAAAAACGCATACGCCCTTTTTGGCCAAGTGCATCATTGTGGACGTTCTGCCTCTTTTCCTATGCTTTAAATGCAATTCCAGTCTACCTCCTGAAATCGGTTTCCTGCAATTCTGCCTTGCCTCCAATGCCTCTTCATAGCCTTACCTCAATATATTTTTTGAAAATAGTTGGCCTTTATAACTCTGCAGGTTTTTGAATTGCAGTGGCCCTTAGCTCCATTTTTCTGCTCTTATTTTTGTAATCTTGCCTCATAACCACAGGATTCCTTCAGGCCCTATTCTTCTTCTGGGGCACCTTGCTGTGCCTTTGGTTTATTCTTCTTACTGATGTGAAATTAGACTGACATGTGCCCATTGAAACTGCTACAGCTAGTTTCTCACTGGTTCCCCCTATTCCCATTCATCCTCCGCACTAACTGCAGACTGTGCGATACTAGAACTTAAAGGCATTGACTCTCCATGTGGGGATATTGTTAGTAAAGTGGCTGGAATGTCGATCCGGAGTCCCAGGAGAGGAAAAATGAGGTGCGTTTTAGAAACCTTTCCCGATCATATGGTATACCAGTCGCTGGGTTTCCCAAGCATGGTTTAGCTGTAGGAAGATTCCCTTCAACCTGGAGTTTTGGGACCCTTGGAATGAGTAGCATGAAGTATTGCATTAAACTTTTGGCAGTTGCTCACCAAAGCTCACCAATCCTCTCAGCCCCAAGTGTGCAGCCTTATGTCTTATCCAGCTGTGGGTTTATATGTGGTCAATCCAGGTTGCATCACAGCCCCTGAGCAAATTTTGTAAGAATTTTTCTCTCTTTCATTGTTTCTGCATTTTGTTTTTAAAATTTATTTCTATAATGGGGTTTAGCTCATTTTCACTGCTGTGTTTGTGCCACTCTGCACACACTTGATTCCCTTATGGAGATATATCAATACATGGGTTTTAAGATTCTTATTACTCAGATATATTTCTCTGCGGTGTATAGGGTGTGTTGAGGCCAGTTCATTGAGCAAGGTGTAGATCTTGTCTAATATCTATTTGGTTTATTGAACGGTATCTGTGCTAATTTCAAACTCTGGTTTAATGCATCACCCCACCTCTCCTTTCCCCTTAAGCTGACATAAGTGTGTTTTCTAAATGTGAGACACTGTTCTGTTCTGTAATTCATTTCTTGTGCAGCCATATTTACCCTCCCTCTATAAGTGATATCTTATGATATGTTTCTTTTTCTGTTTGACTTATTTCAAGTAGTATTATCGGACCTAAATCCACTCTTTATCCTTCTACTAGCCTTATTACCTTGATTTCATGGTGAAGAGATATTCCATTGTACATAAGTACCACATCTTCTTTATCCATTGTTCTCTTTCCTGGGATATTTAAGGTGTACTGAAGTTGAGGTTCTTGTAAACAGAGTAGCCCTAAACTGTGGTGTGCTTGTGTCTTGTTGATTTTTAGACTTCCCTAGATATACTCCCATGATTGGAAGTGTCCTATGCTCTGTAGCTCTGTTTTTTAGATGATTTAGGAACCACCATACACTTCTCCAGAGTGGCTCTCGGCAGTTCACACACTGCCCATCAGCGTATAAAGGCTCCCTGTTCTCCATGGCCTGTCCTGCATTTCTGGTTTTTACAATTTTTTAGGATGGCCCTTTTGACTGGTGGGAAATGAGATTTCTTTGTTGTGCACATTTGCATTGCTTGCTTGCTTCGTTGCCCATAAAGTGCGTATGCGTTTTTTCCTGGATATAATCAGGAAAAAACGCATACGCCCTTTTGGGCCAACTGCATCATTGTCGAAATTCTGCCGCTTTTCATGTGCTTTAAAGACGAGTCCAATCTATCTCTTGAAATCTGTTTCTTGCAATTCTGTCTTGCATTCAGATCCTCTTCTTTGCCTTACCTCAACATATTTTTGGACGTTAGTTTTCATTTATAACTCTGCAGGTTTGTGAATTGCAGTGACCCTGAGCTCCATTTTTTAAGTTGCTCTTTTGTGAGCTGGCCTCAAACCCACAGGATTGCTTCAGGCCCTATTTTGGCTCCGGCGAGGCGGGCTGAGCCTTTTTTCAATTCTTATTCTTAATGGGAAATTAGAGTGATATGTGCCCGTCCAAACCCCTACAACTATTCTCTCATTGGTTCCCCCTCTTCCCGTTCATCCTCCTCACAATTTGCAAAATGTGTGAAACAGAAGTTGAAATGTGCTGATTCTCCAAGTGGGCAGATTCTAAGTAACGTGGCTGGAATGGTGAACAGGAGCACCAGGAGAGGATAAATGAGCTGCATTTTAGACACATCTCCCGATCACATGGTGTACAGTCCTCTGGGTTTTCCATGCATGTTTTAGCTGTAGGAAGATCCCTTGAACCTGCAGATTTGGGACCCATTGAATGGGTACCAGGTAGTATTACTTTAAAGGGTGTGCATTTCCTCACCCAACCTCACATTTCTCTTAGTGCAAACAGTTTCCAGCCTTATGTCTCATCCTGCTGTGGGTCTAGATGTGTTCAATCCATGTTGCATCACCGTCCCTGAGGAAAAGTTGTAAGAGGTTTTCTCTGTCTCTCTGTCGTTTATTTTTTTCAATTTATTACTATATTGGTTACAGCTGATTTTCAAAGCTCTGTTTCTTGCTGCTGTACATCCACTTGATTCACGTACAGAGAGACATCAGTAAATTCTTTTTCAGATTCTTACCAGTCGTATATATTCTTTTCCGGTGACTTGAGTGTGCTGAGTGCAGTTCTTTTAGCTACCGTGTGGGCCTTGTTGATTATCAGTTTGGTATTTGGAATGGTATCTTTGCTAATTTCAACCTCCTGGATGATGCCTCACCCCTCCCCACCTTTCCCGTTTAGCAGCCTTATGCGTGTTTTCTACATATTTGACTATGTTTTTGTTTTGTAATTTATTTCATGTGTAGCCATTTTGGATTCCACCTTTAAGTGATATCTTATGATATGTGTCTTTTTCTTTTTGAATTATGTCACTTAGAAAGATCATACGTAACTCCTCCGGAGTTGTTACAACTGGCCATATTTCATTGATTTCCAGGCTGAATAATATTCCACTCTACCTAAGTACCACATCTCTATCCATTTTTTCCCTCCAGAGACATTTAAGTTATATCCTAGTCGAGGATCTTTTAAACAGAGAGGGGGTAAACATTGGGGTGCCTGTGTCCTCTCAATTTTTGTTTTTCCCAAGATATACGCCCATGAGTGCAAGTGCCCTATGCTCTGTAGCTCATTTTTTAGATGCTTTAGTAAACACAATACACTTCTCCAGAATGGCCGTTGGCAATATACATTTCCACTATAAGTCTCACAGGGCTCCCTCTTCTCCTTGCCCTGTCCTGCATTTCTGTTGTTTACGCTTTATGAGGATGGCTCTTCTGACTGATGCGAAGTGATATCTTTTGTAGTATTGACTTCCAGTGCCCACCTGTTTGCTTGGCTAAAAAAGTGTATGCCCTTTTCTTGAATATATACAGAAAAAAATGCATACACCCTTTTTGGCCAACTGCAATGTTGGCAATGTTCAGCTCCTTTTCTTGTGCTTAATGGCGAGTCCTTTCTACCTCCTCAGATCCCTTTCCTGCCATTCTCCCTTGCTTACAAGTCCTTTTCTCTGACTTTCCTCAAGACATTTTTCAGTGATGGATATTTTCAACTCTGCAGTTTCGTGAATTTTACTGCCCCTGAGTTCCATTGTTCAACTTGTGTTTATGGGAACTGGCCACAAAGCAGCGGGATTTCCTCAAGCCCTATACTGTTTCCATGGGCAACCCTAGCCTTTGGTCAGTTCGTCTTCCTGATTGGAAATTAGAGTGACATGTGCCTGTCTGAACACCTAGGACTTGTCTCTCATTGTTCTTCATCCTTCCGCTTCATCCTCTGGACAAATTCCAAACTGTACACAACAGGATGTTGACAGTGCTGACATCTCCAAGTGGGGAGACTGTTAGTAAAGACGCTGGAGGGGTGAACCCGAGCACCAGGAGATGAGGAGATGAGATGCCTTTTCCAAACTCTTCCCGATCAGACGGTATACCATCCTCTGGGTGTGACAGACATGTTTTAGCAGTAGGAAGAGTCCCATTCATGTAAGGAGAACATCAGGGCTTTTTCAAAATCAGTGTCTCCCCGAAACACAAACTGGGGAATTTTTTAAGCTACGGCTACACATATGTTCATTAAGGGCCTTGGGAAGTAGGCAGAGTCCAAACTTTAGATGATTGAAGTCTTCAGGGTCAGAAGCACTCACCACCAGCTTCCCTTAGGTTACACTTTAACTGTCATTGATAGATGATGTCAGTAAAAATATCTATTCTTTTTCAGATTATTTCCCCTTATAGCTTATTGCAAAATGTTGAGTGTAGTTCCCTGTGCTATACAGTAGTTCCTTGTTGATGATCTATTTTATACATAGCAGTGTGTATGTGTTAATCCCAAACTGTTAATTTATCCCTCCTCCCACCTTTCCCCTTTGGTAATAATAAATTATAAGATTTTATACTTCTCAGAAATGGGGGAGCTGAAAGAGAGGTATCATTTTCAATGGAAAAGCATTTAAAACAAGATTGAAGCTTTAACCAAGATTATTAGATGTACATCCTTGGAAAGAAATCACTTCGTTTCTCTAATATTGACCTGACAAATAAGACAAACCTTTTCACTGAACTTGCTTATAATAAAGTGATGGAAATATCAAATGGAAGTGTTAGAAACATCTTATTTTACCCGAGCCTTA
The DNA here is from genome assembly GCF_937001465.1 of Orcinus orca. Taxonomy (NCBI): domain Eukaryota; kingdom Metazoa; phylum Chordata; class Mammalia; order Artiodactyla; family Delphinidae; genus Orcinus; species Orcinus orca. The sequence continues at coordinate 182,915 of NW_026043937.1, read as the reverse complement.
TACACTGTTCTATGTTAACTACAGTTTGGCTCACACATCTGTTCATTGAGGTTACAATAGTCTCAATTTCTGTTACTGATCCTCCAGAGTGGACCCCAACAAGTGTCCCCCTGCCCAGTGTCATTGGGGCCAACAGATCGAGACTGAGTTTGGTTCACAAGCAAAGGAAACTTTATATTTTGATCAGAGAATGGAGAGGTGAGAGCATGCACTACCCCCTGGGCTGTGGGCTGGGCTGCTGTGTAGAGATCCTGTCAGAGTCAGTGGGAGGGAGGGGGCGGAGCTCTCGAGGGCCGGGTTGGCTGCAGCTCAGGCTCTGTATCGCGGAGTCTGCACTGGGCCCCAGGAGCTGAGGTGTCGTCCCAGCCATTCTGCACTAGGAAATCTGGTCTGAAGTGCCGGGTGTGGAACCTCTGCATGCGGGACCCTAGGAGCACATGAAATTAGACAAAGCACAAAGGATAAAAAAGGTTAGACTTGACTTTATTGCCCAGATTCTATTTTTATCTCCCAGGGATTTTTAATGGGCTTTGCTGGGGACAAACCCCTCCTCTGCCTTTTGTCCCGTTCCTCATTCTTGGAGTGCTGAGGGTGCAGACCCTTCTTCTGTAACTGCTGAGTGCTGAGTTGGGAGCCCTCATACCCGGGGGCGAGGGTCAGAGCTTCTCCCCAGCAGCCTCCAGGTGACGTTGATTGTCCCCAGGCCCCCTGCCTCCCTGCTCGTCCACCTGAGCACCAGCATTGGAAGTGTTATAGATTCTAATGACCTTTAAGGGTCCAGGAAAGAGATGTGCAGAGACGCTGTGGGGGCCGGTTTCACCCCGCCCCACATTTGTTCAGCCACCTTAGGCTGACCGTTTCTGCCAGCCTAGATGCTCTGACCAGTAGTCTGAGCTTTCTTCAATTAGGCCCCTGAATTAACGTACAAACAGCACCAGGTGTCAGAGCCCTGCCTGCTCAACTCCCAGACAGTCCAGGGTCAGTGGTGATCAAGGACCATGATGGCCACTGAGTCAACAGCCTTTTGAAGTAAACAGGAGTCCAGCCAGTCTTATTGGCCACCATCATCACGGTGTCTGTAGGCTTTTCTATGGTGACAGTGTGATATACGGTTCCCCCGCCAAGATTATTAGCTCCCCTCTGGGTGCAGTATGTCCTGCAAGCAGTAGTCTACTCTTTTGGGACACACTCTTGTTGTTTTATGAGAGAAACTCCAGGTCAAGTGATGTTCACATGAGTCGTCATGGTGCCCTGTTGCCCCCGGTTATCTCTCTGGATGTTGAAGTTGGAAGGCCTCCTCACTCGAGGTTGGTGTGCCCACAGAGCGAACCCTGAAACTTCAGGGCATGGTTGGTGGTTAGGATCACCACGTGGGGTCCTTTTCCCTTAGGAGGGAGGTGACCTTTGGGGCTGCTGATTTCCAGGTTTTTAGATACCGCCAGTATCTTGGCCAGATGTGGCAGTTGGCCAAGCCCCTTGGTGACCGTAGTTTATCCTACCTGGATGGCATTCTTGCATTGTTCCATTTCAAGTGGTCCCAGTTTTTGCACTAATTCTCCAATGGCGATTCACCTTTCACCGGGAATGTAAAGGTCAAAGGGTTTAGCTAAATTAGGGAGTTCCAGGGCAAGGGTCTGAATTGACTGCTCTTTCCATTCTTGAAAGGCCACTTCTGGATTCTATTCAACAGGATCATCATCTTTTCCTTTCAGTGTTTCATATAGAGGCCCAGCTAGTAGACTGTAGTTAGGGATCCAGAAGCAGCAAACCCTGGCCTCCCCAAGAACCCCTAAGCTGTCTTCTAGTTTTAGAAAGGGGTAAGGCTGAAAATGGTTTCTTCCCTTTCCTGGGATGGGCTTCTCCGACCTTCTGTGAGAATGAAGCCCAGGCAGGTCACCGCAGTCTGTGATATTTGAGCTTTTTCTTGGACAACTTCTATCCTTTATTGGCTTGGTAGTTCAGAGGCCTCCTTAGTAGGGCTGGCGATCAGAATGTCGTCTGTGTACTGAAGGAGGGTTTCCTTTTCCAGAGGTAGAATTTTAGGTCTTTAGCTAAGCTTTCCCCAAAGATGGTGTGGGAATTTTTGCACCCTTGGGGCAAGACGGCCCGGAAGTATTGTTTTAGTTGTATGTTGAGTCCTGCCACTCACAAGCCAAAATTTCTTGTGACTCTGGGACTAATGGAATACAAAAGAAGGCATCATTGAAGACTAATACAGAATACCATGTCCTGGTGGTTGGTAGAATGACCAGCAGGGTGTAGGAATTAGGAGCAGCTGGAGGTATATCCTCGGTGGCTTCACTGACTGTCCTGACATCCTTTACCAGGTCCCCAGCAGCCCATGGGGCTCTCGTGGTCAGACCAATCCCAGAATATGGAGCTCACCTGGGCAGGTACCCCACCCCCACCCCAGCCCACGGGGCTCTCGTGGTCAGGCCCCTCCCAGGATACAGAGCTACCCTTGCAGGTACCGTGGCAGGGCTGGGCACACAGGAACCGTGCACATAGCCCTCATTGCAGAGCACCCCCAGCTCACCTGTCGCTCAGAGCTGACACAGAGCACCTCAGAGCAGGACTTGGACTAACAAACAGCAGCTGCGACAGGTCTGTGACCCTGGGCATCACTCTGTGCGGCCTCCCTCCACCTGGTCTTCCAGAGACTTCCACTGCACCCGGGGCACCAGGCCTCTGTCTCCAACCACCACCCACCCCTCCTCTCCCTGACTCCTGGGTTCCTCTCATTAGGAGAGGGTTTTCTTGAAGTTGTCTCCCACTCATGGGCCAGATAAAATGATTAGAAAACAAGCCAAAGCTGCAGCCCCTTGTCTATCCTGACTCTCAGGAGCCCACACCTGTTCCTTGGACCTGGCCGGTTCAGCAATTTCCATTTTCTGCAACTGTGAGCCCCTGAGGGGTGATGATTGGCTGACCTGGGCAGCCTTACCGTGCCGGCCAGCCCTCCCCAGGTGTGCCTGGGTTGAGATCAATATAAATACCACTCCAGGCAGCAAGAGCCCCTGCAGCCGTGCCTGACGCCATTTTCTCTGCCCTGTCAGCAGTCTCGGGGCTGGGCTGGTGGGAGGGAGTGAGAGGCCACGGCTTTGTGGGTGGCCCAGTGTGAGTGGGGCTCTGCTGGACTTTCTGCAGCAGTTGCCAGGCTGCCACCTGCTAAAGAAGAGGATGTGTCACCTATACCTGCTGCTGGAATTTCTCCCTGGGCAGAGGTGAGGAAGGAAAGAAGCAGTGGGGGCAGGGACAGGACGGGTATCTCAGGCAGGGAAATGGAAATCTTCCAGAAGAGCACCCAGGGCCAGGACCATCCTGGCTGGCCTGCAGGCACCAAGTCGGCCGGCATGCTGTCACTCGTGTGGCTCTATGGCCCTTCCTCTACGCTTTCAAGTCCTTGTATATATTCAGGTGTTTTACCTGGGACGGGTGGGAATAGTTCAGCAGCAACTGGCCTGGGGCTCAGCTCACGTTTACTCACAGATGCCTCGGCACGGTGCCCCAGCTTTGCAATGAGGACGCTTGTTGCGTGGGGGCTGCTGGCTGAATGGGAGACGATTCCCCACCACTGACCAACTTCAGAATTGTTTACAACTGGAGCAAGTGCCCTGATACGGTTTTCCTCTGTGGAACTGGTGGGTTCTGTGTTTTTTTTCTCTTTTTCGTTTTTGGTTCAAGGTAGATTTTATTCCTCTTTTTTGTATTTACAGATACAAGCATGGAAATAATTTATTCATATAAATACATGTATGTGAAGGGAATAATTGTTTTTTCTGTTTTATTTTTTAAATTTTATTTCTTTTTAATTTTGAATTTTATTTTATATTTTTATACAGCAGGTTCTTATTGGTTACCTATTTTATACGTATAAATGTATACATGCCAATCCCAGTCTCTCAACTCCTCCCACCACCACCCCCCCAACAGCCTTCCACCCTTGTTGTCCATACGTTTGTTGTCTACATCTGTTACTATATTTATGCCTTGCAAAATGGTTAACCTGTACAGTTTTTCTAGGTTCCACATATATGCATGAATATACAAGATTTGTTTTTCTCTTTCTGACTTACTTCACTCTGTATGAGACTCTCTAGATCCATCGACGTCTTGACAAATGACCCAATTTCATTCCTTTTCATGGCTTAGTAATATTCCATTTTATATATGTACCACAGCTTTATGCATACGTCTGTCTGTGGGCATTTAGGTTGCTTCCATTACCTCGATATTGTAAAGAGTGAGGCAATGAACATTGCGGTGAATGTCTCTTTTTGATTTATGGTTTTGTCTGGGTATATGTCCAGAACTGGGATTGCTGTATCATATGGTAATTCTACTGTTAGTTTCTTAAGAAACTCCATATTGTTCTCCATAGTGACTGTATCAATTTATATTCCCAACAATAGTGGAAGAGGGTTCCTTTTCTCCACACCCTTTCCAGCATTTTTTGTTTGTAGATTTTCTGATGATGCCCATTCTACCAGGTGTGAGGTGATACCTCATTGCTGAGTCCATTTCCTTGAGCAAGGGGTAGGTCTTGTCTATTAAATATTTGGCTTATGGAACGGTATCTGTGCTAATTTCAAACTCTGGTTTTATGCAGCACCCCAACTCACCTTCCCGCTTAAGCAAGCATAAGTTGGTTTTCTAAATTTGAGACCGTGTTCTGTTTTGTAAATCAGTTCATGTGTAGCCAAGTTCTCATTCTATGTATTAGTGGTACCTTATGATGTTTCTTTTTCTGTGTGACTTTTTTCACTTAGAATCACCGTGCCTCAATCCACTCATTATGCTGGTACGGGCCTGGTGACATAGTTTTCATTGCTGAGAGGTATTCTGTTGTACGTAAGTACCGCAACTTCTTTATCCATTATTTGTTCTCTGGCATATTTAACTTGTGCTGCAGAAGAGGTTCTTGTAAACAGAGCTGTCCCAAACTTTGGGGTGGCTGTGTCTTTTTTATTTTAATTTCCCTAAGCTATAGGACCATAAGTGGAAGTGCCCTAGGCTCTGTTGCTTTGTTTTTTATATGTTTCAGGAAACACCATACACTTCTCCCGAGTGGCTGTTGGCAATTTACATCCCGCCCATCAGCATAACAAGGCTCCCAGTTCTCCATGGCCTGTCCTGCCTTTCTGGATTTTACACTTTTTTCAGATTGCCCTTTTGACCGGGGGGAAGTGAGACTTCATTGTAGTGCAGATTTCCTTTGCAAGCTTGCTTGGTTGGCCAAAAAGTGCGTATGCGTTTTTCCCTGAATATATTCAGGAAAAAACGCATACGCCCTTTTTGGCCAAGTGCATCATTGTCGACGTTCTGCCTCTTTTCCTATGCTTTAAATGCAATTCCAGTCTGCCTCCTGAAATCGGTTTCCTGCAATTCTGCCCCGCTTTCAAGTCCGCTTGGCAGCCTTACTTCAGTATATTTTTGGACGATAGCTGTCATTTATAACTCTGCAGGTTTGTGAATTACAGTGCTCTTGAGCTCCTTTCTTCAACTCGCTTTCTTGTGAGCTGCCCGCAACACTGCAGGATTGCTTCAGGCCCTAATCTGGGTCTGGCACGGCATGCTGAGCCTTTGGTTAATCCTCTTCCTGGTGTGAAATAAGAGTTAAATTTGCCCGTCCAGAAACCTCCAGCTAGTCTCTCATTGGTTCTCCCTATTCCTGTTCATCTTCCGCAGAAATTGCAAACTGGGCCAAACAGGAGGTTAAAGGCACTGACTCTCCAAGTCGGCAGAGCGTTAGTAAAGCATCTGGAATGTTGCACACGAGTACCAGGGAACGAGAACTGAGACATATTGGAACACGTCTCCCGATCACACGGTTGATCATACTCTGGGTTCCACATGCATGTTTTAGCTGAAGCAAGAATCCCTTAAACCTGGAGAGTTGAGACCCGTGGAATGGGTACCATGCAATATGACTTCAAAGGGTCTTCATTGGCTCACCGAATGTCTCCAATCCTATGACTGCTGCGTTTATGCCCCTGTACACATGCTTGATTCTCTTTCGGAGACATAGCAATCCATAGTTTTTAAGATACTTACTAGTCAGGTACATTCTTAGGCATTTAATAGGGGGTGTTGAGTCCATTTCCTTGAGCAAGGAGTAGCTCTTGTCTATTACATGTCTGGCTTAAGGAACTTTATCTGTGCTCATGTCAATCTCTGGTTTTATGCAGCACCCCAACTCACCTTTCCCCTTAAGCAAGCATAAGTTGGTTTTCTAAATTTGAGACCCTCTTCGTCTTTGTAAACCAGTTCCTGTGTAGCCAAGTTTACATTCCGTGTATTAGTGATATCTTATGATGTTTCTTTTTCTGTGTGACTTATTTCAGTTAGAATCATCATACCTGAATCCACTCATTATGCTGCTATTGGCCTGATGACATAGATTTAATTGCTGAGTGATATTGCATTGTACGTAATTACCACAACTTCTTTATCCATTTTCCACTTTCTGCGATATTGAACTTGTACCATAAACGCGGTTCTTGTAAACAGAGTTGTCCCAAACTTTTGGGTGGCTGTGTCTTTTTGATTTTAATTTCCCTAATCTATAGTACCATAAGTGGAAGTGCCCTAGGCTCTGTTGCTTTGTTTTTTACATGTTTCAGGAAACACCATACACTTCTCCCGAGTGGCTGTTGGCAATTTACATCCCGCCCATCAGCATAACAAGGCTCCCAGTTCTCCATGGCCTGTCCTGCCTTTCTGGATTTTACACTTTTTTCAGATGGCCCTTTTGACCAGTGGGAAGTGAGACTTCATTGTAGTGCAGATTTCCTTTGCAAGCTTGCTTGGTTGGCCAAAAAGGGCGTATGCGTTTTTTCCTGAATATATTCAGGAAAAAACGCATACGCCCTTTTTGGCCAAGTGCATCATTGTGGACGTTCTGCCTCTTTTCCTATGCTTTAAATGCAATTCCAGTCTACCTCCTGAAATCGGTTTCCTGCAATTCTGCCTTGCCTCCAATGCCTCTTCATAGCCTTACCTCAATATATTTTTTGAAAATAGTTGGCCTTTATAACTCTGCAGGTTTTTGAATTGCAGTGGCCCTTAGCTCCATTTTTCTGCTCTTATTTTTGTAATCTTGCCTCATAACCACAGGATTCCTTCAGGCCCTATTCTTCTTCTGGGGCACCTTGCTGTGCCTTTGGTTTATTCTTCTTACTGATGTGAAATTAGACTGACATGTGCCCATTGAAACTGCTACAGCTAGTTTCTCACTGGTTCCCCCTATTCCCATTCATCCTCCGCACTAACTGCAGACTGTGCGATACTAGAACTTAAAGGCATTGACTCTCCATGTGGGGATATTGTTAGTAAAGTGGCTGGAATGTCGATCCGGAGTCCCAGGAGAGGAAAAATGAGGTGCGTTTTAGAAACCTTTCCCGATCATATGGTATACCAGTCGCTGGGTTTCCCAAGCATGGTTTAGCTGTAGGAAGATTCCCTTCAACCTGGAGTTTTGGGACCCTTGGAATGAGTAGCATGAAGTATTGCATTAAACTTTTGGCAGTTGCTCACCAAAGCTCACCAATCCTCTCAGCCCCAAGTGTGCAGCCTTATGTCTTATCCAGCTGTGGGTTTATATGTGGTCAATCCAGGTTGCATCACAGCCCCTGAGCAAATTTTGTAAGAATTTTTCTCTCTTTCATTGTTTCTGCATTTTGTTTTTAAAATTTATTTCTATAATGGGGTTTAGCTCATTTTCACTGCTGTGTTTGTGCCACTCTGCACACACTTGATTCCCTTATGGAGATATATCAATACATGGGTTTTAAGATTCTTATTACTCAGATATATTTCTCTGCGGTGTATAGGGTGTGTTGAGGCCAGTTCATTGAGCAAGGTGTAGATCTTGTCTAATATCTATTTGGTTTATTGAACGGTATCTGTGCTAATTTCAAACTCTGGTTTAATGCATCACCCCACCTCTCCTTTCCCCTTAAGCTGACATAAGTGTGTTTTCTAAATGTGAGACACTGTTCTGTTCTGTAATTCATTTCTTGTGCAGCCATATTTACCCTCCCTCTATAAGTGATATCTTATGATATGTTTCTTTTTCTGTTTGACTTATTTCAAGTAGTATTATCGGACCTAAATCCACTCTTTATCCTTCTACTAGCCTTATTACCTTGATTTCATGGTGAAGAGATATTCCATTGTACATAAGTACCACATCTTCTTTATCCATTGTTCTCTTTCCTGGGATATTTAAGGTGTACTGAAGTTGAGGTTCTTGTAAACAGAGTAGCCCTAAACTGTGGTGTGCTTGTGTCTTGTTGATTTTTAGACTTCCCTAGATATACTCCCATGATTGGAAGTGTCCTATGCTCTGTAGCTCTGTTTTTTAGATGATTTAGGAACCACCATACACTTCTCCAGAGTGGCTCTCGGCAGTTCACACACTGCCCATCAGCGTATAAAGGCTCCCTGTTCTCCATGGCCTGTCCTGCATTTCTGGTTTTTACAATTTTTTAGGATGGCCCTTTTGACTGGTGGGAAATGAGATTTCTTTGTTGTGCACATTTGCATTGCTTGCTTGCTTCGTTGCCCATAAAGTGCGTATGCGTTTTTTCCTGGATATAATCAGGAAAAAACGCATACGCCCTTTTGGGCCAACTGCATCATTGTCGAAATTCTGCCGCTTTTCATGTGCTTTAAAGACGAGTCCAATCTATCTCTTGAAATCTGTTTCTTGCAATTCTGTCTTGCATTCAGATCCTCTTCTTTGCCTTACCTCAACATATTTTTGGACGTTAGTTTTCATTTATAACTCTGCAGGTTTGTGAATTGCAGTGACCCTGAGCTCCATTTTTTAAGTTGCTCTTTTGTGAGCTGGCCTCAAACCCACAGGATTGCTTCAGGCCCTATTTTGGCTCCGGCGAGGCGGGCTGAGCCTTTTTTCAATTCTTATTCTTAATGGGAAATTAGAGTGATATGTGCCCGTCCAAACCCCTACAACTATTCTCTCATTGGTTCCCCCTCTTCCCGTTCATCCTCCTCACAATTTGCAAAATGTGTGAAACAGAAGTTGAAATGTGCTGATTCTCCAAGTGGGCAGATTCTAAGTAACGTGGCTGGAATGGTGAACAGGAGCACCAGGAGAGGATAAATGAGCTGCATTTTAGACACATCTCCCGATCACATGGTGTACAGTCCTCTGGGTTTTCCATGCATGTTTTAGCTGTAGGAAGATCCCTTGAACCTGCAGATTTGGGACCCATTGAATGGGTACCAGGTAGTATTACTTTAAAGGGTGTGCATTTCCTCACCCAACCTCACATTTCTCTTAGTGCAAACAGTTTCCAGCCTTATGTCTCATCCTGCTGTGGGTCTAGATGTGTTCAATCCATGTTGCATCACCGTCCCTGAGGAAAAGTTGTAAGAGGTTTTCTCTGTCTCTCTGTCGTTTATTTTTTTCAATTTATTACTATATTGGTTACAGCTGATTTTCAAAGCTCTGTTTCTTGCTGCTGTACATCCACTTGATTCACGTACAGAGAGACATCAGTAAATTCTTTTTCAGATTCTTACCAGTCGTATATATTCTTTTCCGGTGACTTGAGTGTGCTGAGTGCAGTTCTTTTAGCTACCGTGTGGGCCTTGTTGATTATCAGTTTGGTATTTGGAATGGTATCTTTGCTAATTTCAACCTCCTGGATGATGCCTCACCCCTCCCCACCTTTCCCGTTTAGCAGCCTTATGCGTGTTTTCTACATATTTGACTATGTTTTTGTTTTGTAATTTATTTCATGTGTAGCCATTTTGGATTCCACCTTTAAGTGATATCTTATGATATGTGTCTTTTTCTTTTTGAATTATGTCACTTAGAAAGATCATACGTAACTCCTCCGGAGTTGTTACAACTGGCCATATTTCATTGATTTCCAGGCTGAATAATATTCCACTCTACCTAAGTACCACATCTCTATCCATTTTTTCCCTCCAGAGACATTTAAGTTATATCCTAGTCGAGGATCTTTTAAACAGAGAGGGGGTAAACATTGGGGTGCCTGTGTCCTCTCAATTTTTGTTTTTCCCAAGATATACGCCCATGAGTGCAAGTGCCCTATGCTCTGTAGCTCATTTTTTAGATGCTTTAGTAAACACAATACACTTCTCCAGAATGGCCGTTGGCAATATACATTTCCACTATAAGTCTCACAGGGCTCCCTCTTCTCCTTGCCCTGTCCTGCATTTCTGTTGTTTACGCTTTATGAGGATGGCTCTTCTGACTGATGCGAAGTGATATCTTTTGTAGTATTGACTTCCAGTGCCCACCTGTTTGCTTGGCTAAAAAAGTGTATGCCCTTTTCTTGAATATATACAGAAAAAAATGCATACACCCTTTTTGGCCAACTGCAATGTTGGCAATGTTCAGCTCCTTTTCTTGTGCTTAATGGCGAGTCCTTTCTACCTCCTCAGATCCCTTTCCTGCCATTCTCCCTTGCTTACAAGTCCTTTTCTCTGACTTTCCTCAAGACATTTTTCAGTGATGGATATTTTCAACTCTGCAGTTTCGTGAATTTTACTGCCCCTGAGTTCCATTGTTCAACTTGTGTTTATGGGAACTGGCCACAAAGCAGCGGGATTTCCTCAAGCCCTATACTGTTTCCATGGGCAACCCTAGCCTTTGGTCAGTTCGTCTTCCTGATTGGAAATTAGAGTGACATGTGCCTGTCTGAACACCTAGGACTTGTCTCTCATTGTTCTTCATCCTTCCGCTTCATCCTCTGGACAAATTCCAAACTGTACACAACAGGATGTTGACAGTGCTGACATCTCCAAGTGGGGAGACTGTTAGTAAAGACGCTGGAGGGGTGAACCCGAGCACCAGGAGATGAGGAGATGAGATGCCTTTTCCAAACTCTTCCCGATCAGACGGTATACCATCCTCTGGGTGTGACAGACATGTTTTAGCAGTAGGAAGAGTCCCATTCATGTAAGGAGAACATCAGGGCTTTTTCAAAATCAGTGTCTCCCCGAAACACAAACTGGGGAATTTTTTAAGCTACGGCTACACATATGTTCATTAAGGGCCTTGGGAAGTAGGCAGAGTCCAAACTTTAGATGATTGAAGTCTTCAGGGTCAGAAGCACTCACCACCAGCTTCCCTTAGGTTACACTTTAACTGTCATTGATAGATGATGTCAGTAAAAATATCTATTCTTTTTCAGATTATTTCCCCTTATAGCTTATTGCAAAATGTTGAGTGTAGTTCCCTGTGCTATACAGTAGTTCCTTGTTGATGATCTATTTTATACATAGCAGTGTGTATGTGTTAATCCCAAACTGTTAATTTATCCCTCCTCCCACCTTTCCCCTTTGGTAATAATAAATTATAAGATTTTATACTTCTCAGAAATGGGGGAGCTGAAAGAGAGGTATCATTTTCAATGGAAAAGCATTTAAAACAAGATTGAAGCTTTAACCAAGATTATTAGATGTACATCCTTGGAAAGAAATCACTTCGTTTCTCTAATATTGACCTGACAAATAAGACAAACCTTTTCACTGAACTTGCTTATAATAAAGTGATGGAAATATCAAATGGAAGTGTTAGAAACATCTTATTTTACCCGAGCCTTATACACTGTTCTATGTTAACTACAGTTTGGCTCACACATCTGTTCATTGAGGTTACAATAGTCTCAATTTCTGTTACTGATCCTCCAGAGTGGACCCCAACAAGTGTCCCCCTGCCCAGTGTCATTGGGGCCAACAGATCGAGACTGAGTTTGGTTCACAAGCAAAGGAAACTTTATATTTTGATCAGAGAATGGAGAGGTGAGAGCATGCACTACCCCCTGGGCTGTGGGCTGGGCTGCTGTGTAGAGATCCTGTCAGAGTCAGTGGGAGGGAGGGGGCGGAGCTCTCGAGGGCCGGGTTGGCTGCAGCTCAGGCTCTGTATCGCGGAGTCTGCACTGGGCCCCAGGAGCTGAGGTGTCGTCCCAGCCATTCTGCACTAGGAAATCTGGTCTGAAGTGCCGGGTGTGGAACCTCTGCATGCGGGACCCTAGGAGCACATGAAATTAGACAAAGCACAAAGGATAAAAAAGGTTAGACTTGACTTTATTGCCCAGATTCTATTTTTATCTCCCAGGGATTTTTAATGGGCTTTGCTGGGGACAAACCCCTCCTCTGCCTTTTGTCCCGTTCCTCATTCTTGGAGTGCTGAGGGTGCAGACCCTTCTTCTGTAACTGCTGAGTGCTGAGTTGGGAGCCCTCATACCCGGGGGCGAGGGTCAGAGCTTCTCCCCAGCAGCCTCCAGGTGACGTTGATTGTCCCCAGGCCCCCTGCCTCCCTGCTCGTCCACCTGAGCACCAGCATTGGAAGTGTTATAGATTCTAATGACCTTTAAGGGTCCAGGAAAGAGATGTGCAGAGACGCTGTGGGGGCCGGTTTCACCCCGCCCCACATTTGTTCAGCCACCTTAGGCTGACCGTTTCTGCCAGCCTAGATGCTCTGACCAGTAGTCTGAGCTTTCTTCAATTAGGCCCCTGAATTAACGTACAAACAGCACCAGGTGTCAGAGCCCTGCCTGCTCAACTCCCAGACAGTCCAGGGTCAGTGGTGATCAAGGACCATGATGGCCACTGAGTCAACAGCCTTTTGAAGTAAACAGGAGTCCAGCCAGTCTTATTGGCCACCATCATCACGGTGTCTGTAGGCTTTTCTATGGTGACAGTGTGATATACGGTTCCCCCGCCAAGATTATTAGCTCCCCTCTGGGTGCAGTATGTCCTGCAAGCAGTAGTCTACTCTTTTGGGACACACTCTTGTTGTTTTATGAGAGAAACTCCAGGTCAAGTGATGTTCACATGAGTCGTCATGGTGCCCTGTTGCCCCCGGTTATCTCTCTGGATGTTGAAGTTGGAAGGCCTCCTCACTCGAGGTTGGTGTGCCCACAGAGCGAACCCTGAAACTTCAGGGCATGGTTGGTGGTTAGGATCACCACGTGGGGTCCTTTTCCCTTAGGAGGGAGGTGACCTTTGGGGCTGCTGATTTCCAGGTTTTTAGATACCGCCAGTATCTTGGCCAGATGTGGCAGTTGGCCAAGCCCCTTGGTGACCGTAGTTTATCCTACCTGGATGGCATTCTTGCATTGTTCCATTTCAAGTGGTCCCAGTTTTTGCACTAATTCTCCAATGGCGATTCACCTTTCACCGGGAATGTAAAGGTCAAAGGGTTTAGCTAAATTAGGGAGTTCCAGGGCAAGGGTCTGAATTGACTGCTCTTTCCATTCTTGAAAGGCCACTTCTGGATTCTATTCAACAGGATCATCATCTTTTCCTTTCAGTGTTTCATATAGAGGCCCAGCTAGTAGACTGTAGTTAGGGATCCAGAAGCAGCAAACCCTGGCCTCCCCAAGAACCCCTAAGCTGTCTTCTAGTTTTAGAAAGGGGTAAGGCTGAAAATGGTTTCTTCCCTTTCCTGGGATGGGCTTCTCCGACCTTCTGTGAGAATGAAGCCCAGGCAGGTCACCGCAGTCTGTGATATTTGAGCTTTTTCTTGGACAACTTCTATCCTTTATTGGCTTGGTAGTTCAGAGGCCTCCTTAGTAGGGCTGGCGATCAGAATGTCGTCTGTGTACTGAAGGAGGGTTTCCTTTTCCAGAGGTAGAATTTTAGGTCTTTAGCTAAGCTTTCCCCAAAGATGGTGTGGGAATTTTTGCACCCTTGGGGCAAGACGACCCGGAAGTATTGTTTTAGTTTTATGTTGAGTCCTGCCACTCACAAGCCAAAATTTCTTGTGACTCTGGGACTAATGGAATACAAAAGAAGGCATCATTGAAGACTAATACAGAATACCATGTCCTGGTGGTTGGTAGAATGACCAGCAGGGTGTAGGAATTAGGAGCAGCTGGAGGTATATCCTCGGTGGCTTCACTGACTGTCCTGACATCCTTTACCAGGTCCCCAGCAGCCCATGGGGCTCTCGTGGTCAGACCAATCCCAGAATATGGAGCTCACCTGGGCAGGTACCCCACCCCCACCCCAGCCCACGGGGCTCTCGTGGTCAGGCCCCTCCCAGGATACAGAGCTACCCTTGCAGGTACCGTGGCAGGGCTGGGCACACAGGAACCGTGCACATAGCCCTCATTGCAGAGCACCCCCAGCTCACCTGTCGCTCAGAGCTGACACAGAGCACCTCAGAGCAGGACTTGGACTAACAAACAGCAGCTGCGACAGGTCTGTGACCCTGGGCATCACTCTGTGCGGCCTCCCTCCACCTGGTCTTCCAGAGACTTCCACTGCACCCGGGGCACCAGGCCTCTGTCTCCAACCACCACCCACCCCTCCTCTCCCTGACTCCTGGGTTCCTCTCATTAGGAGAGGGTTTTCTTGAAGTTGTCTCCCACTCATGGGCCAGATAAAATGATTAGAAAACAAGCCAAAGCTGCAGCCCCTTGTCTATCCTGACTCTCAGGAGCCCACACCTGTTCCTTGGACCTGGCCGGTTCAGCAATTTCCATTTTCTGCAACTGTGAGCCCCTGAGGGGTGATGATTGGCTGACCTGGGCAGCCTTACCGTGCCGGCCAGCCCTCCCCAGGTGTGCCTGGGTTGAGATCAATATAAATACCACTCCAGGCAGCAAGAGCCCCTGCAGCCGTGCCTGACGCCATTTTCTCTGCCCTGTCAGCAGTCTCGGGGCTGGGCTGGTGGGAGGGAGTGAGAGGCCACGGCTTTGTGGGTGGCCCAGTGTGAGTGGGGCTCTGCTGGACTTTCTGCAGCAGTTGCCAGGCTGCCACCTGCTAAAGAAGAGGATGTGTCACCTATACCTGCTGCTGGAATTTCTCCCTGGGCAGAGGTGAGGAAGGAAAGAAGCAGTGGGGGCAGGGACAGGACGGGTATCTCAGGCAGGGAAATGGAAATCTTCCAGAAGAGCACCCAGGGCCAGGACCATCCTGGCTGGCCTGCAGGCACCAAGTCGGCCGGCATGCTGTCACTCGTGTGGCTCTATGGCCCTTCCTCTACGCTTTCAAGTCCTTGTATATATTCAGGTGTTTTACCTGGGACGGGTGGGAATAGTTCAGCAGCAACTGGCCTGGGGCTCAGCTCACGTTTACTCACAGATGCCTCGGCACGGTGCCCCAGCTTTGCAATGAGGACGCTTGTTGCGTGGGGGCTGCTGGCTGAATGGGAGACGATTCCCCACCACTGACCAACTTCAGAATTGTTTACAACTGGAGCAAGTGCCCTGATACGGTTTTCCTCTGTGGAACTGGTGGGTTCTGTGTTTTTTTTCTCTTTTTCGTTTTTGGTTCAAGGTAGATTTTATTCCTCTTTTTTGTATTTACAGATACAAGCATGGAAATAATTTATTCATATAAATACATGTATGTGAAGGGAATAATTGTTTTTTCTGTTTTATTTTTTAAATTTTATTTCTTTTTAATTTTGAATTTTATTTTATATTTTTATACAGCAGGTTCTTATTGGTTACCTATTTTATACGTATAAATGTATACATGCCAATCCCAGTCTCTCAACTCCTCCCACCACCACCCCCCCAACAGCCTTCCACCCTTGTTGTCCATACGTTTGTTGTCTACATCTGTTACTATATTTATGCCTTGCAAAATGGTTAACCTGTACAGTTTTTCTAGGTTCCACATATATGCATGAATATACAAGATTTGTTTTTCTCTTTCTGACTTACTTCACTCTGTATGAGACTCTCTAGATCCATCGACGTCTTGACAAATGACCCAATTTCATTCCTTTTCATGGCTTAGTAATATTCCATTTTATATATGTACCACAGCTTTATGCATACGTCTGTCTGTGGGCATTTAGGTTGCTTCCATTACCTCGATATTGTAAAGAGTGAGGCAATGAACATTGCGGTGAATGTCTCTTTTTGATTTATGGTTTTGTCTGGGTATATGTCCAGAACTGGGATTGCTGTATCATATGGTAATTCTACTGTTAGTTTCTTAAGAAACTCCATATTGTTCTCCATAGTGACTGTATCAATTTATATTCCCAACAATAGTGGAAGAGGGTTCCTTTTCTCCACACCCTTTCCAGCATTTTTTGTTTGTAGATTTTCTGATGATGCCCATTCTACCAGGTGTGAGGTGATACCTCATTGCTGAGTCCATTTCCTTGAGCAAGGGGTAGGTCTTGTCTATTAAATATTTGGCTTATGGAACGGTATCTGTGCTAATTTCAAACTCTGGTTTTATGCAGCACCCCAACTCACCTTCCCACTTAAGCAAGCATAAGTTGGTTTTCTAAATTTGAGACCGTGTTCTGTTTTGTAAATCAGTTCATGTGTAGCCAAGTTCTCATTCTATGTATTAGTGGTACCTTATGATGTTTCTTTTTCTGTGTGACTTTTTTCACTTAGAATCACCGTGCCTCAATCCACTCATTATGCTGGTACGGGCCTGGTGACATAGTTTTCATTGCTGAGAGGTATTCTGTTGTACGTAAGTACCGCAACTTCTTTATCCATTATTTGTTCTCTGGCATATTTAACTTGTGCTGCAGAAGAGGTTCTTGTAAACAGAGCTGTCCCAAACTTTGGGGTGGCTGTGTCTTTTTTATTTTAATTTCCCTAAGCTATAGGACCATAAGTGGAAGTGCCCTAGGCTCTGTTGCTTTGTTTTTTATATGTTTCAGGAAACACCATACACTTCTCCCGAGTGGCTGTTGGCAATTTACATCCCGCCCATCAGCATAACAAGGCTCCCAGTTCTCCATGGCCTGTCCTGCCTTTCTGGATTTTACACTTTTTTCAGATTGCCCTTTTGACCGGGGGGAAGTGAGACTTCATTGTAGTGCAGATTTCCTTTGCAAGCTTGCTTGGTTGGCCAAAAAGTGCGTATGCGTTTTTCCCTGAATATATTCAGGAAAAAACGCATACGCCCTTTTTGGCCAAGTGCATCATTGTCGACGTTCTGCCTCTTTTCCTATGCTTTAAATGCAATTCCAGTCTGCCTCCTGAAATCGGTTTCCTGCAATTCTGCCCCGCTTTCAAGTCCGCTTGGCAGCCTTACTTCAGTATATTTTTGGACGATAGCTGTCATTTATAACTCTGCAGGTTTGTGAATTACAGTGCTCTTGAGCTCCTTTCTTCAACTCGCTTTCTTGTGAGCTGCCCGCAACACTGCAGGATTGCTTCAGGCCCTAATCTGGGTCTGGCACGGCATGCTGAGCCTTTGGTTAATCCTCTTCCTGGTGTGAAATAAGAGTTAAATTTGCCCGTCCAGAAACCTCCAGCTAGTCTCTCATTGGTTCTCCCTATTCCTGTTCATCTTCCGCAGAAATTGCAAACTGGGCCAAACAGGAGGTTAAAGGCACTGACTCTCCAAGTCGGCAGAGCGTTAGTAAAGCATCTGGAATGTTGCACACGAGTACCAGGGAACGAGAACTGAGACATATTGGAACACGTCTCCCGATCACACGGTTGATCATACTCTGGGTTCCACATGCATGTTTTAGCTGAAGGAAGAATCCCTTAAACCTGGAGAGTTGAGACCCGTGGAATGGGTACCATGCAATATGACTTCAAAGGGTCTTCATTGGCTCACCGAATGTCTCCAATCCTATGACTGCTGCGTTTATGCCCCTGTACACATGCTTGATTCTCTTTCGGAGACATAGCAATCCATAGTTTTTAAGATACTTACTAGTCAGGTACATTCTTAGGCATTTAATAGGGGGTGTTGAGTCCATTTCGTTGAGCAAGGAGTAGCTCTTGTCTATTACATGTCTGGCTTAAGGAACTTTATCTGTGCTCATGTCAATCTCTGGTTTTATGCAGCACCCCAACTCACCTTTCCTCTTAAGCAAGCATAAGTTGGTTTTCTAAATTTGAGACCCTGTTCTGTTTTGTAATTGAGTTCCTGTGTAGCCAAGTTTACATTCAGTGTATTAGTGATATCTTATGATGTTTCTTTTTCTGTGTGACTTATTTCAGTTAGAATCATCATACCTGAATCCACTCATTATGCTGCTATGGGCCTGATGACATAGATTTCATTGCTGAGTGATATTGCATTGTACGTAAGTACCACAACTTCTTTGTCCATTTTTCACTTTCTGCGATATTGAACATGTACCGTAAACTAGGTTCTTGTAAACAGAGCCATCCAAAACTTTTGGGTGGCTGTGTCTTTTTGATTTTAATTTCCCTAATCTATAGTACCATAAGTGGAAGTGCCCTAGGCTCTGTTGCTTTGTTTTTTACATGTTTCAGGAAACACCATACACTTCTCCCGAGTGGCTGTTGGCAATTTACATCCCGCCCATCAGCATAACAAGGCTCCCAGTTCTCCATGGCCTGTCCTGCCTTTCTGGATTTTACACTTTTTTCAGATGGCCCTTTTGACCAGTGGGAAGTGAGACTTCATTGTAGTGCAGATTTCCTTTGCAAGCTTGCTTGGTTGGCCAAAAAGGGCGTATGCGTTTTTTCCTGAATATATTCAGGAAAAAACGCATACGCCCTTTTTGGCCAAGTGCATCATTGTGGACGTTCTGCCTCTTTTCCTATGCTTTAAATGCAATTCCAGTCTACCTCCTGAAATCGGTTTCCTGCAATTCTGCCTTGCCTCCAATGCCTCTTCATAGCCTTACCTCAATATATTTTTTGAAAATAGTTGGCCTTTATAACTCTGCAGGTTTTTGAATTGCAGTGGCCCTTAGCTCCATTTTTCTGCTCTTATTTTTGTAATCTTGCCTCATAACCACAGGATTCCTTCAGGCCCTATTCTTCTTCTGGGGCACCTTGCTGTGCCTTTGGTTTATTCTTCTTACTGATGTGAAATTAGACTGACATGTGCCCATTGAAACTGCTACAGCTAGTTTCTCACTGGTTCCCCCTATTCCCATTCATCCTCCGCACTAACTGCAGACTGTGCGATACTAGAACTTAAAGGCATTGACTCTCCATGTGGGGATATTGTTAGTAAAGTGGCTGGAATGTCGATCCGGAGTCCCAGGAGAGGAAAAATGAGGTGCGTTTTAGAAACCTTTCCCGATCATATGGTATACCAGTCGCTGGGTTTCCCAAGCATGGTTTAGCTGTAGGAAGATTCCCTTCAACCTGGAGTTTTGGGACCCTTGGAATGAGTAGCATGAAGTATTGCATTAAACTTTTGGCAGTTGCTCACCAAAGCTCACCAATCCTCTCAGCCCCAAGTGTGCAGCCTTATGTCTTATCCAGCTGTGGGTTTATATGTGGTCAATCCAGGTTGCATCACAGCCCCTGAGCAAATTTTGTAAGAATTTTTCTCTCTTTCATTGTTTCTGCATTTTGTTTTTAAAATTTATTTCTATAATGGGGTTTAGCTCATTTTCACTGCTGTGTTTGTGCCACTCTGCACACACTTGATTCCCTTATGGAGATATATCAATACATGGGTTTTAAGATTCTTATTACTCAGATATATTTCTCTGCGGTGTATAGGGTGTGTTGAGGCCAGTTCATTGAGCAAGGTGTAGATCTTGTCTAATATCTATTTGGTTTATTGAACGGTATCTGTGCTAATTTCAAACTCTGGTTTAATGCATCACCCCACCTCTCCTTTCCCCTTAAGCTGACATAAGTGTGTTTTCTAAATGTGAGACACTGTTCTGTTCTGTAATTCATTTCTTGTGCAGCCATATTTACCCTCCCTCTATAAGTGATATCTTATGATATGTTTCTTTTTCTGTTTGACTTATTTCAAGTAGTATTATCGGACCTAAATCCACTCTTTATCCTTCTACTAGCCTTATTACCTTGATTTCATGGTGAAGAGATATTCCATTGTACATAAGTACCACATCTTCTTTATCCATTGTTCTCTTTCCTGGGATATTTAAGGTGTACTGAAGTTGAGGTTCTTGTAAACAGAGTAGCCCTAAACTGTGGTGTGCTTGTGTCTTGTTGATTTTTAGACTTCCCTAGATATACTCCCATGATTGGAAGTGTCCTATGCTCTGTAGCTCTGTTTTTTAGATGATTTAGGAACCACCATACACTTCTCCAGAGTGGCTCTCGGCAGTTCACACACTGCCCATCAGCGTATAAAGGCTCCCTGTTCTCCATGGCCTGTCCTGCATTTCTGGTTTTTACAATTTTTTAGGATGGCCCTTTTGACTGGTGGGAAATGAGATTTCTTTGTTGTGCACATTTGCATTGCTTGCTTGCTTCGTTGCCCATAAAGTGCGTATGCGTTTTTTCCTGGATATAATCAGGAAAAAACGCATACGCCCTTTTGGGCCAACTGCATCATTGTCGAAATTCTGCCGCTTTTCATGTGCTTTAAAGACGAGTCCAATCTATCTCTTGAAATCTGTTTCTTGCAATTCTGTCTTGCATTCAGATCCTCTTCTTTGCCTTACCTCAACATATTTTTGGACGTTAGTTTTCATTTATAACTCTGCAGGTTTGTGAATTGCAGTGACCCTGAGCTCCATTTTTTAAGTTGCTCTTTTGTGAGCTGGCCTCAAACCCACAGGATTGCTTCAGGCCCTATTTTGGCTCCGGCGAGGCGGGCTGAGCCTTTTTTCAATTCTTATTCTTAATGGGAAATTAGAGTGATATGTGCCCGTCCAAACCCCTACAACTATTCTCTCATTGGTTCCCCCTCTTCCCGTTCATCCTCCTCACAATTTGCAAAATGTGTGAAACAGAAGTTGAAATGTGCTGATTCTCCAAGTGGGCAGATTCTAAGTAACGTGGCTGGAATGGTGAACAGGAGCACCAGGAGAGGATAAATGAGCTGCATTTTAGACACATCTCCCGATCACATGGTGTACAGTCCTCTGGGTTTTCCATGCATGTTTTAGCTGTAGGAAGATCCCTTGAACCTGCAGATTTGGGACCCATTGAATGGGTACCAGGTAGTATTACTTTAAAGGGTGTGCATTTCCTCACCCAACCTCACATTTCTCTTAGTGCAAACAGTTTCCAGCCTTATGTCTCATCCTGCTGTGGGTCTAGATGTGTTCAATCCATGTTGCATCACCGTCCCTGAGGAAAAGTTGTAAGAGGTTTTCTCTGTCTCTCTGTCGTTTATTTTTTTCAATTTATTACTATATTGGTTACAGCTGATTTTCAAAGCTCTGTTTCTTGCTGCTGTACATCCACTTGATTCACGTACAGAGAGACATCAGTAAATTCTTTTTCAGATTCTTACCAGTCGTATATATTCTTTTCCGGTGACTTGAGTGTGCTGAGTGCAGTTCTTTTAGCTACCGTGTGGGCCTTGTTGATTATCAGTTTGGTATTTGGAATGGTATCTTTGCTAATTTCAACCTCCTGGATGATGCCTCACCCCTCCCCACCTTTCCCGTTTAGCAGCCTTATGCGTGTTTTCTACATATTTGACTATGTTTTTGTTTTGTAATTTATTTCATGTGTAGCCATTTTGGATTCCACCTTTAAGTGATATCTTATGATATGTGTCTTTTTCTTTTTGAATTATGTCACTTAGAAAGATCATACGTAACTCCTCCGGAGTTGTTACAACTGGCCATATTTCATTGATTTCCAGGCTGAATAATATTCCACTCTACCTAAGTACCACATCTCTATCCATTTTTTCCCTCCAGAGACATTTAAGTTATATCCTAGTCGAGGATCTTTTAAACAGAGAGGGGGTAAACATTGGGGTGCCTGTGTCCTCTCAATTTTTGTTTTTCCCAAGATATACGCCCATGAGTGCAAGTGCCCTATGCTCTGTAGCTCATTTTTTAGATGCTTTAGTAAACACAATACACTTCTCCAGAATGGCCGTTGGCAATATACATTTCCACTATAAGTCTCACAGGGCTCCCTCTTCTCCTTGCCCTGTCCTGCATTTCTGTTGTTTACGCTTTATGAGGATGGCTCTTCTGACTGATGCGAAGTGATATCTTTTGTAGTATTGACTTCCAGTGCCCACCTGTTTGCTTGGCTAAAAAAGTGTATGCCCTTTTCTTGAATATATACAGAAAAAAATGCATACACCCTTTTTGGCCAACTGCAATGTTGGCAATGTTCAGCTCCTTTTCTTGTGCTTAATGGCGAGTCCTTTCTACCTCCTCAGATCCCTTTCCTGCCATTCTCCCTTGCTTACAAGTCCTTTTCTCTGACTTTCCTCAAGACATTTTTCAGTGATGGATATTTTCAACTCTGCAGTTTCGTGAATTTTACTGCCCCTGAGTTCCATTGTTCAACTTGTGTTTATGGGAACTGGCCACAAAGCAGCGGGATTTCCTCAAGCCCTATACTGTTTCCATGGGCAACCCTAGCCTTTGGTCAGTTCGTCTTCCTGATTGGAAATTAGAGTGACATGTGCCTGTCTGAACACCTAGGACTTGTCTCTCATTGTTCTTCATCCTTCCGCTTCATCCTCTGGACAAATTCCAAACTGTACACAACAGGATGTTGACAGTGCTGACATCTCCAAGTGGGGAGACTGTTAGTAAAGACGCTGGAGGGGTGAACCCGAGCACCAGGAGATGAGGAGATGAGATGCCTTTTCCAAACTCTTCCCGATCAGACGGTATACCATCCTCTGGGTGTGACAGACATGTTTTAGCAGTAGGAAGAGTCCCATTCATGTAAGGAGAACATCAGGGCTTTTTCAAAATCAGTGTCTCCCCGAAACACAAACTGGGGAATTTTTTAAGCTACGGCTACACATATGTTCATTAAGGGCCTTGGGAAGTAGGCAGAGTCCAAACTTTAGATGATTGAAGTCTTCAGGGTCAGAAGCACTCACCACCAGCTTCCCTTAGGTTACACTTTAACTGTCATTGATAGATGATGTCAGTAAAAATATCTATTCTTTTTCAGATTATTTCCCCTTATAGCTTATTGCAAAATGTTGAGTGTAGTTCCCTGTGCTATACAGTAGTTCCTTGTTGATGATCTATTTTATACATAGCAGTGTGTATGTGTTAATCCCAAACTGTTAATTTATCCCTCCTCCCACCTTTCCCCTTTGGTAATAATAAATTATAAGATTTTATACTTCTCAGAAATGGGGGAGCTGAAAGAGAGGTATCATTTTCAATGGAAAAGCATTTAAAACAAGATTGAAGCTTTAACCAAGATTATTAGATGTACATCCTTGGAAAGAAATCACTTCGTTTCTCTAATATTGACCTGACAAATAAGACAAACCTTTTCACTGAACTTGCTTATAATAAAGTGATGGAAATATCAAATGGAAGTGTTAGAAACATCTTATTTTACCCGAGCCTTATACACTGTTCTATGTTAACTACAGTTTGGCTCACACATCTGTTCATTGAGGTTACAATAGTCTCAATTTCTGTTACTGATCCTCCAGAGTGGACCCCAACAAGTGTCCCCCTGCCCAGTGTCATTGGGGCCAACAGATCGAGACTGAGTTTGGTTCACAAGCAAAGGAAACTTTATATTTTGATCAGAGAATGGAGAGGTGAGAGCATGCACTACCCCCTGGGCTGTGGGCTGGGCTGCTGTGTAGAGATCCTGTCAGAGTCAGTGGGAGGGAGGGGGCGGAGCTCTCGAGGGCCGGGTTGGCTGCAGCTCAGGCTCTGTATCGCGGAGTCTGCACTGGGCCCCAGGAGCTGAGGTGTCGTCCCAGCCATTCTGCACTAGGAAATCTGGTCTGAAGTGCCGGGTGTGGAACCTCTGCATGCGGGACCCTAGGAGCACATGAAATTAGACAAAGCACAAAGGATAAAAAAGGTTAGACTTGACTTTATTGCCCAGATTCTATTTTTATCTCCCAGGGATTTTTAATGGGCTTTGCTGGGGACAAACCCCTCCTCTGCCTTTTGTCCCGTTCCTCATTCTTGGAGTGCTGAGGGTGCAGACCCTTCTTCTGTAACTGCTGAGTGCTGAGTTGGGAGCCCTCATACCCGGGGGCGAGGGTCAGAGCTTCTCCCCAGCAGCCTCCAGGTGACGTTGATTGTCCCCAGGCCCCCTGCCTCCCTGCTCGTCCACCTGAGCACCAGCATTGGAAGTGTTATAGATTCTAATGACCTTTAAGGGTCCAGGAAAGAGATGTGCAGAGACGCTGTGGGGGCCGGTTTCACCCCGCCCCACATTTGTTCAGCCACCTTAGGCTGACCGTTTCTGCCAGCCTAGATGCTCTGACCAGTAGTCTGAGCTTTCTTCAATTAGGCCCCTGAATTAACGTACAAACAGCACCAGGTGTCAGAGCCCTGCCTGCTCAACTCCCAGACAGTCCAGGGTCAGTGGTGATCAAGGACCATGATGGCCACTGAGTCAACAGCCTTTTGAAGTAAACAGGAGTCCAGCCAGTCTTATTGGCCACCATCATCACGGTGTCTGTAGGCTTTTCTATGGTGACAGTGTGATATACGGTTCCCCCGCCAAGATTATTAGCTCCCCTCTGGGTGCAGTATGTCCTGCAAGCAGTAGTCTACTCTTTTGGGACACACTCTTGTTGTTTTATGAGAGAAACTCCAGGTCAAGTGATGTTCACATGAGTCGTCATGGTGCCCTGTTGCCCCCGGTTATCTCTCTGGATGTTGAAGTTGGAAGGCCTCCTCACTCGAGGTTGGTGTGCCCACAGAGCGAACCCTGAAACTTCAGGGCATGGTTGGTGGTTAGGATCACCACGTGGGGTCCTTTTCCCTTAGGAGGGAGGTGACCTTTGGGGCTGCTGATTTCCAGGTTTTTAGATACCGCCAGTATCTTGGCCAGATGTGGCAGTTGGCCAAGCCCCTTGGTGACCGTAGTTTATCCTACCTGGATGGCATTCTTGCATTGTTCCATTTCAAGTGGTCCCAGTTTTTGCACTAATTCTCCAATGGCGATTCACCTTTCACCGGGAATGTAAAGGTCAAAGGGTTTAGCTAAATTAGGGAGTTCCAGGGCAAGGGTCTGAATTGACTGCTCTTTCCATTCTTGAAAGGCCACTTCTGGATTCTATTCAACAGGATCATCATCTTTTCCTTTCAGTGTTTCATATAGAGGCCCAGCTAGTAGACTGTAGTTAGGGATCCAGAAGCAGCAAACCCTGGCCTCCCCAAGAACCCCTAAGCTGTCTTCTAGTTTTAGAAAGGGGTAAGGCTGAAAATGGTTTCTTCCCTTTCCTGGGATGGGCTTCTCCGACCTTCTGTGAGAATGAAGCCCAGGCAGGTCACCGCAGTCTGTGATATTTGAGCTTTTTCTTGGACAACTTCTATCCTTTATTGGCTTGGTAGTTCAGAGGCCTCCTTAGTAGGGCTGGCGATCAGAATGTCGTCTGTGTACTGAAGGAGGGTTTCCTTTTCCAGAGGTAGAATTTTAGGTCTTTAGCTAAGCTTTCCCCAAAGATGGTGTGGGAATTTTTGCACCCTTGGGGCAAGACGACCCGGAAGTATTGTTTTAGTTTTATGTTGAGTCCTGCCACTCACAAGCCAAAATTTCTTG
Source organism: Orcinus orca (assembly GCF_937001465.1). Lineage (NCBI taxonomy): Eukaryota > Metazoa > Chordata > Mammalia > Artiodactyla > Delphinidae > Orcinus > Orcinus orca. Next base: position 157,542 of record NW_026043937.1, on the reverse strand, counting down.
TGACTCTGGGACTAATGGAATACAAAAGAAGGCATCATTGAAGACTAATACAGAATACCATGTCCTGGTGGTTGGTAGAATGACCAGCAGGGTGTAGGAATTAGGAGCAGCTGGAGGTATATCCTCGGTGGCTTCACTGACTGTCCTGACATCCTTTACCAGGTCCCCAGCAGCCCATGGGGCTCTCGTGGTCAGACCAATCCCAGAATATGGAGCTCACCTGGGCAGGTACCCCACCCCCACCCCAGCCCACGGGGCTCTCGTGGTCAGGCCCCTCCCAGGATACAGAGCTACCCTTGCAGGTACCGTGGCAGGGCTGGGCACACAGGAACCGTGCACATAGCCCTCATTGCAGAGCACCCCCAGCTCACCTGTCGCTCAGAGCTGACACAGAGCACCTCAGAGCAGGACTTGGACTAACAAACAGCAGCTGCGACAGGTCTGTGACCCTGGGCATCACTCTGTGCGGCCTCCCTCCACCTGGTCTTCCAGAGACTTCCACTGCACCCGGGGCACCAGGCCTCTGTCTCCAACCACCACCCACCCCTCCTCTCCCTGACTCCTGGGTTCCTCTCATTAGGAGAGGGTTTTCTTGAAGTTGTCTCCCACTCATGGGCCAGATAAAATGATTAGAAAACAAGCCAAAGCTGCAGCCCCTTGTCTATCCTGACTCTCAGGAGCCCACACCTGTTCCTTGGACCTGGCCGGTTCAGCAATTTCCATTTTCTGCAACTGTGAGCCCCTGAGGGGTGATGATTGGCTGACCTGGGCAGCCTTACCGTGCCGGCCAGCCCTCCCCAGGTGTGCCTGGGTTGAGATCAATATAAATACCACTCCAGGCAGCAAGAGCCCCTGCAGCCGTGCCTGACGCCATTTTCTCTGCCCTGTCAGCAGTCTCGGGGCTGGGCTGGTGGGAGGGAGTGAGAGGCCACGGCTTTGTGGGTGGCCCAGTGTGAGTGGGGCTCTGCTGGACTTTCTGCAGCAGTTGCCAGGCTGCCACCTGCTAAAGAAGAGGATGTGTCACCTATACCTGCTGCTGGAATTTCTCCCTGGGCAGAGGTGAGGAAGGAAAGAAGCAGTGGGGGCAGGGACAGGACGGGTATCTCAGGCAGGGAAATGGAAATCTTCCAGAAGAGCACCCAGGGCCAGGACCATCCTGGCTGGCCTGCAGGCACCAAGTCGGCCGGCATGCTGTCACTCGTGTGGCTCTATGGCCCTTCCTCTACGCTTTCAAGTCCTTGTATATATTCAGGTGTTTTACCTGGGACGGGTGGGAATAGTTCAGCAGCAACTGGCCTGGGGCTCAGCTCACGTTTACTCACAGATGCCTCGGCACGGTGCCCCAGCTTTGCAATGAGGACGCTTGTTGCGTGGGGGCTGCTGGCTGAATGGGAGACGATTCCCCACCACTGACCAACTTCAGAATTGTTTACAACTGGAGCAAGTGCCCTGATACGGTTTTCCTCTGTGGAACTGGTGGGTTCTGTGTTTTTTTTCTCTTTTTCGTTTTTGGTTCAAGGTAGATTTTATTCCTCTTTTTTGTATTTACAGATACAAGCATGGAAATAATTTATTCATATAAATACATGTATGTGAAGGGAATAATTGTTTTTTCTGTTTTATTTTTTAAATTTTATTTCTTTTTAATTTTGAATTTTATTTTATATTTTTATACAGCAGGTTCTTATTGGTTACCTATTTTATACGTATAAATGTATACATGCCAATCCCAGTCTCTCAACTCCTCCCACCACCACCCCCCCAACAGCCTTCCACCCTTGTTGTCCATACGTTTGTTGTCTACATCTGTTACTATATTTATGCCTTGCAAAATGGTTAACCTGTACAGTTTTTCTAGGTTCCACATATATGCATGAATATACAAGATTTGTTTTTCTCTTTCTGACTTACTTCACTCTGTATGAGACTCTCTAGATCCATCGACGTCTTGACAAATGACCCAATTTCATTCCTTTTCATGGCTTAGTAATATTCCATTTTATATATGTACCACAGCTTTATGCATACGTCTGTCTGTGGGCATTTAGGTTGCTTCCATTACCTCGATATTGTAAAGAGTGAGGCAATGAACATTGCGGTGAATGTCTCTTTTTGATTTATGGTTTTGTCTGGGTATATGTCCAGAACTGGGATTGCTGTATCATATGGTAATTCTACTGTTAGTTTCTTAAGAAACTCCATATTGTTCTCCATAGTGACTGTATCAATTTATATTCCCAACAATAGTGGAAGAGGGTTCCTTTTCTCCACACCCTTTCCAGCATTTTTTGTTTGTAGATTTTCTGATGATGCCCATTCTACCAGGTGTGAGGTGATACCTCATTGCTGAGTCCATTTCCTTGAGCAAGGGGTAGGTCTTGTCTATTAAATATTTGGCTTATGGAACGGTATCTGTGCTAATTTCAAACTCTGGTTTTATGCAGCACCCCAACTCACCTTCCCACTTAAGCAAGCATAAGTTGGTTTTCTAAATTTGAGACCGTGTTCTGTTTTGTAAATCAGTTCATGTGTAGCCAAGTTCTCATTCTATGTATTAGTGGTACCTTATGATGTTTCTTTTTCTGTGTGACTTTTTTCACTTAGAATCACCGTGCCTCAATCCACTCATTATGCTGGTACGGGCCTGGTGACATAGTTTTCATTGCTGAGAGGTATTCTGTTGTACGTAAGTACCGCAACTTCTTTATCCATTATTTGTTCTCTGGCATATTTAACTTGTGCTGCAGAAGAGGTTCTTGTAAACAGAGCTGTGCCAAACTTTGGGGTGGCTGTGTCTTTTTGATTTTAATTTCCCTAAGCTATAGGACCATAAGTGGAAGTGCCCTAGGCTCTGTTGCTTTGTTTTTTATATGTTTCAGGAAACACCATACACTTCTCCCGAGTGGCTGTTGGCAATTTACATCCCGCCCATCAGCATAACAAGGCTCCCAGTTCTCCATGGCCTGTCCTGCCTTTCTGGATTTTACACTTTTTTCAGATTGCCCTTTTGACCGGGGGGAAGTGAGACTTCATTGTAGTGCAGATTTCCTTTGCAAGCTTGCTTGGTTGGCCAAAAAGGGCGTATGCGTTTTTCCCTGAATATATTCAGGAAAAAACGCATACGTCCTTTTTGGCCAAGTGCATCATTGTCGACGTTCTGCCTCTTTTCCTATGCTTTAAATGCAATTCCAGTCTGCCTCCTGAAATCGGTTTCCTGCAATTCTGCCCCGCTTTCAAGTCCGCTTGGCAGCCTTACTTCAGTATATTTTTGGACGATAGCTGTCATTTATAACTCTGCAGGTTTGTGAATTACAGTGCTCTTGAGCTCCTTTCTTCAACTCGCTTTCTTGTGAGCTGCCCGCAACACTGCAGGATTGCTTCAGGCCCTAATCTGGGTCTGGCACGGCATGCTGAGCCTTTGGTTAATCCTCTTCCTGGTGTGAAATAAGAGTTAAATTTGCCCGTCCAGAAACCTCCAGCTAGTCTCTCATTGGTTCTCCCTATTCCTGTTCATCTTCCGCAGAAATTGCAAACTGGGCCAAACAGGAGGTTAAAGGCACTGACTCTCCAAGTCGGCAGAGCGTTAGTAAAGCATCTGGAATGTTGCACACGAGTACCAGGGAACGAGAACTGAGACATATTGGAACACGTCTCCCGATCACACGGTTGATCATACTCTGGGTTCCACATGCATGTTTTAGCTGAAGGAAGAATCCCTTAAACCTGGAGAGTTGAGACCCGTGGAATGGGTACCATGCAATATGACTTCAAAGGGTCTTCATTGGCTCACCGAATGTCTCCAATCCTATGACTGCTGCGTTTATGCCCCTGTACACATGCTTGATTCTCTTTCGGAGACATAGCAATCCATAGTTTTTAAGATACTTACTAGTCAGGTACATTCTTAGGCATTTAATAGGGGGTGTTGAGTCCATTTCCTTGAGCAAGGAGTAGCTCTTGTCTATTACATGTCTGGCTTAAGGAACTTTATCTGTGCTCATGTCAATCTCTGGTTTTATGCAGCACCCCAACTCACCTTTCCTCTTAAGCAAGCATAAGTTGGTTTTCTAAATTTGAGACCCTGTTCTGTTTTGTAATTGAGTTCCTGTGTAGCCAAGTTTACATTCAGTGTATTAGTGATATCTTATGATGTTTCTTTTTCTGTGTGACTTATTTCAGTTAGAATCATCATACCTGAATCCACTCATTATGCTGCTATGGGCCTGATGACATAGATTTCATTGCTGAGTGATATTGCATTGTACGTAAGTACCACAACTTCTTTGTCCATTTTTCACTTTCTGCGATATTGAACTTGTACCGTAAACTAGGTTCTTGTAAACAGAGCCATCCAAAACTTTTGGGTGGCTGTGTCTTTTTGATTTTAATTTCCCTAATCTATAGTACCATAAGTGGAAGTGCCCTAGGCTCTGTTGCTTTGTTTTTTACATGTTTCAGGAAACACCATACACTTCTCCCGAGTGGCTGTTGGCAATTTACATCCCGCCCATCAGCATAACAAGGCTCCCAGTTCTCCATGGCCTGTCCTGCCTTTCTGGATTTTACACTTTTTTCAGATGGCCCTTTTGACCAGTGGGAAGTGAGACTTCATTGTAGTGCAGATTTCCTTTGCAAGCTTGCTTGGTTGGCCAAAAAGGGCGTATGCGTTTTTTCCTGAATATATTCAGGAAAAAACGCATACGCCCTTTTTGGCCAAGTGCATCATTGTGGACGTTCTGCCTCTTTTCCTATGCTTTAAATGCAATTCCAGTCTACCTCCTGAAATCGGTTTCCTGCAATTCTGCCTTGCCTCCAATGCCTCTTCATAGCCTTACCTCAATATATTTTTTGAAAATAGTTGGCCTTTATAACTCTGCAGGTTTTTGAATTGCAGTGGCCCTTAGCTCCATTTTTCTGCTCTTATTTTTGTAATCTTGCCTCATAACCACAGGATTCCTTCAGGCCCTATTCTTCTTCTGGGGCACCTTGCTGTGCCTTTGGTTTATTCTTCTTACTGATGTGAAATTAGACTGACATGTGCCCATTGAAACTGCTACAGCTAGTTTCTCACTGGTTCCCCCTATTCCCATTCATCCTCCGCACTAACTGCAGACTGTGCGATACTAGAACTTAAAGGCATTGACTCTCCATGTGGGGATATTGTTAGTAAAGTGGCTGGAATGTCGATCCGGAGTCCCAGGAGAGGAAAAATGAGGTGCGTTTTAGAAACCTTTCCCGATCATATGGTATACCAGTCGCTGGGTTTCCCAAGCATGGTTTAGCTGTAGGAAGATTCCCTTCAACCTGGAGTTTTGGGACCCTTGGAATGAGTAGCATGAAGTATTGCATTAAACTTTTGGCAGTTGCTCACCAAAGCTCACCAATCCTCTCAGCCCCAAGTGTGCAGCCTTATGTCTTATCCAGCTGTGGGTTTATATGTGGTCAATCCAGGTTGCATCACAGCCCCTGAGCAAATTTTGTAAGAATTTTTCTCTCTTTCATTGTTTCTGCATTTTGTTTTTAAAATTTATTTCTATAATGGGGTTTAGCTCATTTTCACTGCTGTGTTTGTGCCACTCTGCACACACTTGATTCCCTTATGGAGATATATCAATACATGGGTTTTAAGATTCTTATTACTCAGATATATTTCTCTGCGGTGTATAGGGTGTGTTGAGGCCAGTTCATTGAGCAAGGTGTAGATCTTGTCTAATATCTATTTGGTTTATTGAACGGTATCTGTGCTAATTTCAAACTCTGGTTTAATGCATCACCCCACCTCTCCTTTCCCCTTAAGCTGACATAAGTGTGTTTTCTAAATGTGAGACACTGTTCTGTTCTGTAATTCATTTCTTGTGCAGCCATATTTACCCTCCCTCTATAAGTGATATCTTATGATATGTTTCTTTTTCTGTTTGACTTATTTCAAGTAGTATTATCGGACCTAAATCCACTCTTTATCCTTCTACTAGCCTTATTACCTTGATTTCATGGTGAAGAGATATTCCATTGTACATAAGTACCACATCTTCTTTATCCATTGTTCTCTTTCCTGGGATATTTAAGGTGTACTGAAGTTGAGGTTCTTGTAAACAGAGTAGCCCTAAACTGTGGTGTGCTTGTGTCTTGTTGATTTTTAGACTTCCCTAGATATACTCCCATGATTGGAAGTGTCCTATGCTCTGTAGCTCTGTTTTTTAGATGATTTAGGAACCACCATACACTTCTCCAGAGTGGCTCTCGGCAGTTCACACACTGCCCATCAGCGTATAAAGGCTCCCTGTTCTCCATGGCCTGTCCTGCATTTCTGGTTTTTACAATTTTTTAGGATGGCCCTTTTGACTGGTGGGAAATGAGATTTCTTTGTTGTGCACATTTGCATTGCTTGCTTGCTTCGTTGCCCATAAAGTGCGTATGCGTTTTTTCCTGGATATAATCAGGAAAAAACGCATACGCCCTTTTGGGCCAACTGCATCATTGTCGAAATTCTGCCGCTTTTCATGTGCTTTAAAGACGAGTCCAATCTATCTCTTGAAATCTGTTTCTTGCAATTCTGTCTTGCATTCAGATCCTCTTCTTTGCCTTACCTCAACATATTTTTGGACGTTAGTTTTCATTTATAACTCTGCAGGTTTGTGAATTGCAGTGACCCTGAGCTCCATTTTTTAAGTTGCTCTTTTGTGAGCTGGCCTCAAACCCACAGGATTGCTTCAGGCCCTATTTTGGCTCCGGCGAGGCGGGCTGAGCCTTTTTTCAATTCTTATTCTTAATGGGAAATTAGAGTGATATGTGCCCGTCCAAACCCCTACAACTATTCTCTCATTGGTTCCCCCTCTTCCCGTTCATCCTCCTCACAATTTGCAAAATGTGTGAAACAGAAGTTGAAATGTGCTGATTCTCCAAGTGGGCAGATTCTAAGTAACGTGGCTGGAATGGTGAACAGGAGCACCAGGAGAGGATAAATGAGCTGCATTTTAGACACATCTCCCGATCACATGGTGTACAGTCCTCTGGGTTTTCCATGCATGTTTTAGCTGTAGGAAGATCCCTTGAACCTGCAGATTTGGGACCCATTGAATGGGTACCAGGTAGTATTACTTTAAAGGGTGTGCATTTCCTCACCCAACCTCACATTTCTCTTAGTGCAAACAGTTTCCAGCCTTATGTCTCATCCTGCTGTGGGTCTAGATGTGTTCAATCCATGTTGCATCACCGTCCCTGAGGAAAAGTTGTAAGAGGTTTTCTCTGTCTCTCTGTCGTTTATTTTTTTCAATTTATTACTATATTGGTTACAGCTGATTTTCAAAGCTCTGTTTCTTGCTGCTGTACATCCACTTGATTCACGTACAGAGAGACATCAGTAAATTCTTTTTCAGATTCTTACCAGTCGTATATATTCTTTTCCGGTGACTTGAGTGTGCTGAGTGCAGTTCTTTTAGCTACCGTGTGGGCCTTGTTGATTATCAGTTTGGTATTTGGAATGGTATCTTTGCTAATTTCAACCTCCTGGATGATGCCTCACCCCTCCCCACCTTTCCCTTTTAGCAGCCTTATGCGTGTTTTCTACATATTTGACTATGTTTTTGTTTTGTAATTTATTTCATGTGTAGCCATTTTGGATTCCACCTTTAAGTGATATCTTATGATATGTGTCTTTTTCTTTTTGAATTATGTCACTTAGAAAGATCATACGTAACTCCTCCGGAGTTGTTACAACTGGCCATATTTCATTGATTTCCAGGCTGAATAATATTCCACTCTACCTAAGTACCACATCTCTATCCATTTTTTCCCTCCAGAGACATTTAAGTTATATCCTAGTCGAGGATCTTTTAAACAGAGAGGGGGTAAACATTGGGGTGCCTGTGTCCTCTCAATTTTTGTTTTTCCCAAGATATACGCCCATGAGTGCAAGTGCCCTATGCTCTGTAGCTCATTTTTTAGATGCTTTAGTAAACACAATACACTTCTCCAGAATGGCCGTTGGCAATATACATTTCCACTATAAGTCTCACAGGGCTCCCTCTTCTCCTTGCCCTGTCCTGCATTTCTGTTGTTTACGCTTTATGAGGATGGCTCTTCTGACTGATGCGAAGTGATATCTTTTGTAGTATTGACTTCCAGTGCCCACCTGTTTGCTTGGCTAAAAAAGTGTATGCCCTTTTCTTGAATATATACAGAAAAAAAGCATACACCCTTTTTGGCCAACTGCAATGTTGGCAATGTTCAGCTCCTTTTCTTGTGCTTAATGGCGAGTCCTTTCTACCTCCTCAGATCCCTTTCCTGCCATTCTCCCTTGCTTACAAGTCCTTTTCTCTGACTTTCCTCAAGACATTTTTCAGTGATGGATATTTTCAACTCTGCAGTTTCGTGAATTTTACTGCCCCTGAGTTCCATTGTTCAACTTGTGTTTATGGGAACTGGCCACAAAGCAGCGGGATTTCCTCAAGCCCTATACTGTTTCCATGGGCAACCCTAGCCTTTGGTCAGTTCGTCTTCCTGATTGGAAATTAGAGTGACATGTGCCTGTCTGAACACCTAGGACTTGTCTCTCATTGTTCTTCATCCTTCCGCTTCATCCTCTGGACAAATTCCAAACTGTACACAACAGGATGTTGACAGTGCTGACATCTCCAAGTGGGGAGACTGTTAGTAAAGACGCTGGAGGGGTGAACCCGAGCACCAGGAGATGAGGAGATGAGATGCCTTTTCCAAACTCTTCCCGATCAGACGGTATACCATCCTCTGGGTGTGACAGACATGTTTTAGCAGTAGGAAGAGTCCCATTCATGTAAGGAGAACATCAGGGCTTTTTCAAAATCAGTGTCTCCCCGAAACACAAACTGGGGAATTTTTTAAACTACGGCTACACATATGTTCATTAAGGGCCTTGGGAAGTAGGCAGAGTCCAAACTTTAGATGATTGAAGTCTTCAGGGTCAGAAGCACTCACCACCAGCTTCCCTTAGGTTACACTTTAACTGTCATTGATAGATGATGTCAGTAAAAATATCTATTCTTTTTCAGATTATTTCCCCTTATAGCTTATTGCAAAATGTTGAGTGTAGTTCCCTGTGCTATACAGTAGTTCCTTGTTGATGATCTATTTTATACATAGCAGTGTGTATGTGTTAATCCCAAACTGTTAATTTATCCCTCCTCCCACCTTTCCCCTTTGGTAATAATAAATTATAAGATTTTATACTTCTCAGAAATGGGGGAGCTGAAAGAGAGGTATCATTTTCAATGGAAAAGCATTTAAAACAAGATTGAAGCTTTAACCAAGATTATTAGATGTACATCCTTGGAAAGAAATCACTTCGTTTCTCTAATATTGACCTGACAAATAAGACAAACCTTTTCACTGAACTTGCTTATAATAAAGTGATGGAAATATCAAATGGAAGTGTTAGAAACATCTTATTTTACCCGAGCCTTATACACTGTTCTATGTTAACTACAGTTTGGCTCACACATCTGTTCATTGAGGTTACAATAGTCTCAATTTCTGTTACTGATCCTCCAGAGTGGACCCCAACAAGTGTCCCCCTGCCCAGTGTCATTGGGGCCAACAGATCGAGACTGAGTTTGGTTCACAAGCAAAGGAAACTTTATATTTTGATCAGAGAATGGAGAGGTGAGAGCATGCACTACCCCCTGGGCTGTGGGCTGGGCTGCTGTGTAGAGATCCTGTCAGAGTCAGTGGGAGGGAGGGGGCGGAGCTCTCGAGGGCCGGGTTGGCTGCAGCTCAGGCTCTGTATCGCGGAGTCTGCACTGGGCCCCAGGAGCTGAGGTGTCGTCCCAGCCATTCTGCACTAGGAAATCTGGTCTGAAGTGCCGGGTGTGGAACCTCTGCATGCGGGACCCTAGGAGCACATGAAATTAGACAAAGCACAAAGGATAAAAAAGGTTAGACTTGACTTTATTGCCCAGATTCTATTTTTATCTCCCAGGGATTTTTAATGGGCTTTGCTGGGGACAAACCCCTCCTCTGCCTTTTGTCCCGTTCCTCATTCTTGGAGTGCTGAGGGTGCAGACCCTTCTTCTGTAACTGCTGAGTGCTGAGTTGGGAGCCCTCATACCCGGGGGCGAGGGTCAGAGCTTCTCCCCAGCAGCCTCCAGGTGACGTTGATTGTCCCCAGGCCCCCTGCCTCCCTGCTCGTCCACCTGAGCACCAGCATTGGAAGTGTTATAGATTCTAATGACCTTTAAGGGTCCAGGAAAGAGATGTGCAGAGACGCTGTGGGGGCCGGTTTCACCCCGCCCCACATTTGTTCAGCCACCTTAGGCTGACCGTTTCTGCCAGCCTAGATGCTCTGACCAGTAGTCTGAGCTTTCTTCAATTAGGCCCCTGAATTAACGTACAAACAGCACCAGGTGTCAGAGCCCTGCCTGCTCAACTCCCAGACAGTCCAGGGTCAGTGGTGATCAAGGACCATGATGGCCACTGAGTCAACAGCCTTTTGAAGTAAACAGGAGTCCAGCCAGTCTTATTGGCCACCATCATCACGGTGTCTGTAGGCTTTTCTATGGTGACAGTGTGATATACGGTTCCCCCGCCAAGATTATTAGCTCCCCTCTGGGTGCAGTATGTCCTGCAAGCAGTAGTCTACTCTTTTGGGACACACTCTTGTTGTTTTATGAGAGAAACTCCAGGTCAAGTGATGTTCACATGAGTCGTCATGGTGCCCTGTTGCCCCCGGTTATCTCTCTGGATGTTGAAGTTGGAAGGCCTCCTCACTCGAGGTTGGTGTGCCCACAGAGCAAACCCTGAAACTTCAGGGCATGGTTGGTGGTTAGGATCACCACGTGGGGTCCTTTTCCCTTAGGAGGGAGGTGACCTTTGGGGCTGCTGATTTCCAGGTTTTTAGATACCGCCAGTATCTTGGCCAGATGTGGCAGTGGGCCAAGCCCCTTGGTGCCCGTAGTTTATCCTACCTGGATGGCATTCTTGCATTGTTCCATTTCAAGTGGTCCCAGTTTTTGCACTAATTCTCCAATGGCGATTCACCTTTCACCGGGAATGTAAAGGTCAAAGGGTTTAGCTAAATTAGGGAGTTCCAGGGCAAGGGTCTGAATTGACTGCTCTTTCCATTCTTGAAAGGCCACTTCTGGATTCTATTCAACAGGATCATCATCTTTTCCTTTCAGTGTTTCATATAGAGGCCCAGCTAGTAGACTGTAGTTAGGGATCCAGAAGCAGCAAACCCTGGCCTCCCCAAGAACCCCTAAGCTGTCTTCTAGTTTTAGAAAGGGGTAAGGCTGAAAATGGTTTCTTCCCTTTCCTGGGATGGGCTTCTCCGACCTTCTGTGAGAATGAAGCCCAGGCAGGTCACCGCAGTCTGTGATATTTGAGCTTTTTCTTGGACAACTTCTATCCTTTATTGGCTTGGTAGTTCAGAGGCCTCCTTAGTAGGGCTGGCGATCAGAATGTCGTCTGTGTACTGAAGGAGGGTTTCCTTTTCCAGAGGTAGAATTTTAGGTCTTTAGCTAAGCTTTCCCCAAAGATGGTGTGGGAATTTTTGCACCCTTGGGGCAAGACGGCCCGGAAGTATTGTTTTAGTTGTATGTTGAGTCCTGCCACTCACAAGCCAAAATTTCTTGTGACTCTGGGACTAATGGAATACAAAAGAAGGCATCATTGAAGACTAATACAGAATACCATGTCCTGGTGGTTGGTAGAATGACCAGCAGGGTGTAGGAATTAGGAGCAGCTGGAGGTATATCCTCGGTGGCTTCACTGACTGTCCTGACATCCTTTACCAGGTCCCCAGCAGCCCATGGGGCTCTCGTGGTCAGACCAATCCCAGAATATGGAGCTCACCTGGGCAGGTACCCCACCCCCACCCCAGCCCACGGGGCTCTCGTGGTCAGGCCCCTCCCAGGATACAGAGCTACCCTTGCAGGTACCGTGGCAGGGCTGGGCACACAGGAACCGTGCACATAGCCCTCATTGCAGAGCACCCCCAGCTCACCTGTCGCTCAGAGCTGACACAGAGCACCTCAGAGCAGGACTTGAACTAACAAACAGCAGCTGCGACAGGTCTGTGACCCTGGGCATCACTCTGTGCGGCCTCCCTCCACCTGGTCTTCCAGAGACTTCCACTGCACCCGGGGCACCAGGCCTCTGTCTCCAACCACCACCCACCCCTCCTCTCCCTGACTCCTGGGTTCCTCTCATTAGGAGAGGGTTTTCTTGAAGTTGTCTCCCACTCATGGGCCAGATAAAATGATTAGAAAACAAGCCAAAGCTGCAGCCCCTTGTCTATCCTGACTCTCAGGAGCCCACACCTGTTCCTTGGACCTGGCCGGTTCAGCAATTTCCATTTTCTGCAACTGTGAGCCCCTGAGGGGTGATGATTGGCTGACCTGGGCAGCCTTACCGTGCCGGCCAGCCCTCCCCAGGTGTGCCTGGGTTGAGATCAATATAAATACCACTCCAGGCAGCAAGAGCCCCTGCAGCCGTGCCTGACGCCATTTTCTCTGCCCTGTCAGCAGTCTCGGGGCTGGGCTGGTGGGAGGGAGTGAGAGGCCACGGCTTTGTGGGTGGCCCAGTGTGAGTGGGGCTCTGCTGGACTTTCTGCAGCAGTTGCCAGGCTGCCACCTGCTAAAGAAGAGGATGTGTCACCTATACCTGCTGCTGGAATTTCTCCCTGGGCAGAGGTGAGGAAGGAAAGAAGCAGTGGGGGCAGGGACAGGACGGGTATCTCAGGCAGGGAAATGGAAATCTTCCAGAAGAGCACCCAGGGCCAGGACCATCCTGGCTGGCCTGCAGGCACCAAGTCGGCCGGCATGCTGTCACTCGTGTGGCTCTATGGCCCTTCCTCTACGCTTTCAAGTCCTTGTATATATTCAGGTGTTTTACCTGGGACGGGTGGGAATAGTTCAGCAGCAACTGGCCTGGGGCTCAGCTCACGTTTACTCACAGATGCCTCGGCACGGTGCCCCAGCTTTGCAATGAGGACGCTTGTTGCGTGGGGGCTGCTGGCTGAATGGGAGACGATTCCCCACCACTGACCAACTTCAGAATTGTTTACAACTGGAGCAAGTGCCCTGATACGGTTTTCCTCTGTGGAACTGGTGGGTTCTGTGTTTTTTTTCTCTTTTTCGTTTTTGGTTCAAGGTAGATTTTATTCCTCTTTTTTGTATTTACAGATACAAGCATGGAAATAATTTATTCATATAAATACATGTATGTGAAGGGAATAATTGTTTTTTCTGTTTTATTTTTTAAATTTTATTTCTTTTTAATTTTGAATTTTATTTTATATTTTTATACAGCAGGTTCTTATTGGTTACCTATTTTATACGTATAAATGTATACATGCCAATCCCAGTCTCTCAACTCCTCCCACCACCACCCCCCCAACAGCCTTCCACCCTTGTTGTCCATACGTTTGTTGTCTACATCTGTTGCTATATTTATGCCTTGCAAAATGGTTAACCTGTACAGTTTTTCTAGGTTCCACATATATGCATGAATATACAAGATTTGTTTTTCTCTTTCTGACTTACTTCACTCTGTATGAGACTCTCTAGATCCATCGACGTCTTGACAAATGACCCAATTTCATTCCTTTTCATGGCTTAGTAATATTCCATTTTATATATGTACCACAGCTTTATGCATACGTCTGTCTGTGGGCATTTAGGTTGCTTCCATTACCTCGATATTGTAAAGAGTGAGGCAATGAACATTGCGGTGAATGTCTCTTTTTGATTTATGGTTTTGTCTGGGTATATGTCCAGAACTGGGATTGCTGTATCATATGGTAATTCTACTGTTAGTTTCTTAAGAAACTCCATATTGTTCTCCATAGTGACTGTATCAATTTATATTCCCAACAATAGTGGAAGAGGGTTCCTTTTCTCCACACCCTTTCCAGCATTTTTTGTTTGTAGATTTTCTGATGATGCCCATTCTACCAGGTGTGAGGTGATACCTCATTGCTGAGTCCATTTCCTTGAGCAAGGGGTAGGTCTTGTCTATTAAATATTTGGCTTATGGAACGGTATCTGTGCTAATTTCAAACTCTGGTTTTATGCAGCACCCCAACTCACCTTCCCACTTAAGCAAGCATAAGTTGGTTTTCTAAATTAGAGACCGTGTTCTGTTTTGTAAATCAGTTCATGTGTAGCCAAGTTCTCATTCCATGTATTAGTGGTACCTTATGATGTTTCTTTTTCTGTGTGACTTTTTTCACTTAGAATCACCGTGCCTCAATGCACTCATTATGCTGGTACGGGCCTGGTGACATAGTTTTCATTGCTGAGAGGTATTCTGTTGTACGTAAGTACCGCAACTTCTTTATCCATTATTTGTTCTCTGGCATATTTAACTTTTGCTGCAGAAGAGGTTCCTGTAAACAGAGCTGTCCCAAACTTTGGGGTGGCTGTGTCTTTTTGATTTTAATTTCCCTAAGCTATAGGACCATAAGTGGAAGTGCCCTAGGCTCTGTTGCTTTGTTTTTTATATGTTTCAGGAAACACCATACACTTCTCCCGAGTGGCTGTTGGCAATTTACATCCCGCCCATCAGCATAACAAGGCTCCCAGTTCTCCATGGCCTGTCCTGCCTTTCTGGATTTTACACTTTTTTCAGATTGCCCTTTTGACCGGGGGGAAGTGAGACTTCATTGTAGTGCAGATTTCCTTTGCAAGCTTGCTTGGTTGGCCAAAAAGTGCGTATGCGTTTTTCCCTGAATATATTCAGGAAAAAACGCATACGCCCTTTTTGGCCAAGTGCATCATTGTCGACGTTCTGCCTCTTTTCCTATGCTTTAAATGCAATTCCAGTCTGCCTCCTGAAATCGGTTTCCTGCAATTCTGCCCCGCTTTCAAGTCCGCTTGGCAGCCTTACTTCAGTATATTTTTGGACGATAGCTGTCATTTATAACTCTGCAGGTTTGTGAATTACAGTGCTCTTGAGCTCCTTTCTTCAACTCGCTTTCTTGTGAGTTGCCCGCAACACTGCAGGATTGCTTCAGGCCCTAATCTGGGTCTGGCACGGCATGCTGAGCCTTTGGTTAATCCTCTTCCTGGTGTGAAATAAGAGTTAAATTTGCCCGTCCAGAAACCTCCAGCTAGTCTCTCATTGGTTCTCCCTATTCCTGTTCATCTTCCGCAGAAATTGCAAACTGGGCCAAACAGGAGGTTAAAGGCACTGACTCTCCAAGTCGGCAGAGCGTTAGTAAAGCATCTGGAATGTTGCACACGAGTACCAGGGGACGAGAACTGAGACATATTGGAACACGTCTCCCGATCACACGGTTGATCATACTCTGGGTTCCACATGCATGCTTTAGCTGAAGGAAGAATCCCTTAAACCTGGAGAGTTGAGACCCGTGGAATGGGTACCATGCAATATGACTTCAAAGGGTCTTCATTTGCTCACCGAACCTCTCCAATCCTATGACTGCTGCGTTTATGCCACTGTACACACGCTTGATTCTCTTTCGGAAACATAGCAATCCATAGGTTTTAAGATACTTACTAGTCAGGCACATTCTTAGGCGTTTAATATGGGGTGTTGAGTCCATTTTGTTGAGTAAGGAGTAGCTCTTGTCTATTCCATATTTGGCTTAAGGAACTTTATCTGTGCTCATTTCAATCTCTGGTTTTATGCAGCACCCCAACTCACCTTTCCCCTTAAGCAAGCATAAGTTGGTTTTCTATATTTGAGACCCTGTTGTGTTTTGTAATCCAGTTCCTGTGTAGCCAAGTTTACATTCCGTGTATTAGTGATATCTTATGTTTCTTTTTCTGTGTGACTTATTTCAGTTAGAAACATCATACCTGAATCCACTCATTATGCTGCTACGGGCCTGATGACATAGATTTCATTGCTGAGTGATATTGCATTGTACATAAGTACCACAACTTCTTTATCCATTTTTCACTTTCTGCGATATTAAACTTGCCCCATAAACGAGTTTCTTGTAAACAGAGCCGTCCCAAACTTTGGGGTGGCTGTGCCTTTTTGATTTTAATTTCCCTAAGCTATAGGACCATAAGTGGAAGTGCCCTAGGCTCTGTTGTTTTGTTTTTTAGATGTTTCAGGAAACACCATACACTTCTCCCGAGTGGCTGTTGGCAATTTACATCCCGCCCATCAGCATAACAAGGCTCCCATTTCTCCATGGCCTGTCCTGCCTTTCTGGATTTTACACTTTTTTCAGATGGCACTTTTGACCAGGGGGAAGTGAGACTTCATTGTAGTGCAGATTTCCTTTGCAAGCTTGCTTGGTTGGCCAAAAAGGGCGTATGCGTTTTTTCCTGAATATATTCAGGGAAAAACGCATACGCCCTTTTTGGCCAAGTGCATCATTGTCGACGTTCTGCCTCTTTTCCTATGCTTTAAATGCAATTCCAGTCTACCTCCTGAAATCGGTTTCCTGCAATTCTGCCCCGCTTTCAAGTCCTCTTGGCAGGCTTACTTCAGTATATTTTTGGACAATAGCTGTCATTTATAACTCTGCAGGTTTGTGAATTACAGTGCCCCTGAGCTCCTTTCTTCAACTCGCTTTCTTGTGAGCTGGCCGCAACACCACAGGATTGCTTCAGGCCGTAATCTGTTTCCGGCACGGCACGCTGAGCCTTTGGTTAATTCCTCTAACTTGTGGGAAATGAGAGTTAAATTTGCACGTCCAGACACCTCCAGCTAGTCTCTCATCGGTTCTCCCTATTCCTGTTCATCTTCCGCAGAAATTGCAAACTGGGCCAAACAGGAGGTTAAAGGCACTGACTCTCCAAGTCGGGAGAGAGTTAGTAAAGCGTCTGGAATGTTGCACCCGAGTACCAGGGGACGAGAACTGAGACATATTGGAACACGTCTCCCGATCACACGGTTGATCATACTCTGGGTTCCACATGCATGTTTTAGCTGAAGGAAGAATCCCTTAAACCTGGAGAGTTGAGACCCGTGGAATGGGTACCATGCAATATGACTTCAAAGGGTCTTCATTTGCTCACCGAACCTCTCCAATCCTATCACTGCTGCGTTTATGAACCTGTACACATGCTTGATTCTCTTTCAGAGACATAGCAATCCATAGGTTTTAAGATACTTACTAGTCAGGTACATACTTCGGCGTTTAATATGGGGTGTTGAGTCCATTTCGTTGAGCAAGGAGTAGCTCTTGTGTATTACATATTTGGCTTAAGGAACTTTATCTGTGCTCATTTCAATCTCTGGTTTTATGCAGCACCCCAACTCACCTTTCCCCTTAAGCAAGCATAACTTGGTTTTCTACATTTGAGAATCTGTTGTGTTTTGTAATCCAGTTCCTGTGTAGCCAAGTTTACATTCCATGTATTAGTGATATCTTATGATGTTTCTTTTTCTGTGTGACTTATTTCAGTTAGAATCATCATACCTGAATCCACTCATTATGCTGCTATGGGCCTGATGACATAGATTTCATTGCTGAGTGATATTGCATTGTACGTAAGTACCACACCTTCTTTATCCATTTTTCGCTTTCTGCGATATTGAACTTGTCCCGTAAAAGAGTTTCTTGTAAACAGAGCCGTCCCAAATTTAGGGGTGGCTGTGTCTTTTTGATTGTAATTTCCCTAAGCTATAGAACCATAAGTGGAAGTGCCCTAGGCTCTGTTGGTTTGTTTTTTAGATGTTTCAGGAAACAGCATACACTTCTCCTGAGTGGCTGTTGGCAATTTACATCCCGCCCATCAGCATAACAAGGCTCCCAGTTCTCCATGGCCTGTCCTGCCTTTCTGGATTTTACACTTTTTTCAGATGGCCCTTTTGACGGGGGGGAAGTGAGACTTCATTGTAGTGCAGATTTCCTTTGCAAGCTTGCTTGGTTGGCCAAAAAGGGCGTATGCGTTTTTTCCTGAATATATTCAGGAAAAAACGCATACGCCCTTTTTGGCCAAGTGCATCATTGTCGACCTTCTGCCTCTTTTCCTATGCTTTAAATGCAATTCCAGTCTACCTCCTGAAATCGGTTTCCTGCAATTCTGCCTGGTTTTCAAGTCCTCTTGGCAGCCTTACTTCAGTATATTTTTGGATGATAGCTGTCATTTATAACTCTGCAGGTTTGTGAATTACAGTGCCCCTGAGCTCCTTTCTTCAACTCGCTTTCTTGTGAGCTGGCCGCAACACCGCAGGATTGCTTCAGGCCCTAATCTGGTTCCGGCATGGCACGCTGAGCCTTTGGTTAATTCCTCTTCCTGGTGGGAAATGAGAGTTAAATTTTCCCGTCCAGACACCTCCAGCTAGTCTCTCATTGGTTCTCCCTATTCCTGTTCATCTTCCGCGGAATTTGCAAACTGGGCCAAACAGGAGGTTAAAGGCACTGACTCTCCAAGTCGGGAGAGTGTTAGTAAAGCATCTGGAATGTTGCACCCGAGTACCAGGGGACGAGACCTGAGACATATTTCAACACGTCTCCCGATCACACGGCTGATCATACTCTGGGTTCCACATGCATGTTTTAGCTGAAGGAAGAATCCCTTAAACCTGGAGAGTTGAGACCCGTGGAATGGGTACCATGCAATATGACTTCAAAGGGTCTTCATTTGCTCACCAAAACTCTCCAATCCTATCACTGCTGCGTTTTTGCCCCTGTACTCACGATTGATTCACTTTCAGAGACATAGCAATCCATAGGTTTTAAGATACTTACTAGTCAGGTACATTATTAGGCGTTTAATATGGGGTTTTGAGTCCATTTCGTTGAGCAAGGAGTAGCTCTTGCCTATTACATATTTGGCTTAAGGAACTTTATCTGTGCTCATTTCAATCTCTGGTTTTATGCAGCACCCCAACTCACCTTTCCCCTTAAGCAAGCATAAGTTGATTTTCTAAATTTGGGACCATGTTCTGTTTTGAAATTCAGTTCCTGTGTAGCCAAGTTTACATTCCGTGTATTAGTGATATCTTATGATGTTTCTTTTTCTGTGTGACTTATTTCAGTTAGAATCATCATACCTGAATCCACGCATTATGCTGCTATGGGCCTGATGACATAGATGTCATTGCTGAGTGATATTGCATTGTACGTAAGTACCACAACTTCTTTATCCATTTTTCGCTTTATGCGATATTGAACTTGTACCGTAAACGAGTTTCTTGTAAACAGAGCCATCCCAAACTTTGGGGTGGCTGTGTCTTTTTGATTTTAATTTCCCTAAGCTATAGGACCATAAGTGGAAGTGCCCTAGGCTCTGTTGCTTTGTTTTTTAGATGTTTCAGGAAACACCATACACTTCTCCCGAGTGGCTGTTGGCAATTTACATCCCGCCCATCAGCATAACAAGGCTCCCAGTTCTCCATGGCCTGTCCTGCCTTTCTGGATTTTACACTTTTTTCAGATGGCCCTTTTGACGGGGGGGAAGTGAGACTTCATTGTAGTGCAGATTTCCTTTGCAAGCTTGCTTGGTTGGCCAAAAAGGGCGTATGCGTTTTTTCCTGAATATATTCAGGAAAAAACGCATA
The DNA here is from genome assembly GCF_937001465.1 of Orcinus orca. Lineage (NCBI taxonomy): Eukaryota > Metazoa > Chordata > Mammalia > Artiodactyla > Delphinidae > Orcinus > Orcinus orca. The sequence continues at coordinate 138,081 of NW_026043937.1, read as the reverse complement.
CGCCCTTTTTGGCCAAGTGCATCATTGTCGACCTTCTGCCTCTTTTCCTATGCTTTAAATGCAATTCCAGTCTACCTCCTGAAATCGGTTTCCTGCAATTCTGCCCGGCTTTCAGGTCCTCTTGGCAGCCTTACTTCAGTATATTTTTGGATGATAGCTGTCATTTATAACTCTGCAGGTTTGTGAATTACAGTGCCCCTGAGCTCCTTTCTTCAACTCGCTTTCTTGTGAGCTGGCCGCAACACCGCAGGATTGCTTCAGGCCCTAATCTGGTTCCGGCATGGCACGCTGAGCCTTTGGTTAATTCCTCTTCCTGGTGGGAAATGAGAGTTAAATTTTCCCGTCCAGACACCTCCAGCTAGTCTCTCATTGGTTCTCCCTATTCCTGTTCATCTTCCGCGGAATTTGCAAACTGGGCCAAACAGGAGGTTAAAGGCACTGACTCTCCAAGTCGGGAGAGTGTTAGTAAAGCATCTGGAATGTTGCACCCGAGTACCAGGGGACGAGACCTGAGACATATTTCAACACGTCTCCCGATCACATGGTTGATCATACTCTGGGTTCCACATGCATGTTTTAGCTGAAGGAAGAATCCCTTAAACCTGGAGAGTTGAGACCCGTGGAATGGGTACCATGCAATATGACTTCAAAGGGTCTTCATTTGCTCACCAAAACTCTCCAATCCTATCACTGCTGCGTTTTTGCCCCTGTACTCACGATTGATTCACTTTCAGAGACATAGCAATCCATAGGTTTTAAGGTACTTACTAGTCAGGTACATTATTAGGCGTTTAATATGGGGTTTTGAGTCCATTTCGTTGAGCAAGGAGTAGCTCTTGTCTATTACATATTTGGCTTAAGGAACTTTATCTGTGCTCATTTCAATCTCTGGTTTTATGCAGCACCCCAACTCACCTTTCCCCTTAAGCAAGCATAACTTGGTTTTCTAAATTTGGGACCATGTTCTGTTTTGAAATTCAGTTCCTGTGTAGCCAAGTTTACATTCCGTGTATTAGTGATATCTTATGATGTTTCTTTTTCTGTGTGACTTATTTCAGTTAGAATCATCATACCTGAATCCACGCATTATGCTGCTATGGGCCTGATGACATAGATGTCATTGCTGAGTGATATTGCATTGTACGTAAGTACCACAACTTCTTTATCCATTTTTCGCTTTATGCGATATTGAACTTGTACCGTAAACGAGTTTCTTGTAAACAGAGCCATCCCAAACTTTGGGGTGGCTGTGTCTTTTTGATTTTAATTTCCCTAAGCTATAGGACCATAAGTGGAAGTGCCCTAGGCTCTGTTGCTTTGTTTTTTAGATGTTTCAGGAAACACCATACACTTCTCCCGAGTGGCTGTTGGCAATTTACATCCCGCCCATCAGCATAACAAGGCTCCCAGTTCTCCATGGCCTGTCCTGCCTTTCTGGATTTTACACTTTTTTCAGATGGCCCTTTTGACGGGGGGGAAGTGAGACTTCATTGTAGTGCAGATTTCCTTTGCAAGCTTGCTTGGTTGGCCAAAAAGGGCGTATGCGTTTTTTCCTGAATATATTCAGGAAAAAACGCATACGCCCTTTTTGGCCAAGTGCATCATTGTCGACCTTCTGCCTCTTTTCCTATGCTTTAAATGCAATTCCAGTCTACCTCCTGAAATCGGTTTCCTGCAATTCTGCCCGGCTTTCAGGTCCTCTTGGCAGCCTTACTTCAGTATATTTTTGGATGATAGCTGTCATTTATAACTCTGCAGGTTTGTGAATTACAGTGCCCCTGAGCTCCTTTCTTCAACTCGCTTTCTTGTGAGCTGGCCGCAACACCGCAGGATTGCTTCAGGCCCTAATCTGGTTCCGGCATGGCACGCTGAGCCTTTGGTTAATTCCTCTTCCTGGTGGGAAATGAGAGTTAAATTTTCCCGTCCAGACACCTCCAGCTAGTCTCTCATTGGTTCTCCCTATTCCTGTTCATCTTCCGCGGAATTTGCAAACTGGGCCAAACAGGAGGTTAAAGGCACTGACTCTCCAAGTCGGGAGAGTGTTAGTAAAGCATCTGGAATGTTGCACCCGAGTACCAGGGGACGAGACCTGAGACATATTTCAACACGTCTCCCGATCACACGGTTGATCATACTCTGGGTTCCACATGCATGTTTTAGCTGAAGGAAGAATCCCTTAAACCTGGAGAGTTGAGACCCGTGGAATGGGTACCATGCAATATGACTTCAAAGGGTCTTCATTTGCTCACCAAAACTCTCCAATCCTATCACTGCTGCGTTTTTGCCCCTGTACTCACGATTGATTCACTTTCAGAGACATAGCAATCCATAGGTTTTAAGACACTTACTAGTCAGGTACATTATTAGGCGTTTGATATGGGGTTTTGAGTCCATTTCGTTGAGCAAGGAGTAGCTCTTGTCTATTACATATTTGGCTTAAGGAACTTTATCTGTGCTCATTTCAATCTCTGGTTTTATGCAGCACCCCAACTCACCTTTCCCCTTAAGCAAGCATAAGTTGATTTTCTAAATTTGGGACCATGTTCTGTTTTGAAATTCAGTTCCTGTGTAGCCAAGTTTACATTCCGTGTATTAGTGATATCTTATGATGTTTCTTTTTCTGTGTGACTTATTTCAGTTAGAATCATCATACCTGAATCCACTCATTATGCTGCTATGGGCCTGATGACATAGATGTCATTGCTGAGTGATATTGCATTGTACGTAAGTACCACAACTTCTTTATCCATTTTTCGCTTTATGCGATATTGAACTTGTACCGTAAATGAGGTTCTTGTAAACAGAGCCATCCCAAACTTTGGGGTGGCTGTGTCTTTTTGATTTTAATTTCCCTAAGCTATAGGACCATAAGTGGAAGTGCCCTAGGCTCTGTTGCTTTGTTTTTTAGATGTTTCAGGAAACACCATACACTTCTCCCGAGTGGCTGTTGGCAATTTACATCCCGCCCATCAGCATAACAAGGCTCCCAGTTCTCCATGGCCTGTCCTGCCTTTCTGGATTTTACACTTTTTTCAGATGGCCCTTTTGACGGGGGGGAAGTGAGACTTCATTGTAGTGCAGATTTCCTTTGCAAGCTTGCTTGGTTGGCCAAAAAGGGCGTATGCGTTTTTTCCTGAATATATTCAGGAAAAAACGCATACGCCCTTTTTGGCCAAGTGCATCATTGTCGACCTTCTGCCTCTTTTCCTATGCCTTAAATGCAATTCCAGTCTACCTCCTGAAATCGGTTTCCTGCAATTCTGCCCGGCTTTCAAGTCCTCTTGGCAGCCTTACTTCAGTATATTTTTGGATGATAGCTGTCATTTATAACTCTGCAGGTTTGTGAATTACAGTGCCCCTGAGCTCCTTTCTTCAACTCGCTTTCTTGTGAGCTGGCCGCAACACCGCAGGATTGCTTCAGGCCCTAATCTGGTTCCGGCATGGCACGCTGAGCCTTTGGTTAATTCCTCTTCCTGGTGGGAAATGAGAGTTAAATTTTCCCGTCCAGACACCTCCAGCTAGTCTCTCATTGGTTCTCCCTATTCCTGTTCATCTTCCGCGGAATTTGCAAACTGGGCCAAACAGGAGGTTAAAGGCACTGACTCTCCAAGTCGGGAGAGTGTTAGTAAAGCATCTGGAATGTTGCACCCGAGTACCAGGGGACGAGACCTGAGACATATTTCAACACGTCTCCCGATCACATGGTTGATCATACTCTGGGTTCCACATGCATGTTTTAGCTGAAGGAAGAATCCCTTAAACCTGGAGAGTTGAGACCCGTGGAATGGGTACCATGCAATATGACTTCAAAGGGTCTTCATTTGCTCACCAAAACTCTCCAATCCTATCACTGCTGCGTTTTTGCCCCTGTACTCACGATTGATTCACTTTCAGAGACATAGCAATCCATAGGTTTTAAGGTACTTACTAGTCAGGTACATTATTAGGCGTTTAATATGGGGTTTTGAGTCCATTTCGTTGAGCAAGGAGTAGCTCTTGTCTATTACATATTTGGCTTAAGGAACTTTATCTGTGCTCATTTCAATCTCTGGTTTTATGCAGCACCCCAACTCACCTTTCCCCTTAAGCAAGCATAAGTTGGTTTTCTAAATTTGGGACCATGTTCTGTTTTGAAATTCAGTTCCTGTGTAGCCAAGTTTACATTCCGTGTATTAGTGATATCTTATGATGTTTCTTTTTCTGTGTGACTTATTTCAGTTAGAATCATCATACCTGAATCCACGCATTATGCTGCTATGGGCCTGATGACATAGATGTCATTGCTGAGTGATATTGCATTGTACGTAAGTACCACAACTTCTTTATCCATTTTTCGCTTTATGCGATATTGAACTTGTACCGTAAACGAGTTTCTTGTAAACAGAGCCATCCCAAACTTTGGGGTGGCTGTGTCTTTTTGATTTTAATTTCCCTAAGCTATAGGACCATAAGTGGAAGTGCCCTAGGCTCTGTTGCTTTGTTTTTTAGATGTTTCAGGAAACACCATACACTTCTCCCGAGTGGCTGTTGGCAATTTACATCCCGCCCATCAGCATAACAAGGCTCCCAGTTCTCCATGGCCTGTCCTGCCTTTCTGGATTTTACACTTTTTTCAGATGGCCCTTTTGACGGGGGGGAAGTGAGACTTCATTGTAGTGCAGATTTCCTTTGCAAGCTTGCTTGGTTGGCCAAAAAGGGCGTATGCGTTTTTTCCTGAATATATTCAGGAAAAAATGCATACGCCCTTTTTGGCCAAGTGCATCATTGTCGACCTTCTGCCTCTTTTCCTATGCTTTAAATGCAATTCCAGTCTACCTCCTGAAATCGGTTTCCTGCAATTCTGCCCGGCTTTCAAGTCCTCTTGGCAGCCTTACTTCAGTATATTTTTGGATGATAGCTGTCATTTATAACTCTGCAGGTTTGTGAATTACAGTGCCCCTGAGCTCCTTTCTTCAACTCGCTTTCTTGTGAGCTGGCCGCAACACCGCAGGATTGCTTCAGGCCCTAATCTGGTTCCGGCATGGCACGCTGAGCCTTTGGTTAATTCCTCTTCCTGGTGGGAAATGAGAGTTAAATTTTCCCGTCCAGACACCTCCAGCTAGTCTCTCATTGGTTCTCCCTATTCCTGTTCATCTTCCGCGGAATTTGCAAACTGGGCCAAACAGGAGGTTAAAGGCACTGACTCTCCAAGTCGGGAGAGTGTTAGTAAAGCATCTGGAATGTTGCACCCGAGTACCAGGGGACGAGACCTGAGACATATTTCAACACGTCTCCCGATCACACGGCTGATCATACTCTGGGTTCCACATGCATGTTTTAGCTGAAGGAAGAATCCCTTAAACCTGGAGAGTTGAGACCCGTGGAATGGGTACCATGCAATATGACTTCAAAGGGTCTTCATTTGCTCACCAAAACTCTCCAATCCTATCACTGCTGCGTTTTTGCCCCTGTACTCACGATTGATTCACTTTCAGAGACATAGCAATCCATAGGTTTTAAGATACTTACTAGTCAGGTACATTATTAGGCGTTTAATATGGGGTTTTGAGTCCATTTCGTTGAGCAAGGAGTAGCTCTTGTCTATTACATATTTGGCTTAAGGAACTTTATCTGTGCTCATTTCAATCTCTGGTTTTATGCAGCACCCCAACTCACCTTTCCCCTTAAGCAAGCATAAGTTGATTTTCTAAATTTGGGACCATGTTCTGTTTTGAAATTCAGTTCCTGTGTAGCCAAGTTTACATTCCGTGTATTAGTGATATCTTATGATGTTTCTTTTTCTGTGTGACTTATTTCAGTTAGAATCATCATACCTGAATCCACTCGTTATGCTGCTATGGGCCTGATGACATAGATGTCATTGCTGAGTGATATTGCATTGTACGTAAGTACCACAACTTCTTTATCCATTTTTCGCTTTATGCGATATTGAACTTGTACCGTAAACGAGGTTCTTGTAAACAGAGCCGTCCCAAACTTTGGGGTGGCTGTGTCTTTTTGATTTTAATTTCCCTAAGCTATAGGACCATAAGTGGAAGTGCCCTAGGCTCTGTTGGTTTGTTTTTTAGATGTTTCAGGAAACACCATACACTTCTCCCGAGTGGCTGTTGGCAATTTACATCCCGCCCATCAGCATAACAAGGCTCCCAGTTCTCCATGGCCTGTCCTGCCTTTCTGGATTTTACACTTTTTTCAGATGGCCCTCTTGACCGGGGGAAAGTGAGACTTCATTGTAGTGCAGATTTCCTTTGCAAGCTTGCTTGGTTGGCCAAAAAGGGCGTATGCGTTTTTTCCTGAATATATTCAGGAAAAAACGCATACGCCCTTTTTGGCCAAGTGCATCATTGTCGACCTTCTGCCTCTTTTCCTATGCTTTAAATGCAATTCCAGTCTACCTCCTGAAATCGGTTTCCTGCAATTCTGCCTGGCTTTCAAGTCCTCTTGGCAGCCTTACTCCAGTATATTTTTGGATGATAGCTGTCATTTATAACTCTGCAGGTTTGTGAATTACAGTGCCCCTGAGCTCCTTTCTTCAACTCGCTTTCTTGTGAGCTGGCCGCAACACCGCAGGATTGCTTCAGGCCCTAATCTGGTTCCGGCATGGCACGCTGAGCCTTTGGTTAATTCCTCTTCCTGGTGGGAAATTAGAGTTAAATTTTCCCGTCCAGACACCTCCAGCTAGTCTCTCATTGGTTCTCCCTATTCCTGTTCATCTTCCGCGGAATTTGCAAACTGGGCCAAACAGGAGGTTAAAGGCACTGACTCTCCAAGTCGGGAGAGTGTTAGTAAAGCATCTGGAATGTTTCACCCGAGTACCAGGGGACGAGACCTGAGACATATTTCAACACGTCTCCCGATCACACGGTTGATCATACTCTGGGTTCCACATGCATGTTTTAGCTGAAGGAAGAATCCCTTAAACCTGGAGAGTTGAGACCCGTGGAATGGGTACCATGCAATATGACTTCAAAGGGTCTTCATTTGCTCACCAAAACTCTCCAATCCTATCACTGCTGCGTTTTTGCCCCTGTACTCACGATTGATTCACTTTCAGAGACATAGCAATCCATAGGTTTTAAGATACTTACTAGTCAGGTACATTATTAGGCGTTTAATATGGGGTTTTGAGTCCATTTCGTTGAGCAAGGAGTAGCTCTTGCCTATTACATATTTGGCTTAAGGAACTTTATCTGTGCTCATTTCAATCTCTGGTTTTATGCAGCACCCCAACTCACCTTTCCCCTTAAGCAAGCATAAGTTGATTTTCTAAATTTGGGACCATGTTCTGTTTTGAAATTCAGTTCCTGTGTAGCCAAGTTTACATTCCGTGTATTAGTGATATCTTATGATGTTTCTTTTTCTGTGTGACTTATTTCAGTTAGAATCATCATACCTGAATCCACGCATTATGCTGCTATGGGCCTGATGACATAGATGTCATTGCTGAGTGATATTGCATTGTACGTAAGTACCACAACTTCTTTATCCATTTTTCGCTTTATGCGATATTGAACTTGTACCGTAAACGAGTTTCTTGTAAACAGAGCCATCCCAAACTTTGGGGTGGCTGTGTCTTTTTGATTTTAATTTCCCTAAGCTATAGGACCATAAGTGGAAGTGCCCTAGGCTCTGTTGCTTTGTTTTTTAGATGTTTCAGGAAACACCATACACTTCTCCCGAGTGGCTGTTGGCAATTTACATCCCGCCCATCAGCATAACAAGGCTCCCAGTTCTCCATGGCCTGTCCTGCCTTTCTGGATTTTACACTTTTTTCAGATGGCCCTTTTGACGGGGGGGAAGTGAGACTTCATTGTAGTGCAGATTTCCTTTGCAAGCTTGCTTGGTTGGCCAAAAAGGGCGTATGCGTTTTTTCCTGAATATATTCAGGAAAAAACGCATACGCCCTTTTTGGCCAAGTGCATCATTGTCGACCTTCTGCCTCTTTTCCTATGCTTTAAATGCAATTCCAGTCTACCTCCTGAAATCGGTTTCCTGCAATTCTGCCCGGCTTTCAAGTCCTCTTGGCAGCCTTACTTCAGTATATTTTTGGATGATAGCTGTCATTTATAACTCTGCAGGTTTGTGAATTACAGTGCCCCTGAGCTCCTTTCTTCAACTCGCTTTCTTGTGAGCTGGCCGCAACACCGCAGGATTGCTTCAGGCCCTAATCTGGTTCCGGCATGGCACGCTGAGCCTTTGGTTAATTCCTCTTCCTGGTGGGAAATGAGAGTTAAATTTTCCCGTCCAGACACCTCCAGCTAGTCTCTCATTGGTTCTCCCTATTCCTGTTCATCTTCCGCGGAATTTGCAAACTGGGCCAAACAGGAGGTTAAAGGCACTGACTCTCCAAGTCGGGAGAGTGTTAGTAAAGCATCTGGAATGTTGCACCCGAGTACCAGGGGACGAGACCTGAGACATATTTCAACACGTCTCCCGATCACACGGTTGATCATACTCTGGGTTCCACATGCATGTTTTAGCTGAAGGAAGAATCCCTTAAACCTGGAGAGTTGAGACCCGTGGAATGGGTACCATGCAATATGACTTCAAAGGGTCTTCATTTGCTCACCAAAACTCTCCAATCCTATCACTGCTGCGTTTTTGCCCCTGTACTCACGATTGATTCACTTTCAGAGACATAGCAATCCATAGGTTTTAAGGTACTTACTAGTCAGGTACATTATTAGGCGTTTAATATGGGGTTTTGAGTCCATTTCGTTGAGCAAGGAGTAGCTCTTGTCTATTACATATTTGGCTTAAGGAACTTTATCTGTGCTCATTTCAATCTCTGGTTTTATGCAGCACCCCAACTCACCTTTCCCCTTAAGCAAGCATAAGTTGGTTTTCTAAATTTGGGACCATGTTCTGTTTTGAAATTCAGTTCCTGTGTAGCCAAGTTTACATTCCGTGTATTAGTGATATCTTATGATGTTTCTTTTTCTGTGTGACTTATTTCAGTTAGAATCATCATACCTGAATCCACGCATTATGCTGCTATGGGCCTGATGACATAGATGTCATTGCTGAGTGATATTGCATTGTACGTAAGTACCACAACTTCTTTATCCATTTTTCGCTTTATGCGATATTGAACTTGTACCGTAAACGAGTTTCTTGTAAACAGAGCCATCCCAAACTTTGGGGTGGCTGTGTCTTTTTGATTTTAATTTCCCTAAGCTATAGGACCATAAGTGGAAGTGCCCTAGGCTCTGTTGCTTTGTTTTTTAGATGTTTCAGGAAACACCATACACTTCTCCCGAGTGGCTGTTGGCAATTTACATCCCGCCCATCAGCATAACAAGGCTCCCAGTTCTCCATGGCCTGTCCTGCCTTTCTGGATTTTACACTTTTTTCAGATGGCCCTTTTGACGGGGGGGGAAGTGAGACTTCATTGTAGTGCAGATTTCCTTTGCAAGCTTGCTTGGTTGGCCAAAAAGGGCGTATGCGTTTTTTCCTGAATATATTCAGGAAAAAACGCATACGCCCTTTTTGGCCAAGTGCATCATTGTCGACCTTCTGCCTCTTTTCCTATGCTTTAAATGCAATTCCAGTCTACCTCCTGAAATCGGTTTCCTGCAATTCTGCCCGGCTTTCAAGTCCTCTTGGCAGACTTACTTCAGTATATTTTTGGATGATAGCTGTCATTTATAACTCTGCAGGTTTGTGAATTACAGTGCCCCTGAGCTCCTTTCTTCAACTCGCTTTCTTGTGAGCTGGCCGCAACACCGCAGGATTGCTTCAGGCCCTAATCTGGTTCCGGCATGGCACGCTGAGCCTTTGGTTAATTCCTCTTCCTGGTGGGAAATGAGAGTTAAATTTTCCCGTCCAGACACCTCCAGCTAGTCTCTCATTGGTTCTCCCTATTCCTGTTCATCTTCCGCGGAATTTGCAAACTGGGCCAAACAGGAGGTTAAAGGCACTGACTCTCCAAGTCGGGAGAGTGTTAGTAAAGCATCTGGAATGTTGCACCCGAGTACCAGGGGACGAGACCTGAGACATATTTCAACACGTCTCCCGATCACATGGTTGATCATACTCTGGGTTCCACATGCATGTTTTAGCTGAAGGAAGAATCCCTTAAACCTGGAGAGTTGAGACCCGTGGAATGGGTACCATGCAATATGACTTCAAAGGGTCTTCATTTGCTCACCAAAACTCTCCAATCCTATCACTGCTGCGTTTTTGCCCCTGTACTCACGATTGATTCACTTTCAGAGACATAGCAATCCATAGGTTTTAAGGTACTTACTAGTCAGGTACATTATTAGGCGTTTAATATGGGGTTTTGAGTCCATTTCGTTGAGCAAGGAGTAGCTCTTGTCTATTACATATTTGGCTTAAGGAACTTTATCTGTGCTCATTTCAATCTCTGGTTTTATGCAGCACCCCAACTCACCTTTCCCCTTAAGCAAGCATAAGTTGGTTTTCTAAATTTGGGACCATGTTCTGTTTTGAAATTCAGTTCCTGTGTAGCCAAGTTTACATTCCGTGTATTAGTGATATCTTATGATGTTTCTTTTTCTGTGTGACTTATTTCAGTTAGAATCATCATACCTGAATCCACGCATTATGCTGCTATGGGCCTGATGACATAGATGTCATTGCTGAGTGATATTGCATTGTACGTAAGTACCACAACTTCTTTATCCATTTTTCGCTTTATGCGATATTGAACTTGTACCGTAAACGAGTTTCTTGTAAACAGAGCCATCCCAAACTTTGGGGTGGCTGTGTCTTTTTGATTTTAATTTCCCTAAGCTATAGGACCATAAGTGGAAGTGCCCTAGGCTCTGTTGCTTTGTTTTTTAGATGTTTCAGGAAACACCATACACTTCTCCCGAGTGGCTGTTGGCAATTTACATCCCGCCCATCAGCATAACAAGGCTCCCAGTTCTCCATGGCCTGTCCTGCCTTTCTGGATTTTACACTTTTTTCAGATGGCCCTTTTGACGGGGGGGAAGTGAGACTTCATTGTAGTGCAGATTTCCTTTGCAAGCTTGCTTGGTTGGCCAAAAAGGGCGTATGCGTTTTTTCCTGAATATATTCAGGAAAAAACGCATACGCCCTTTTTGGCCAAGTGCATCATTGTCGACCTTCTGCCTCTTTTCCTATGCTTTAAATGCAATTCCAGTCTACCTCCTGAAATCGGTTTCCTGCAATTCTGCCCGGCTTTCAAGTCCTCTTGGCAGCCTTACTTCAGTATATTTTTGGATGATAGCTGTCATTTATAACTCTGCAGGTTTGTGAATTACAGTGCCCCTGAGCTCCTTTCTTCAACTCGCTTTCTTGTGAGCTGGCCGCAACACCGCAGGATTGCTTCAGGCCCTAATCTGGTTCCGGCATGGCACGCTGAGCCTTTGGTTAATTCCTCTTCCTGGTGGGAAATGAGAGTTAAATTTTCCCGTCCAGACACCTCCAGCTAGTCTCTCATTGGTTCTCCCTATTCCTGTTCATCTTCCGCGGAATTTGCAAACTGGGCCAAACAGGAGGTTAAAGGCACTGACTCTCCAAGTCGGGAGAGTGTTAGTAAAGCATCTGGAATGTTGCACCCGAGTACCAGGGGACGAGAACTGAGACATATTTCAACACGTCTCCCGATCACACGGTTGATCATACTCTGGGTTCCACATGCATGTTTTAGCTGAAGGAAGAATCCCTTAAACCTGGAGAGTTGAGACCCGTGGAATGGGTACCATGCAATATGACTTCAAAGGGTCTTCATTTGCTCACCAAAACTCTCCAATCCTATCACTGCTGCGTTTTTGCCCCTGTACTCACGATTGATTCACTTTCAGAGACATAGCAATCCATAGGTTTTAAGATACTTACTAGTCAGGTACATTATTAGGCATTTAATATGGGGTTTTGAGTCCATTTCGTTGAGCAAGGAGTAGCTCTTGTCTATTACATATTTGGCTTAAGGAACTTTATCTGTGCTCATTTCAATCTCTGGTTTTATGCAGCACCCCAACTCACCTTTCCCCTTAAGCAAGCATAAGTTGGTTTTCTAAATTTGGGACCATGTTCTGTTTTGAAATTCAGTTCCTGTGTAGCCAAGTTTACATTCCGTGTATTAGTGATATCTTATGATGTTTCTTTTTCTGTGTGACTTATTTCAGTTAGAATCATCATACCTGAATCCACTCATTATGCTGCTATGGGCCTGATGACATAGATGTCATTGCTGAGTGATATTGCATTGTACGTAAGTACCACAACTTCTTTATCCATTTTTCGCTTTATGCGATATTGAACTTGTACCGTAAACGAGTTTCTTGTAAACAGAGCCATCCCAAACTTTGGGGTGGCTGTGTCTTTTTGATTTTAATTTCCCTAAGCTATAGGACCATAAGTGGAAGTGCCCTAGGCTCTGTTGCTTTGTTTTTTAGATGTTTCAGGAAACACCATACACTTCTCCCGAGTGGCTGTTGGCAATGTACATCCCGCCCATCAGCATAACAAGGCTCCCAGTTCTCCATGGCCTGTCCTGCCTTTCTGGATTTTACACTTTTTTCAGATGGCCCTTTTGACGGGGGGGAAGTGAGACTTCATTGTAGTGCAGATTTCCTTTGCAAGCTTGCTTGGTTGGCCAAAAAGGGCGTATGCGTTTTTTCCTGAATATATTCAGGAAAAAACGCATACGCCCTTTTTGGCCAAGTGCATCATTGTCGACCTTCTGCCTCTTTTCCTATGCTTTAAATGCAATTCCAGTCTACCTCCTGAAATCGGTTTCCTGCAATTCTGCCCGGCTTTCAAGTCCTCTTGGCAGCCTTACTTCAGTATATTTTTGGATGATAGCTGTCATTTATAACTCTGCAGGTTTGTGAATTACAGTGCCCCTGAGCTCCTTTCTTCAACTCGCTTTCTTGTGAGCTGGCCGCAACACCGCAGGATTGCTTCAGGCCCTAATCTGGTTCCGGCATGGCACGCTGAGCCTTTGGTTAATTCCTCTTCCTGGTGGGAAATGAGAGTTAAATTTTCCCGTCCAGACACCTCCAGCTAGTCTCTCATTGGTTCTCCCTATTCCTGTTCATCTTCCGCGGAATTTGCAAACTGGGCCAAACAGGAGGTTAAAGGCACTGACTCTCCAAGTCGGGAGAGTGTTAGTAAAGCATCTGGAATGTTGCACCCGAGTACCAGGGGACGAGAACTGAGACATATTTCAACACGTCTCCCGATCACACGGTTGATCATACTCTGGGTTCCACATGCATGTTTTAGCTGAAGGAAGAATCCCTTAAACCTGGAGAGTTGAGACCCGTGGAATGGGTACCATGCAATATGACTTCAAAGGGTCTTCATTTGCTCACCAAAACTCTCCAATCCTATCACTGCTGCGTTTTTGCCCCTGTACTCACGATTGATTCACTTTCAGAGACATAGCAATCCATAGGTTTTAAGATACTTACTAGTCAGGTACATTATTAGGCGTTTAATATGGGGTGTTGAGTCCATTTCGTTGAGCAAGGAGTAGCTCTTGTCTATTACATATTTGGCTTAAGGAACTTTATCTGTGCTCATTTCAATCTCTGGTTTTATGCAGCACCCCAACTCACCTTTCCCCTTAAGCAAGCATAAGTTGATTTTCTAAATTTGGGACCATGTTCTGTTTTGAAATTCAGTTCCTGTGTAGCCAAGTTTACATTCCGTGTATTAGTGATATCTTATGATGTTTCTTTTTCTGTGTGACTTATTTCAGTTAGAATCATCATACCTGAATCCACTCATTATGCTGCTATGGGCCTGATGACATAGATGTCATTGCTGAGTGATATTGCATTGTACGTAAGTACCACAACTTCTTTATCCATTTTTCGCTTTATGCGATATTGAACTTGTACCGTAAACGAGGTTCTTGTAAACAGAGCCGTCCCAAACTTTGGGGTGGCTGTGTCTTTTTGATTTTAATTTCCCTAAGCTATAGGACCATAAGTGGAAGTGCCCTAGGCTCTGTTGCTTTGTTTTTTAGATGTTTCAGGAAACACCATACACTTCTCCCGAGTGGCTGTTGGCAATTTACATCCCGCCCATCAGCATAACAAGGCTCCCAGTTCTCCATGGCCTGTCCTGCCTTTCTGGATTTTACACTTTTTTCAGATGGCCCTTTTGAGGGGGGGGAAGTGAGACTTCATTGTAGTGCAGATTTCCTTTGCAAGCTTGCTTGGTTGGCCAAAAAGGGCGTATGCGTTTTTTCCTGAATATATTCAGGAAAAAACGCATACGCCCTTTTTGGCCAAGTGCATCATTGTCGACCTTCTGCCTCTTTTCCTATGCTTTAAATGCAATTCCAGTCTACCTCCTGAAATCGGTTTCCTGCAATTCTGCCCGGCTTTCAAGTCCTCTTGGCAGCCTTACTTCAGTATATTTTTGGATGATAGCTGTCATTTATAACTCTGCAGGTTTGTGAATTACAGTGCCCCTGAGCTCCTTTCTTCAACTCGCTTTCTTGTGAGCTGGCCGCAACACCGCAGGATTGCTTCAGGCCCTAATCTGGTTCCGGCATGGCACGCTGAGCCTTTGGTTAATTCCTCTTCCTGGTGGGAAATGAGAGTTAAATTTTCCCGTCCAGACACCTCCAGCTAGTCTCTCATTGGTTCTCCCTATTTCTGTTCATCTTCCGCGGAATTTGCAAACTGGGCCAAACAGGAGGTTAAAGGCACTGACTCTCCAAGTCGGGAGAGTGTTAGTAAAGCATCTGGAATGTTGCACCCGAGTACCAGGGGACGAGAACTGAGACATATTTCAACACGTCTCCCGATCACACGGTTGATCATATTCTGGGTTCCACATGCATGTTTTAGCTGAAGGAAGAATCCCTTAAACCTGGAGAGTTGAGACCCGTGGAATGGGTACCATGCAATATGACTTCAAAGGGTCTTCATTTGCTCACCAAAACTCTCCAATCCTATCACTGCTGCGTTTTTGCCCCTGTACTCACGATTGATTCACTTTCAGAGACATAGCAATCCATAGGTTTTAAGATACTTACTAGTCAGGTACATTATTAGGCGTTTAATATGGGGTGTTGAGTCCATTTCGTTGAGCAAGGAGTAGCTCTTGTCTATTACATATTTGGCTTAAGGAACTTTATCTGTGCTCATTTCAATCTCTGGTTTTATGCAGCACCCCAACTCACCTTTCCCCTTAAGCAAGCATAAGTTGATTTTCTAAATTTGGGACCATGTTCTGTTTTGAAATTCAGTTCCTGTGTAGCCAAGTTTACATTCCGTGTATTAGTGATATCTTATGATGTTTCTTTTTCTGTGTGACTTATTTCAGTTAGAATCATCATACCTGAATCCACTCATTATGCTGCTATGGGCCTGATGACATAGATGTCATTGCTGAGTGATATTGCATTGTACGTAAGTACCACAACTTCTTTATCCATTTTCCGCTTTATGCGATATTGAACTTGTACCGTAAACGAGTTTCTTGTAAACAGATCCATCCCATACTTTGGGGTGGCTGTGTCTTTTTGATTTTAATTTCCCTAAGCTATAGGACCATAAGTGGAAGTGCCCTAGGCTCTGTTGCTTTGTTTTTTAGATGTTTCAGGAAACACCATACACTTCTCCCGAGTGGCTGTTGGCAATGTACATCCCGCCCATCAGCATAACAAGGCTCCCAGTTCTCCATGGCCTGTCCTGCCTTTCTGGATTTTACACTTTTTTCAGATGGCCCTTTTGACGGGGGGGAAGTGAGACTTCATTGTAGTGCAGATTTCCTTTGCAAGCTTGCTTGGTTGGCCAAAAAGGGCGTATGCGTTTTTTCCTGAATATATTCAGGAAAAAACGCATACGCCCTTTTTGGCCAAGTGCATCATTGTCGACCTTCTGCCTCTTTTCCTATGCTTTAAATGCAATTCCAGTCTACCTCCTGAAATCGGTTTCCTGCAATTCTGCCCGGCTTTCAAGTCCTCTTGGCAGCCTTACTTCAGTATATTTTTGGATGATAGCTGTCATTTATAACTCTGCAGGTTTGTGAATTACAGTGCCCCTGAGCTCCTTTCTTCAACTCGCTTTCTTGTGAGCTGGCCGCAACACCGCAGGATTGCTTCAGGCCCTAATCTGGTTCCGGCATGGCACGCTGAGCCTTTGGTTAATTCCTCTTCCTGGTGGGAAATGAGAGTTAAATTTTCCCGTCCAGACACCTCCAGCTAGTCTCTCATTGGTTCTCCCTATTCCTGTTCATCTTCCGCGGAATTTGCAAACTGGGCCAAACAGGAGGTTAAAGGCACTGACTCTCCAAGTCGGGAGAGTGTTAGTAAAGCATCTGGAATGTTGCACCCGAGTACCAGGGGACGAGACCTGAGACATATTTCAACACGTCTCCCGATCACATGGTTGATCATACTCTGGGTTCCACATGCATGTTTTAGCTGAAGGAAGAATCCCTTAAACCTGGAGAGTTGAGACCCGTGGAATGGGTACCATGCAATATGACTTCAAAGGGTCTTCATTTGCTCACCAAAACTCTCCAATCCTATCACTGCTGCGTTTTTGCCCCTGTACTCACGATTGATTCACTTTCAGAGACATAGCAATCCATAGGTTTTAAGGTACTTACTAGTCAGGTACATTATTAGGCGTTTAATATGGGGTTTTGAGTCCATTTCGTTGAGCAAGGAGTAGCTCTTGTCTATTACATATTTGGCTTAAGGAACTTTATCTGTGCTCATTTCAATCTCTGGTTTTATGCAGCACCCCAACTCACCTTTCCCCTTAAGCAAGCATAAGTTGGTTTTCTAAATTTGGGACCATGTTCTGTTTTGAAATTCAGTTCCTGTGTAGCCAAGTTTACATTCCGTGTATTAGTGATATCTTATGATGTTTCTTTTTCTGTGTGACTTATTTCAGTTAGAATCATCATACCTGAATCCACGCATTATGCTGCTATGGGCCTGATGACATAGATGTCATTGCTGAGTGATATTGCATTGTACGTAAGTACCACAACTTCTTTATCCATTTTTCGCTTTATGCGATATTGAACTTGTACCGTAAACGAGTTTCTTGTAAACAGAGCCATCCCAAACTTTGGGGTGGCTGTGTCTTTTTGATTTTAATTTCCCTAAGCTATAGGACCATAAGTGGAAGTGCCCTAGGCTCTGTTGCTTTGTTTTTTAGATGTTTCAGGAAACACCATACACTTCTCCCGAGTGGCTGTTGGCAATTTACATCCCGCCCATCAGCATAACAAGGCTCCCAGTTCTCCATGGCCTGTCCTGCCTTTCTGGATTTTACACTTTTTTCAGATGGCCCTTTTGACGGGGGGGAAGTGAGACTTCATTGTAGTGCAGATTTCCTTTGCAAGCTTGCTTGGTTGGCCAAAAAGGGCGTATGCGTTTTTTCCTGAATATATTCAGGAAAAAACGCATACGCCCTTTTTGGCCAAGTGCATCATTGTCGACCTTCTGCCTCTTTTCCTATGCTTTAAATGCAATTCCAGTCTACCTCCTGAAATCGGTTTCCTGCAATTCTGCCCGGCTTTCAAGTCCTCTTGGCAGACTTACTTCAGTATATTTTTGGATGATAGCTGTCATTTATAACTCTGCAGGTTTGTGAATTACAGTGCCCCTGAGCTCCTTTCTTCAACTCGCTTTCTTGTGAGCTGGCCGCAACACCGCAGGATTGCTTCAGGCCCTAATCTGGTTCCGGCATGGCACGCTGAGCCTTTGGTTAATTCCTCTTCCTGGTGGGAAATGAGAGTTAAATTTTCCCGTCCAGACACCTCCAGCTAGTCTCTCATTGGTTCTCCCTATTCCTGTTCATCTTCCGCGGAATTTGCAAACTGGGCCAAACAGGAGGTTAAAGGCACTGACTCTCCAAGTCGGGAGAGTGTTAGTAAAGCATCTGGAATGTTGCACCCGAGTACCAGGGGACGAGACCTGAGACATATTTCAACACGTCTCCCGATCACACGGTTGATCATACTCTGGGTTCCACATGCATGTTTTAGCTGAAGGAAGAATCCCTTAAACCTGGAGAGTTGAGACCCGTGGAATGGGTACCATGCAATATGACTTCAAAGGGTCTTCATTTGCTCACCAAAACTCTCCAATCCTATCACTGCTGCGTTTTTGCCCCTGTACTCACGATTGATTCACTTTCAGAGACATAGCAATCCATAGGTTTTAAGGTACTTACTAGTCAGGTACATTATTAGGCGTTTAATATGGGGTTTTGAGTCCATTTCGTTGAGCAAGGAGTAGCTCTTGTCTATTACATATTTGGCTTAAGGAACTTTATCTGTGCTCATTTCAATCTCTGGTTTTATGCAGCACCCCAACTCACCTTTCCCCTTAAGCAAGCATAAGTTGGTTTTCTAAATTTGGGACCATGTTCTGTTTTGAAATTCAGTTCCTGTGTAGCCAAGTTTACATTCCGTGTATTAGTGATATCTTATGATGTTTCTTTTTCTGTGTGACTTATTTCAGTTAGAATCATCATACCTGAATCCACGCATTATGCTGCTATGGGCCTGATGACATAGATGTCATTGCTGAGTGATATTGCATTGTACGTAAGTACCACAACTTCTTTATCCATTTTTCGCTTTATGCGATATTGAACTTGTACCGTAAACGAGTTTCTTGTAAACAGAGCCATCCCAAACTTTGGGGTGGCTGTGTCTTTTTGATTTTAATTTCCCTAAGCTATAGGACCATAAGTGGAAGTGCCCTAGGCTCTGTTGCTTTGTTTTTTAGATGTTTCAGGAAACACCATACACTTCTCCCGAGTGGCTGTTGGCAATTTACATCCCGCCCATCAGCATAACAAGGCTCCCAGTTCTCCATGGCCTGTCCTGCCTTTCTGGATTTTACACTTTTTTCAGATGGCCCTTTTGACGGGGGGGAAGTGAGACTTCATTGTAGTGCAGATTTCCTTTGCAAGCTTGCTTGGTTGGCCAAAAAGGGCGTATGCGTTTTTTCCTGAATATATTCAGGAAAAAACGCATACGCCCTTTTTGGCCAAGTGCATCATTGTCGACCTTCTGCCTCTTTTCCTATGCTTTAAATGCAATTCCAGTCTACCTCCTGAAATCGGTTTCCTGCAATTCTGCCCGGCTTTCAAGTCCTCTTGGCAGCCTTACTTCAGTATATTTTTGGATGATAGCTGTCATTTATAACTCTGCAGGTTTGTGAATTACAGTGCCCCTGAGCTCCTTTCTTCAACTCGCTTTCTTGTGAGCTGGCCGCAACACCGCAGGATTGCTTCAGGCCCTAATCTGGTTCCGGCATGGCACGCTGAGCCTTTGGTTAATTCCTCTTCCTGGTGGGAAATGAGAGTTAAATTTTCCCGTCCAGACACCTCCAGCTAGTCTCTCATTGGTTCTCCCTATTCCTGTTCATCTTCCGCAGAATTTGCAAACTGGGCCAAACAGGAGGTTAAAGGCACTGACTCTCCAAGTCGGGAGAGTGTTAGTAAAGCATCTGGAATGTTGCACCCGAGTACCAGGGGACGAGACCTGAGACATATTTCAACACGTCTCCCGATCACACGGTTGATCATACTCTGGGTTCCACATGCATGTTTTAGCTGAAGGAAGAATCCCTTAAACCTGGAGAGTTGAGACCCGTGGAATGGGTACCATGCAATATGACTTCAAAGGGTCTTCATTTGCTCACCAAAACTCTCCAATCCTATCACTGCTGCGTTTTTGCCCCTGTACTCACGATTGATTCACTTTCAGAGACATAGCAATCCATAGGTTTTAAGATACTTACTAGTCAGGTACATTATTAGGCATTTAATATGGGGTTTTGAGTCCATTTCGTTGAGCAAGGAGTAGCTCTTGTCTATTACATATTTGGCTTAAGGAACTTTATCTGTGCTCATTTCAATCTCTGGTTTTATGCAGCACCCCAACTCACCTTTCCCCTTAAGCAAGCATAAGTTGGTTTTCTAAATTTGGGACCATGTTCTGTTTTGAAATTCAGTTCCTGTGTAGCCAAGTTTACATTCCGTGTATTAGTGATATCTTATGATGTTTCTTTTTCTGTGTGACTTATTTCAGTTAGAATCATCATACCTGAATCCACTCATTATGCTGCTATGGGCCTGATGACATAGATGTCATTGCTGAGTGATATTGCATTGTACGTAAGTACCACAACTTCTTTATCCATTTTTCGCTTTATGCGATATTGAACTTGTACCGTAAACGAGTTTCTTGTAAACAGAGCCATCCCAAACTTTGGGGTGGCTGTGTCTTTTTGATTTTAATTTCCCTAAGCTATAGGACCATAAGTGGAAGTGCCCTAGGCTCTGTTGCTTTGTTTTTTAGATGTTTCAGGAAACACCATACACTTCTCCCGAGTGGCTGTTGGCAATTTACATCCTGCCCATCAGCATAACAAGGCTCCCAGTTCTCCATGGCCTGTCCTGCCTTTCTGGATTTTACACTTTTTTCAGATGGCCCTTTTGACCGGGGGGAAGTGAGACTTCATTGTAGTGCAGATTTCCTTTGCAGGCTTGCTTGGTTGGCCAAAAAGTGCGTATGCGTTTTTTCCTGAATATATTCAGGAAAAAACGCATACGCCCTTTTTGGCCAAGTGCATCATTGTGGACGTTCTGCCTCTTTTCCTATGCTTTAAATGCAATTCCAGTCCACCTCCTGAAATTGGTTTCCTGCAATTCTGCCCCGCTTTCAAGTCCTCTTGGCAGCCATACTTCAGTATATTTTTGGACGATAGCTGTCATTTATAACTCTGCAGGTTTGTGAATTACAGTGCCCCTGAGCTCCTTTCTTCAACTCGCTTTCTTGTGAGCTGGCCGCAACACCGCAGTATTGCTTCAGGCCCTAATCTAGTTCCACCACGGCACGCTGAGCCTTTGGTTAATTCCTCTTCCTGGTGGGAAATGAGAGTTAAATTTGCCCGTCCAGACACCTCCAGCTAGTCTCTCATTGGTTCTCCATATTCCTGTTCATCTTCCGCAGAAATTGCAAACTGGGCCAAACAGGAGGTTAAAGGCACTGATTCTCCAAGTCGGGAGAGTGTTAATAAAGCGTCTGGAATGTTGCACCCGAGTACCAGGGGACGAGAACTGAGACATATTTCAACACGTCTCCCGATCACACGGTTGATCATACTCTGGGTTCCACATGCATGTTTTAGCTGAAGGAAGAATCCCTTAAACCTGGAGAGTTGAGACCCGTGGAATGGGTACCATGCAATATGACATCAAAGGGTCTTCATTTGCTCACCGAACCTCTCCAATCCTATCACTGCTGCGTTTATGCCCCTGCACACATGCTTGATTCTCTTTCAGAGACATAGCAATCCATAGGTTTTCAGATACTTACTTGTTAGGTACATTCTTAGGTGTTTAATATGGGGTGTTGAGTCCATTTCGTTGAACAAGGAGTAGCTCTTGTCTATTACATATTTGGCTTAAGGAACTTTATCTGTGCTCATTTCAATCTGTGGTTTTATGCAGCACCCCAACTCACCTTTCCCCTTAAGCAAGCATAAGTTGGTTTTCTAAATTTGAGACCCTCTTCGTCTTTGTAAACCAGTTCCTGTGTAGCCAAGTTTACATTCCGTGTATTAGTGATATCTTATGATGTTTCTTTTTCTGTGTGACTTATTTCAGTTAGAATCATCATACCTGAATCCACTCATTATGCTGCTATTGGCCTGATGACATAGATTTAATTGCTGAGTGATATTGCATTGTACGTAATTACCACAACTTCTTTATCCATTTTCCACTTTCTGCGATATTGAACTTGTACCATAAACGCGGTTCTTGTAAACAGAGTTGTCCCAAACTTTTGGGTGGCTGTGTCTTTTTGATTTTAATTTCCCTAATCTATAGTACCATAAGTGGAAGTGCCCTAGGCTCTGTTGCTTTGTTTTTTACATGTTTCAGGAAACACCATACACTTCTCCCGAGTGGCTGTTGGCAATTTACATCCCGCCCATCAGCATAACAAGGCTCCCAGTTCTCCATGGCCTGTCCTGCCTTTCTGGATTTTACACTTTTTTCAGATGGCCCTTTTGACGGGGGGGAAGTGAGACTTCATTGTAGTGCAGATTTCCTTTGCAAGCTTGCTTGGTTGGCCAAAAAGGGCGTATGCGTTTTTTCCTGAATATATTCAGGAAAAAACGCATACGCCCTTTTTGGCCAAGTGCATCATTGTCGACCTTCTGCCTCTTTTCCTATGCTTTAAATGCAATTCCAGTCTACCTCCTGAAATCGGTTTCCTGCAATTCTGCCCGGCTTTCAAGTCCTCTTGGCAGCCTTACTTCAGTATATTTTTGGATGATAGCTGTCATTTATAACTCTGCAGGTTTGTGAATTACAGTGCCCCTGAGCTCCTTTCTTCAACTCGCTTTCTTGTGAGCTGGCCGCAACACCGCAGGATTGCTTCAGGCCCTAATCTGGTTCCGGCATGGCACGCTGAGCCTTTGGTTAATTCCTCTTCCTGGTGGGAAATGAGAGTTAAATTTTCCCGTCCAGACACCTCCAGCTAGTCTCTCATTGGTTCTCCCTATTCCTGTTCATCTTCCGCGGAATTTGCAAACTGGGCCAAACAGGAGGTTAAAGGCACTGACTCTCCAAGTCGGGAGAGTGTTAGTAAAGCATCTGGAATGTTGCACCCGAGTACCAGGGGACGAGAACTGAGACATATTTCAACACGTCTCCCGATCACACGGTTGATCATACTCTGGGTTCCACATGCATGTTTTAGCTGAAGGAAGAATCCCTTAAACCTGGAGAGTTGAGACCCGTGGAATGGGTACCATGCAATATGACTTCAAAGGGTCTTCATTTGCTCACCAAAACTCTCCAATCCTATCACTGCTGCGTTTTTGCCCCTGTACTCACGATTGATTCACTTTCAGAGACATAGCAATCCATAGGTTTTAAGATACTTACTAGTCAGGTACATTATTAGGCGTTTAATATGGGGTGTTGAGTCCATTTCGTTGAGCAAGGAGTAGCTCTTGTCTATTACATATTTGGCTTAAGGAACTTTATCTGTGCTCATTTCAATCTCTGGTTTTATGCAGCACCCAAACTCACCTTTCCCCTTAAGCAAGCATAAGTTGATTTTCTAAATTTGGGACCATGTTCTGTTTTGAAATTCAGTTCCTGTGTAGCCAAGTTTACATTCCGTGTATTAGTGATATCTTATGATGTTTCTTTTTCTGTGTGACTTATTTCAGTTAGAATCATCATACCTGAATCCACTCATTATGCTGCTATGGGCCTGATGACATAGATGTCATTGCTGAGTGATATTGCATTGTACGTAAGTACCACAACTTCTTTATCCATTTTTCGCTTTATGCGATATTGAACTTGTACCGTAAACGAGGTTCTTGTAAACAGAGCCGTCCCAAACTTTGGGGTGGCTGTGTCTTTTTGATTTTAATTTCCCTAAGCTATAGGACCATAAGTGGAAGTGCCCTAGGCTCTGTTGCTTTGTTTTTTAGATGTTTCAGGAAACACCATACACTTCTCCCAAGTGGCTGTTGGCAATTTACATCCCGCCCATCAGCATAACAAGGCTCCCAGTTCTCCATGGCCTGTCCTGCCTTTCTGGATTTTACACTTTTTTCAGATGGCCCTTTTGAGGGGGGGGAAGTGAGACTTCATTGTAGTGCAGATTTCCTTTGCAAGCTTGCTTGGTTGGCCAAAAAGGGCGTATGCGTTTTTTCCTGAATATATTCAGGAAAAAACGCATACGCCCTTTTTGGCCAAGTGCATCATTGTCGACCTTCTGCCTCTTTTCCTATGCTTTAAATGCAATTCCAGTCTACCTCCTGAAATCGGTTTCCTGCAATTCTGCCCGGCTTTCAAGTCCTCTTGGCAGCCTTACTTCAGTATATTTTTGGATGATAGCTGTCATTTATAACTCTGCAGGTTTGTGAATTACAGTGCCCCTGAGCTCCTTTCTTCAACTCGCTTTCTTGTGAGCTGGCCGCAACACCGCAGGATTGCTTCAGGCCCTAATCTGGTTCCGGCATGGCACGCTGAGCCTTTGGTTAATTCCTCTTCCTGGTGGGAAATGAGAGTTAAATTTTCCCGTCCAGACACCTCCAGCTAGTCTCTCATTGGTTCTCCCTATTCCTGTTCATCTTCCGCAGAATTTGCAAACTGGGCCAAACAGGAGGTTAAAGGCACTGACTCTCCAAGTCGGGAGAGTGTTAGTAAAGCATCTGGAATGTTGCACCCGAGTACCAGGGGACGAGACCTGAGACATATTTCAACACGTCTCCCGATCACACGGTTGATCATACTCTGGGTTCCACATGCATGTTTTAGCTGAAGGAAGAATCCCTTAAACCTGGAGAGTTGAGACCCGTGGAATGGGTACCATGCAATATGACTTCAAAGGGTCTTCATTTGCTCACCAAAACTCTCCAATCCTATCACTGCTGCGTTTTTGCCCCTGTACTCACGATTGATTCACTTTCAGAGACATAGCAATCCATAGGTTTTAAGATACTTACTAGTGAGGTACATTATTAGGCATTTAATATGGGGTTTTGAGTCCATTTCGTTGAGCAAGGAGTAGCTCTTGTCTATTACATATTTGGCTTAAGGAACTTTATCTGTGCTCATTTCAATCTCTGGTTTTATGCAGCACCCCAACTCACCTTTCCCCTTAAGCAAGCATAAGTTGGTTTTCTAAATTTGGGACCATGTTCTGTTTTGAAATTCAGTTCCTGTGTAGCCAAGTTTACATTCCGTGTATTAGTGATATCTTATGATGTTTCTTTTTCTGTGTGACTTATTTCAGTTAGAATCATCATACCTGAATCCACTCATTATGCTGCTATGGGCCTGATGACATAGATGTCATTGCTGAGTGATATTGCATTGTACGTAAGTACCACAACTTCTTTATCCATTTTTCGCTTTATGCGATATTGAACTTGTACCGTAAACGAGTTTCTTGTAAACAGAGCCATCCCAAACTTTGGGGTGGCTGTGTCTTTTTGATTTTAATTTCCCTAAGCTATAGGACCATAAGTGGAAGTGCCCTAGGCTCTGTTGCTTTGTTTTTTAGATGTTTCAGGAAACACCATACACTTCTCCCGAGTGGCTGTTGGCAATGTACATCCCGCCCATCAGCATAACAAGGCTCCCAGTTCTCCATGGCCTGTCCTGCCTTTCTGGATTTTACACTTTTTTCAGATGGCCCTTTTGACGGGGGGGAAGTGAGACTTCATTGTAGTGCAGATTTCCTTTGCAAGCTTGCTTGGTTGGCCAAAAAGGGCGTATGCGTTTTTTCCTGAATATATTCAGGAAAAAACGCATACGCCCTTTTTGGCCAAGTGCATCATTGTCGACCTTCTGCCTCTTTTCCTATGCTTTAAATGCAATTCCAGTCTACCTCCTGAAATCGGTTTCCTGCAATTCTGCCCGGCTTTCAAGTCCTCTTGGCAGCCTTACTTCAGTATATTTTTGGATGATAGCTGTCATTTATAACTCTGCAGGTTTGTGAATTACAGTGCCCCTGAGCTCCTTTCTTCAACTCGCTTTCTTGTGAGCTGGCCGCAACACCGCAGGATTGCTTCAGGCCCTAATCTGGTTCCGGCATGGCACGCTGAGCCTTTGGTTAATTCCTCTTCCTGGTGGGAAATGAGAGTTAAATTTTCCCGTCCAGACACCTCCAGCTAGTCTCTCATTGGTTCTCCCTATTCCTGTTCATCTTCCGCGGAATTTGCAAACTGGGCCAAACAGGAGGTTAAAGGCACTGACTCTCCAAGTCGGGAGAGTGTTAGTAAAGCATCTGGAATGTTGCACCCGAGTACCAGGGGACGAGAACTGAGACATATTTCAACACGTCTCCCGATCACACGGTTGATCATACTCTGGGTTCCACATGCATGTTTTAGCTGAAGGAAGAATCCCTTAAACCTGGAGAGTTGAGACCCGTGGAATGGGTACCATGCAATATGACTTCAAAGGGTCTTCATTTGCTCACCAAAACTCTCCAATCCTATCACTGCTGCGTTTTTGCCCCTGTACTCACGATTGATTCACTTTCAGAGACATAGCAATCCATAGGTTTTAAGATACTTACTAGTCAGGTACATTATTAGGCGTTTAATATGGGGTGTTGAGTCCATTTCGTTGAGCAAGGAGTAGCTCTTGTCTATTACATATTTGGCTTAAGGAACTTTATCTGTGCTCATTTCAATCTCTGGTTTTATGCAGCACCCCAACTCACCTTTCCCCTTAAGCAAGCATAAGTTGATTTTCTAAATTTGGGACCATGTTCTGTTTTGAAATTCAGTTCCTGTGTAGCCAAGTTTACATTCCGTGTATTAGTGATATCTTATGATGTTTCTTTTTCTGTGTGACTTATTTCAGTTAGAATCATCATACCTGAATCCACTCATTATGCTGCTATGGGCCTGATGACATAGATGTCATTGCTGAGTGATATTGCATTGTACGTAAGTACCACAACTTCTTTATCCATTTTTCGCTTTATGCGATATTGAACTTGTACCGTAAACGAGGTTCTTGTAAACAGAGCCGTCCCAAACTTTGGGGTGGCTGTGTCTTTTTGATTTTAATTTCCCTAAGCTATAGGACCATAAGTGGAAGTGCCCTAGGCTCTGTTGCTTTGTTTTTTAGATGTTTCAGGAAACACCATACACTTCTCCCGAGTGGCTGTTGGCAATTTACATCCCGCCCATCAGCATAACAAGGCTCCCAGTTCTCCATGGCCTGTCCTGCCTTTCTGGATTTTACACTTTTTTCAGATGGCCCTTTTGAGGGGGGGGAAGTGAGACTTCATTGTAGTGCAGATTTCCTTTGCAAGCTTGCTTGGTTGGCCAAAAAGGGCGTATGCGTTTTTTCCTGAATATATTCAGGAAAAAACGCATACGCCCTTTTTGGCCAAGTGCATCATTGTCGACCTTCTGCCTCTTTTCCTATGCTTTAAATGCAATTCCAGTCTACCTCCTGAAATCGGTTTCCTGCAATTCTGCCCGGCTTTCAAGTCCTCTTGGCAGCCTTACTTCAGTATATTTTTGGATGATAGCTGTCATTTATAACTCTGCAGGTTTGTGAATTACAGTGCCCCTGAGCTCCTTTCTTCAACTCGCTTTCTTGTGAGCTGGCCGCAACACCGCAGGATTGCTTCAGGCCCTAATCTGGTTCCGGCATGGCACGCTGAGCCTTTGGTTAATTCCTCTTCCTGGTGGGAAATGAGAGTTAAATTTTCCCGTCCAGACACCTCCAGCTAGTCTCTCATTGGTTCTCCCTATTTCTGTTCATCTTCCGCGGAATTTGCAAACTGGGCCAAACAGGAGGTTAAAGGCACTGACTCTCCAAGTCGGGAGAGTGTTAGTAAAGCATCTGGAATGTTGCACCCGAGTACCAGGGGACGAGAACTGAGACATATTTCAACACGTCTCCCGATCACACGGTTGATCATATTCTGGGTTCCACATGCATGTTTTAGCTGAAGGAAGAATCCCTTAAACCTGGAGAGTTGAGACCCGTGGAATGGGTACCATGCAATATGACTTCAAAGGGTCTTCATTTGCTCACCAAAACTCTCCAATCCTATCACTGCTGCGTTTTTGCCCCTGTACTCACGATTGATTCACTTTCAGAGACATAGCAATCCATAGGTTTTAAGATACTTACTAGTCAGGTACATTATTAGGCGTTTAATATGGGGTGTTGAGTCCATTTCGTTGAGCAAGGAGTAGCTCTTGTCTATTACATATTTGGCTTAAGGAACTTTATCTGTGCTCATTTCAATCTCTGGTTTTATGCAGCACCCCAACTCACCTTTCCCCTTAAGCAAGCATAAGTTGATTTTCTAAATTTGGGACCATGTTCTGTTTTGAAATTCAGTTCCTGTGTAGCCAAGTTTACATTCCGTGTATTAGTGATATCTTATGATGTTTCTTTTTCTGTGTGACTTATTTCAGTTAGAATCATCATACCTGAATCCACTCATTATGCTGCTATGGGCCTGATGACATAGATGTCATTGCTGAGTGATATTGCATTGTACGTAAGTACCACAACTTCTTTATCCATTTTCCGCTTTATGCGATATTGAACTTGTACCGTAAACGAGTTTCTTGTAAACAGAGCCATCCCATACTTTGGGGTGGCTGTGTCTTTTTGATTTTAATTTCCCTAAGCTATAGGACCATAAGTGGAAGTGCCCTAGGCTCTGTTGCTTTGTTTTTTAGATGTTTCAGGAAACACCATACACTTCTCCCGAGTGGCTGTTGGCAATGTACATCCCGCCCATCAGCATAACAAGGCTCCCAGTTCTCCATGGCCTGTCCTGCCTTTCTGGATTTTACACTTTTTTCAGATGGCCCTTTTGACGGGGGGGAAGTGAGACTTCATTGTAGTGCAGATTTCCTTTGCAAGCTTGCTTGGTTGGCCAAAAAGGGCGTATGCGTTTTTTCCTGAATATATTCAGGAAAAAACGCATACGCCCTTTTTGGCCAAGTGCATCATTGTCGACCTTCTGCCTCTTTTCCTATGCTTTAAATGCAATTCCAGTCTACCTCCTGAAATCGGTTTCCTGCAATTCTGCCCGGCTTTCAAGTCCTCTTGGCAGCCTTACTTCAGTATATTTTTGGATGATAGCTGTCATTTATAACTCTGCAGGTTTGTGAATTACAGTGCCCCTGAGCTCCTTTCTTCAACTCGCTTTCTTGTGAGCTGGCCGCAACACCGCAGGATTGCTTCAGGCCCTAATCTGGTTCCGGCATGGCACGCTGAGCCTTTGGTTAATTCCTCTTCCTGGTGGGAAATGAGAGTTAAATTTTCCCGTCCAGACACCTCCAGCTAGTCTCTCATTGGTTCTCCCTATTCCTGTTCATCTTCCGCGGAATTTGCAAACTGGGCCAAACAGGAGGTTAAAGGCACTGACTCTCCAAGTCGGGAGAGTGTTAGTAAAGCATCTGGAATGTTGCACCCGAGTACCAGGGGACGAGAACTGAGACATATTTCAACACGTCTCCCGATCACACGGTTGATCATACTCTGGGTTCCACATGCATGTTTTAGCTGAAGGAAGAATCCCTTAAACCTGGAGAGTTGAGACCCGTGGAATGGGTACCATGCAATATGACTTCAAAGGGTCTTCATTTGCTCACCAAAACTCTCCAATCCTATCACTGCTGCGTTTTTGCCCCTGTACTCACGATTGATTCACTTTCAGAGACATAGCAATCCATAGGTTTTAAGATACTTACTAGTCAGGTACATTATTAGGCGTTTAATATGGGGTGTTGAGTCCATTTCGTTGAGCAAGGAGTAGCTCTTGTCTATTACATATTTGGCTTAAGGAACTTTATCTGTGCTCATTTCAATCTCTGGTTTTATGCAGCACCCCAACTCACCTTTCCCCTTAAGCAAGCATAAGTTGATTTTCTAAATTTGGGACCATGTTCTGTTTTGAAATTCAGTTCCTGTGTAGCCAAGTTTACATTCCGTGTATTAGTGATATCTTATGATGTTTCTTTTTCTGTGTGACTTATTTCAGTTAGAATCATCATACCTGAATCCACTCATTATGCTGCTATGGGCCTGATGACATAGATGTCATTGCTGAGTGATATTGCATTGTACGTAAGTACCACAACTTCTTTATCCATTTTTCGCTTTATGCGATATTGAACTTGTACCGTAAACGAGGTTCTTGTAAACAGAGCCGTCCCAAACTTTGGGGTGGCTGTGTCTTTTTGATTTTAATTTCCCTAAGCTATAGGACCATAAGTGGAAGTGCCCTAGGCTCTGTTGCTTTGTTTTTTAGATGTTTCAGGAAACACCATACACTTCTCCCAAGTGGCTGTTGGCAATTTACATCCCGCCCATCAGCATAACAAGGCTCCCAGTTCTCCATGGCCTGTCCTGCCTTTCTGGATTTTACACTTTTTTCAGATGGCCCTTTTGAGGGGGGGGAAGTGAGACTTCATTGTAGTGCAGATTTCCTTTGCAAGCTTGCTTGGTTGGCCAAAAAGGGCGTATGCGTTTTTTCCTGAATATATTCAGGAAAAAACGCATACGCCCTTTTTGGCCAAGTGCATCATTGTCGACCTTCTGCCTCTTTTCCTATGCTTTAAATGCAATTCCAGTCTACCTCCTGAAATCGGTTTCCTGCAATTCTGCCCGGCTTTCAAGTCCTCTTGGCAGCCTTACTTCAGTATATTTTTGGATGATAGCTGTCATTTATAACTCTGCAAGTTTGTGAATTACAGTGCCCCTGAGCTCCTTTCTTCAACTCGCTTTCTTGTGAGCTGGCCGCAACACCGCAGGATTGCTTCAGGCCCTAATCTGGTTCCGGCATGGCACGCTGAGCCTTTGGTTAATTCCTCTTCCTGGTGGGAAATGAGAGTTAAATTTTCCCGTCCAGACACCGCCAGCTAGTCTCTCATTGGTTCTCCCTATTTCTGTTCATCTTCCGCGGAATTTGCAAACTGGGCCAAACAGGAGGTTAAAGGCACTGACTCTCCAAGTCGGGAGAGTGTTAGTAAAGCATCTGGAATGTTGCACCCGAGTACCAGGGGACGAGAACTGAGACATATTTCAACACGTCTCCCGATCACACGGTTGATCATATTCTGGGTTCCACATGCATGTTTTAGCTGAAGGAAGAATCCCTTAAACCTGGAGAGTTGAGACCCGTGGAATGGGTACCATGCAATATGACTTCAAAGGGTCTTCATTTGCTCACCAAAACTCTCCAATCCTATCACTGCTGCGTTTTTGCCCCTGTACTCACGATTGATTCACTTTCAGAGACATAGCAATCCATAGGTTTTAAGATACTTACTAGTCAGGTACATTATTAGGCGTTTAATATGGGGTGTTGAGTCCATTTCGTTGAGCAAGGAGTAGCTCTTGTCTATTACATATTTGGCTTAAGGAACTTTATCTGTGCTCATTTCAATCTCTGGTTTTATGCAGCACCCCAACTCACCTTTCCCCTTAAGCAAGCATAAGTTGATTTTCTAAATTTGGGACCATGTTCTGTTTTGAAATTCAGTTCCTGTGTAGCCAAGTTTACATTCCGTGTATTAGTGATATCTTATGATGTTTCTTTTTCTGTGTGACTTATTTCAGTTAGAATCATCATACCTGAATCCACTCATTATGCTGCTATGGGCCTGATGACATAGATGTCATTGCTGAGTGATATTGCATTGTACGTAAGTACCACAACTTCTTTATCCATTTTCCGCTTTATGCGATATTGAACTTGTACCGTAAACGAGTTTCTTGTAAACAGAGCCATCCCATACTTTGGGGTGGCTGTGTCTTTTTGATTTTAATTTCCCTAAGCTATAGGACCATAAGTGGAAGTGCCCTAGGCTCTGTTGCTTTGTTTTTTAGATGTTTCAGGAAACACCATACACTTCTCCCGAGTGGCTGTTGGCAATTTACATCCCGCCCATCAGCATAACAAGGCTCCCAGTTCTCCATGGCCTGTCCTGCCTTTCTGGATTTTACACTTTTTTCAGATGGCCCTTTTGACGGGGGGGAAGTGAGACTTCATTGTAGTGCAGATTTCCTTTGCAAGCTTGCTTGGTTGGCCAAAAAGGGCGTATGCGTTTTTTCCTGAATATATTCAGGAAAAAACGCATACGCCCTTTTTGGCCAAGTGCATCATTGTCGACCTTCTGCCTCTTTTCCTATGCTTTAAATGCAATTCCAGTCTACCTCCTGAAATCGGTTTCCTGCAATTCTGCCCGGCTTTCAAGTCCTCTTGGCAGCCTTACTTCAGTATATTTTTGGATGATAGCTGTCATTTATAACTCTGCAGGTTTGTGAATTACAGTGCCCCTGAGCTCCTTTCTTCAACTCGCTTTCTTGTGAGCTGGCCGCAACACCGCAGGATTGCTTCAGGCCCTAATCTGGTTCCGGCATGGCACGCTGAGCCTTTGGTTAATTCCTCTTCCTGGTGGGAAATGAGAGTTAAATTTTCCCGTCCAGACACCTCCAGCTAGTCTCTCATTGGTTCTCCCTATTCCTGTTCATCTTCCGCGGAATTTGCAAACTGGGCCAAACAGGAGGTTAAAGGCACTGACTCTCCAAG
This sequence comes from Orcinus orca, assembly GCF_937001465.1. Classification (NCBI taxonomy): domain Eukaryota; kingdom Metazoa; phylum Chordata; class Mammalia; order Artiodactyla; family Delphinidae; genus Orcinus; species Orcinus orca. The sequence continues at coordinate 106,029 of NW_026043937.1, read as the reverse complement.
TCGGGAGAGTGTTAGTAAAGCATCTGGAATGTTGCACCCGAGTACCAGGGGACGAGAACTGAGACATATTTCAACACGTCTCCCGATCACACGGTTGATCATACTCTGGGTTCCACATGCATGTTTTAGCTGAAGGAAGAATCCCTTAAACCTGGAGAGTTGAGACCCGTGGAATGGGTACCATGCAATATGACTTCAAAGGGTCTTCATTTGCTCACCAAAACTCTCCAATCCTATCACTGCTGCGTTTTTGCCCCTGTACTCACGATTGATTCACTTTCAGAGACATAGCAATCCATAGGTTTTAAGATACTTACTAGTCAGGTACATTATTAGGCGTTTAATATGGGGTGTTGAGTCCATTTCGTTGAGCAAGGAGTAGCTCTTGTCTATTACATATTTGGCTTAAGGAACTTTATCTGTGCTCATTTCAATCTCTGGTTTTATGCAGCACCCCAACTCACCTTTCCCCTTAAGCAAGCATAAGTTGATTTTCTAAATTTGGGACCATGTTCTGTTTTGAAATTCAGTTCCTGTGTAGCCAAGTTTACATTCCGTGTATTAGTGATATCTTATGATGTTTCTTTTTCTGTGTGACTTATTTCAGTTAGAATCATCATACCTGAATCCACTCATTATGCTGCTATGGGCCTGATGACATAGATGTCATTGCTGAGTGATATTGCATTGTACGTAAGTACCACAACTTCTTTATCCATTTTTCGCTTTATGCGATATTGAACTTGTACCGTAAACGAGGTTCTTGTAAACAGAGCCGTCCCAAACTTTGGGGTGGCTGTGTCTTTTTGATTTTAATTTCCCTAAGCTATAGGACCATAAGTGGAAGTGCCCTAGGCTCTGTTGCTTTGTTTTTTAGATGTTTCAGGAAACACCATACACTTCTCCCGAGTGGCTGTTGGCAATTTACATCCCGCCCATCAGCATAACAAGGCTCCCAGTTCTCCATGGCCTGTCCTGCCTTTCTGGATTTTACACTTTTTTCAGATGGCCCTTTTGAGGGGGGGGAAGTGAGACTTCATTGTAGTGCAGATTTCCTTTGCAAGCTTGCTTGGTTGGCCAAAAAGGGCGTATGCGTTTTTTCCTGAATATATTCAGGAAAAAACGCATACGCCCTTTTTGGCCAAGTGCATCATTGTCGACCTTCTGCCTCTTTTCCTATGCTTTAAATGCAATTCCAGTCTACCTCCTGAAATCGGTTTCCTGCAATTCTGCCCGGCTTTCAAGTCCTCTTGGCAGCCTTACTTCAGTATATTTTTGGATGATAGCTGTCATTTATAACTCTGCAGGTTTGTGAATTACAGTGCCCCTGAGCTCCTTTCTTCAACTCGCTTTCTTGTGAGCTGGCCGCAACACCGCAGGATTGCTTCAGGCCCTAATCTGGTTCCGGCATGGCACGCTGAGCCTTTGGTTAATTCCTCTTCCTGGTGGGAAATGAGAGTTAAATTTTCCCGTCCAGACACCTCCAGCTAGTCTCTCATTGGTTCTCCCTATTTCTGTTCATCTTCCGCGGAATTTGCAAACTGGGCCAAACAGGAGGTTAAAGGCACTGACTCTCCAAGTCGGGAGAGTGTTAGTAAAGCATCTGGAATGTTGCACCCGAGTACCAGGGGACGAGAACTGAGACATATTTCAACACGTCTCCCGATCACACGGTTGATCATATTCTGGGTTCCACATGCATGTTTTAGCTGAAGGAAGAATCCCTTAAACCTGGAGAGTTGAGACCCGTGGAATGGGTACCATGCAATATGACTTCAAAGGGTCTTCATTTGCTCACCAAAACTCTCCAATCCTATCACTGCTGCGTTTTTGCCCCTGTACTCACGATTGATTCACTTTCAGAGACATAGCAATCCATAGGTTTTAAGATACTTACTAGTCAGGTACATTATTAGGCGTTTAATATGGGGTGTTGAGTCCATTTCGTTGAGCAAGGAGTAGCTCTTGTCTATTACATATTTGGCTTAAGGAACTTTATCTGTGCTCATTTCAATCTCTGGTTTTATGCAGCACCCCAACTCACCTTTCCCCTTAAGCAAGCATAAGTTGATTTTCTAAATTTGGGACCATGTTCTGTTTTGAAATTCAGTTCCTGTGTAGCCAAGTTTACATTCCGTGTATTAGTGATATCTTATGATGTTTCTTTTTCTGTGTGACTTATTTCAGTTAGAATCATCATACCTGAATCCACTCATTATGCTGCTATGGGCCTGATGACATAGATGTCATTGCTGAGTGATATTGCATTGTACGTAAGTACCACAACTTCTTTATCCATTTTCCGCTTTATGCGATATTGAACTTGTACCGTAAACGAGTTTCTTGTAAACAGAGCCATCCCATACTTTGGGGTGGCTGTGTCTTTTTGATTTTAATTTCCCTAAGCTATAGGACCATAAGTGGAAGTGCCCTAGGCTCTGTTGCTTTGTTTTTTAGATGTTTCAGGAAACACCATACACTTCTCCCGAGTGGCTGTTGGCAATGTACATCCCGCCCATCAGCATAACAAGGCTCCCAGTTCTCCATGGCCTGTCCTGCCTTTCTGGATTTTACACTTTTTTCAGATGGCCCTTTTGACGGGGGGGAAGTGAGACTTCATTGTAGTGCAGATTTCCTTTGCAAGCTTGCTTGGTTGGCCAAAAAGGGCGTATGCGTTTTTTCCTGAATATATTCAGGAAAAAACGCATACGCCCTTTTTGGCCAAGTGCATCATTGTCGACCTTCTGCCTCTTTTCCTATGCTTTAAATGCAATTCCAGTCTACCTCCTGAAATCGGTTTCCTGCAATTCTGCCCGGCTTTCAAGTCCTCTTGGCAGCCTTACTTCAGTATATTTTTGGATGATAGCTGTCATTTATAACTCTGCAGGTTTGTGAATTACAGTGCCCCTGAGCTCCTTTCTTCAACTCGCTTTCTTGTGAGCTGGCCGCAACACCGCAGGATTGCTTCAGGCCCTAATCTGGTTCCGGCATGGCACGCTGAGCCTTTGGTTAATTCCTCTTCCTGGTGGGAAATGAGAGTTAAATTTTCCCGTCCAGACACCTCCAGCTAGTCTCTCATTGGTTCTCCCTATTCCTGTTCATCTTCCGCGGAATTTGCAAACTGGGCCAAACAGGAGGTTAAAGGCACTGACTCTCCAAGTCGGGAGAGTGTTAGTAAAGCATCTGGAATGTTGCACCCGAGTACCAGGGGACGAGAACTGAGACATATTTCAACACGTCTCCCGATCACACGGTTGATCATACTCTGGGTTCCACATGCATGTTTTAGCTGAAGGAAGAATCCCTTAAACCTGGAGAGTTGAGACCCGTGGAATGGGTACCATGCAATATGACTTCAAAGGGTCTTCATTTGCTCACCAAAACTCTCCAATCCTATCACTGCTGCGTTTTTGCCCCTGTACTCACGATTGATTCACTTTCAGAGACATAGCAATCCATAGGTTTTAAGATACTTACTAGTCAGGTACATTATTAGGCGTTTAATATGGGGTGTTGAGTCCATTTCGTTGAGCAAGGAGTAGCTCTTGTCTATTACATATTTGGCTTAAGGAACTTTATCTGTGCTCATTTCAATCTCTGGTTTTATGCAGCACCCCAACTCACCTTTCCCCTTAAGCAAGCATAAGTTGGTTTTCTAAATTTGGGACCATGTTCTGTTTTGAAATTCAGTTCCTGTGTAGCCAAGTTTACATTCCGTGTATTAGTGATATCTTATGATGTTTCTTTTTCTGTGTGACTTATTTCAGTTAGAATCATCATACCTGAATCCACTCATTATGCTGCTATGGGCCTGATGACATAGATGTCATTGCTGAGTGATATTGCATTGTACGTAAGTACCACAACTTCTTTATCCATTTTTCGCTTTATGCGATATTGAACTTGTACCGTAAACGAGGTTCTTGTAAACAGAGCCGTCCCAAACTTTGGGGTGGCTGTGTCTTTTTGATTTTAATTTCCCTAAGCTATAGGACCATAAGTGGAAGTGCCCTAGGCTCTGTTGCTTTGTTTTTTAGATGTTTCAGGAAACACCATACACTTCTCCCGAGTGGCTGTTGGCAATTTACATCCCGCCCATCAGCATAACAAGGCTCCCAGTTCTCCATGGCCTGTCCTGCCTTTCTGGATTTTACACTTTTTTCAGATGGCCCTTTTGAGGGGGGGGAAGTGAGACTTCATTGTAGTGCAGATTTCCTTTGCAAGCTTGCTTGGTTGGCCAAAAAGGGCGTATGCGTTTTTTCCTGAATATATTCAGGAAAAAACGCATACGCCCTTTTTGGCCAAGTGCATCATTGTCGACCTTCTGCCTCTTTTCCTATGCTTTAAATGCAATTCCAGTCTACCTCCTGAAATCGGTTTCCTGCAATTCTGCCCGGCTTTCAAGTCCTCTTGGCAGCCTTACTTCAGTATATTTTTGGATGATAGCTGTCATTTATAACTCTGCAGGTTTGTGAATTACAGTGCCCCTGAGCTCCTTTCTTCAACTCGCTTTCTTGTGAGCTGGCCGCAACACCGCAGGATTGCTTCAGGCCCTAATCTGGTTCCGGCATGGCACGCTGAGCCTTTGGTTAATTCCTCTTCCTGGTGGGAAATGAGAGTTAAATTTTCCCGTCCAGACACCTCCAGCTAGTCTCTCATTGGTTCTCCCTATTTCTGTTCATCTTCCGCGGAATTTGCAAACTGGGCCAAACAGGAGGTTAAAGGCACTGACTCTCCAAGTCGGGAAAGTGTTAGTAAAGCATCTGGAATGTTGCACCCGAGTACCAGGGGACGAGAACTGAGACATATTTCAACACGTCTCCCGATCACACGGTTGATCATATTCTGGGTTCCACATGCATGTTTTAGCTGAAGGAAGAATCCCTTAAACCTGGAGAGTTGAGACCCGTGGAATGGGTACCATGCAATATGACTTCAAAGGGTCTTCATTTGCTCACCAAAACTCTCCAATCCTATCACTGCTGCGTTTTTGCCCCTGTACTCACGATTGATTCACTTTCAGAGACATAGCAATCCATAGGTTTTAAGATACTTACTAGTCAGGTACATTATTAGGCGTTTAATATGGGGTGTTGAGTCCATTTCGTTGAGCAAGGAGTAGCTCTTGTCTATTACATATTTGGCTTAAGGAACTTTATCTGTGCTCATTTCAATCTCTGGTTTTATGCAGCACCCCAACTCACCTTTCCCCTTAAGCAAGCATAAGTTGATTTTCTAAATTTGGGACCATGTTCTGTTTTGAAATTCAGTTCCTGTGTAGCCAAGTTTACATTCCGTGTATTAGTGATATCTTATGATGTTTCTTTTTCTGTGTGACTTATTTCAGTTAGAATCATCATACCTGAATCCACTCATTATGCTGCTATGGGCCTGATGACATAGATGTCATTGCTGAGTGATATTGCATTGTACGTAAGTACCACAACTTCTTTATCCATTTTCCGCTTTATGCGATATTGAACTTGTACCGTAAACGAGTTTCTTGTAAACAGAGCCATCCCATACTTTGGGGTGGCTGTGTCTTTTTGATTTTAATTTCCCTAAGCTATAGGACCATAAGTGGAAGTGCCCTAGGCTCTGTTGCTTTGTTTTTTAGATGTTTCAGGAAACACCATACACTTCTCCCGAGTGGCTGTTGGCAATTTACATCCCGCCCATCAGCATAACAAGGCTCCCAGTTCTCCATGGCCTGTCCTGCCTTTCTGGATTTTACACTTTTTTCAGATGGCCCTTTTGACGGGGGGGAAGTGAGACTTCATTGTAGTGCAGATTTCCTTTGCAAGCTTGCTTGGTTGGCCAAAAAGGGCGTATGCGTTTTTTCCTGAATATATTCAGGAAAAAACGCATACGCCCTTTTTGGCCAAGTGCATCATTGTCGACCTTCTGCCTCTTTTCCTATGCTTTAAATGCAATTCCAGTCTACCTCCTGAAATCGGTTTCCTGCAATTCTGCCCGGCTTTCAAGTCCTCTTGGCAGCCTTACTTCAGTATATTTTTGGATGATAGCTGTCATTTATAACTCTGCAGGTTTGTGAATTACAGTGCCCCTGAGCTCCTTTCTTCAACTCGCTTTCTTGTGAGCTGGCCGCAACACCGCAGGATTGCTTCAGGCCCTAATCTGGTTCCGGCATGGCACGCTGAGCCTTTGGTTAATTCCTCTTCCTGGTGGGAAATGAGAGTTAAATTTTCCCGTCCAGACACCTCCAGCTTGTCTCTCATTGGTTCTCCCTATTTCTGTTCATCTTCCGCGGAATTTGCAAACTGGGCCAAACAGGAGGTTAAAGGCACTGACTCTCCAAGTCGGGAGAGTGTTAGTAAAGCATCTGGAATGTTGCACCCGAGTACCAGGGGACGAGAACTGAGACATATTTCAACACGTCTCCCGATCACACGGTTGATCATACTCTGGGTTCCACATGCATGTTTTAGCTGAAGGAAGAATCCCTTAAACCTGGAGAGTTGAGACCCGTGGAATGGGTACCATGCAATATGACTTCAAAGGGTCTTCATTTGCTCACCAAAACTCTCCAATCCTATCACTGCTGCGTTTTTGCCCCTGTACTCACGATTGATTCACTTTCAGAGACATAGCAATCCATAGGTTTTAAGATACTTACTAGTCAGGTACATTATTAGGCGTTTAATATGGGGTGTTGAGTCCATTTCGTTGAGCAAGGAGTAGCTCTTGTCTATTACATATTTGGCTTAAGGAACTTTATCTGTGCTCATTTCAATCTCTGGTTTTATGCAGCACCCCAACTCACCTTTCCCCTTAAGCAAGCATAAGTTGATTTTCTAAATTTGGGACCATGTTCTGTTTTGAAATTCAGTTCCTGTGTAGCCAAGTTTACATTCCGTGTATTAGTGATATCTTATGATGTTTCTTTTTCTGTGTGACTTATTTCAGTTAGAATCATCATACCTGAATCCACTCATTATGCTGCTATGGGCCTGATGACATAGATGTCATTGCTGAGTGATATTGCATTGTACGTAAGTACCACAACTTCTTTATCCATTTTTCGCTTTATGCGATATTGAACTTGTACCGTAAACGAGGTTCTTGTAAACAGAGCCGTCCCAAACTTTGGGGTGGCTGTGTCTTTTTGATTTTAATTTCCCTAAGCTATAGGACCATAAGTGGAAGTGCCCTAGGCTCTGTTGCTTTGTTTTTTAGATGTTTCAGGAAACACCATACACTTCTCCCGAGTGGCTGTTGGCAATTTACATCCCGCCCATCAGCATAACAAGGCTCCCAGTTCTCCATGGCCTGTCCTGCCTTTCTGGATTTTACACTTTTTTCAGATGGCCCTTTTGAGGGGGGGGAAGTGAGACTTCATTGTAGTGCAGATTTCCTTTGCAAGCTTGCTTGGTTGGCCAAAAAGGGCGTATGCGTTTTTTCCTGAATATATTCAGGAAAAAACGCATACGCCCTTTTTGGCCAAGTGCATCATTGTCGACCTTCTGCCTCTTTTCCTATGCTTTAAATGCAATTCCAGTCTACCTCCTGAAATCGGTTTCCTGCAATTCTGCCCGGCTTTCAAGTCCTCTTGGCAGCCTTACTTCAGTATATTTTTGGATGATAGCTGTCATTTATAACTCTGCAGGTTTGTGAATTACAGTGCCCCTGAGCTCCTTTCTTCAACTCGCTTTCTTGTGAGCTGGCCGCAACACCGCAGGATTGCTTCAGGCCCTAATCTGGTTCCGGCATGGCACGCTGAGCCTTTGGTTAATTCCTCTTCCTGGTGGGAAATGAGAGTTAAATTTTCCCGTCCAGACACCTCCAGCTAGTCTCTCATTGGTTCTCCCTATTCCTGTTCATCTTCCGCGGAATTTGCAAACTGGGCCAAACAGGAGGTTAAAGGCACTGACTCTCCAAGTCGGGAGAGTGTTAGTAAAGCATCTGGAATGTTGCACCCGAGTACCAGGGGACGAGAACTGAGACATATTTCAACACGTCTCCCGATCACACGGTTGATCATACTCTGGGTTCCACATGCATGTTTTAGCTGAAGGAAGAATCCCTTAAACCTGGAGAGTTGAGACCCGTGGAATGGGTACCATGCAATATGACTTCAAAGGGTCTTCATTTGCTCACCAAAACTCTCCAATCCTATCACTGCTGCGTTTTTGCCCCTGTACTCACGATTGATTCACTTTCAGAGACATAGCAATCCATAGGTTTTAAGATACTTACTAGTCAGGTACATTATTAGGCGTTTAATATGGGGTTTTGAGTCCATTTCGTTGAGCAAGGAGTAGCTCTTGTCTATTACATATTTGGCTTAAGGAACTTTATCTGTGCTCATTTCAATCTCTGGTTTTATGCAGCACCCCAACTCACCTTTCCCCTTAAGCAAGCATAAGTTGGTTTTCTAAATTTGGGACCATGTTCTGTTTTGAAATTCAGTTCCTGTGTAGCCAAGTTTACATTCCGTGTATTAGTGATATCTTATGATGTTTCTTTTTCTGTGTGACTTATTTCAGTTAGAATCATCATACCTGAATCCACTCATTATGCTGCTATGGGCCTGATGACATAGATGTCATTGCTGAGTGATATTGCATTGTACGTAAGTACCACAACTTCTTTATCCATTTTTCGCTTTATGCGATATTGAACTTGTACCGTAAACGAGTTTCTTGTAAACAGAGCCATCCCAAACTTTGGGGTGGCTGTGTCTTTTTGATTTTAATTTCCCTAAGCTATAGGACCATAAGTGGAAGTGCCCTAGGCTCTGTTGCTTTGTTTTTTAGATGTTTCAGGAAACACCATACACTTCTCCCGAGTGGCTGTTGGCAATTTACATCCCGCCCATCAGCATAACAAGGCTCCCAGTTCTCCATGGCCTGTCCTGCCTTTCTGGATTTTACACTGTTTTCAGATGGCCCTTTTGAGGGGGGGGAAGTGAGACTTCATTGTAGTGCAGATTTCCTTTGCAAGCTTGCTTGGTTGGCCAAAAAGGGTGTATGCGTTTTTTCCTGAATATATTCAGGAAAAAACGCATACGCCCTTTTTGGCCAAGTGCATCATTGTCGACCTTCTGCCTCTTTTCCTATGCTTTAAATGCAATTCCAGTCTACCTCCTGAAATCGGTTTCCTGCAATTCTGCCCGGCTTTCAAGTCCTCTTGGCAGCCTTACTTCAGTATATTTTTGGATGATAGCTGTCATTTATAACTCTGCAGGTTTGTGAATTACAGTGCCCCTGAGCTCCTTTCTTCAACTCGCTTTCTTGTGAGCTGGCCGCAACACCGCAGGATTGCTTCAGGCCCTAATCTGGTTCCGGCATGGCACGCTGAGCCTTTGGTTAATTCCTCTTCCTGGTGGGAAATGAGAGTTAAATTTTCCCGTCCAGACACCTCCAGCTAGTCTCTCATTGGTTCTCCCTATTCCTGTTCATCTTCCGCGGAATTTGCAAACTGGGCCAAACAGGAGGTTAAAGGCACTGACTCTCCAAGTCGGGAGAGTGTTAGTAAAGCATCTGGAATGTTGCACCCGAGTACCAGGGGACGAGAACTGAGACATATTTCAACACGTCTCCCGATCACACGGTTGATCATACTCTGGGTTCCACATGCATGTTTTAGCTGAAGGAAGAATCCCTTAAACCTGGAGAGTTGAGACCCGTGGAATGGGTACCATGCAATATGACTTCAAAGGGTCTTCATTTGCTCACCAAAACTCTCCAATCCTATCACTGCTGCGTTTTTGCCCCTGTACTCACGATTGATTCACTTTCAGAGACATAGCAATCCATAGGTTTTAAGATACTTACTAGTCAGGTACATTATTAGGCGTTTAATATGGGGTTTTGAGTCCATTTCGTTGAGCAAGGAGTAGCTCTTGTCTATTACATATTTGGCTTAAGGAACTTTATCTGTGCTCATTTCAATCTCTGGTTTTATGCAGCACCCCAACTCACCTTTCCCCTTAAGCAAGCATAAGTTGGTTTTCTAAATTTGGGACCATGTTCTGTTTTGAAATTCAGTTCCTGTGTAGCCAAGTTTACATTCCGTGTATTAGTGATATCTTATGATGTTTCTTTTTCTGTGTGACTTATTTCAGTTAGAATCATCATACCTGAATCCACTCATTATGCTGCTATGGGCCTGATGACATAGATGTCATTGCTGAGTGATATTGCATTGTACGTAAGTACCACAACTTCTTTATCCATTTTTCGCTTTATGCGATATTGAACTTGTACCGTAAACGAGTTTCTTGTAAACAGAGCCATCCCAAACTTTGGGGTGGCTGTGTCTTTTTGATTTTAATTTCCCTAAGCTATAGGACCATAAGTGGAAGTGCCCTAGGCTCTGTTGCTTTGTTTTTTAGATGTTTCAGGAAACACCATACACTTCTCCCGAGTGGCTGTTGGCAATTTACATCCCGCCCATCAGCATAACAAGGCTCCCAGTTCTCCATGGCCTGTCCTGCCTTTCTGGATTTTACACTTTTTTCAGATGGCCCTTTTGACGGGGGGGAAGTGAGACTTCATTGTAGTGCAGATTTCCTTTGCAAGCTTGCTTGGTTGGCCAAAAAGGGCGTATGCGTTTTTTCCTGAATATATTCAGGAAAAAACGCATACGCCCTTTTTGGCCAAGTGCATCATTGTCGACCTTCTGCCTCTTTTCCTATGCTTTAAATGCAATTCCAGTCTACCTCCTGAAATCGGTTTCCTGCAATTCTGCCCGGCTTTCAAGTCCTCTTGGCAGCCTTACTCCAGTATATTTTTGGATGATAGCTGTCATTTATAACTCTGCAGGTTTGTGAATTACAGTGCCCCTGAGCTCCTTTCTTCAACTCGCTTTCTTGTGAGCTGCCCGCAACACCGCAGGATTGCTTCAGGCCCTAATCTGGTTCCGGCATGGCACGCTGAGCCTTTGGTTAATTCCTCTTCCTGGTGGGAAATGAGAGTTAAATTTTCCCGTCCAGACACCTCCAGCTAGTCTCTCATTGGTTCTCCCTATTCCTGTTCATCTTCCGCGGAATTTGCAAACTGGGCCAAACAGGAGGTTAAAGGCACTGACTCTCCAAGTCGGGAGAGTGTTAGTAAAGCATCTGGAATGTTGCACCCGAGTACCAGGGGACGAGAACTGAGACATATTTCAACACGTCTCCCGATCACACGGTTGATCATACTCTGGGTTCCACATGCATGTTTTAGCTGAAGGAAGAATCCCTTAAACCTGGAGAGTTGAGACCCGTGGAATGGGTACCATGCAATATGACTTCAAAGGGTCTTCATTTGCTCACCAAAACTCTCCAATCCTATCACTGCTGCGTTTTTGCCCCTGTACTCACGATTGATTCACTTTCAGAGACATAGCAATCCATAGGTTTTAAGATACTTACTAGTCAGGTACATTATTAGGCGTTTAATATGGGGTTTTGAGTCCATTTCGTTGAGCAAGGAGTAGCTCTTGTCTATTACATATTTGGCTTAAGGAACTTTATCTGTGCTCATTTCAATCTCTGGTTTTATGCAGCACCCCAACTCACCTTTCCCCTTAAGCAAGCATAAGTTGGTTTTCTAAATTTGGGACCATGTTCTGTTTTGAAATTCAGTTCCTGTGTAGCCAAGTTTACATTCCGTGTATTAGTGATATCTTATGATGTTTCTTTTTCTGTGTGACTTATTTCAGTTAGAATCATCATACCTGAATCCACTCATTATGCTGCTATGGGCCTGATGACATAGATGTCATTGCTGAGTGATATTGCATTGTACGTAAGTACCACAACTTCTTTATCCATTTTTCGCTTTATGCGATATTGAACTTGTACCGTAAACGAGTTTCTTGTAAACAGAGCCATCCCAAACTTTGGGGTGGCTGTGTCTTTTTGATTTTAATTTCCCTAAGCTATAGGACCATAAGTGGAAGTGCCCTAGGCTCTGTTGCTTTGTTTTTTAGATGTTTCAGGAAACACCATACACTTCTCCCGAGTGGCTGTTGGCAATTTACATCCCGCCCATCAGCATAACAAGGCTCCCAGTTCTCCATGGCCTGTCCTGCCTTTCTGGATTTTACACTTTTTTCAGATGGCCCTTTTGACGGGGGGGAAGTGAGACTTCATTGTAGTGCAGATTTCCTTTGCAAGCTTGCTTGGTTGGCCAAGAAGGGCGTATGCGTTTTTTCCTGAATATATTCAGGAAAAAACGCATACGCCCTTTTTGGCCAAGTGCATCATTGTCGACCTTCTGCCTCTTTTCCTATGCTTTAAATGCAATTCCAGTCTACCTCCTGAAATCGGTTTCCTGCAATTCTGCCCGGCTTTCAAGTCCTCTTGGCAGCCTTACTTCAGTATATTTTTGGATGATAGCTGTCATTTATAACTCTGCAGGTTTGTGAATTACAGTGCCCCTGAGCTCCTTTCTTCAACTCGCTTTCTTGTGAGCTGGCCGCAACACCGCAGGATTGCTTCAGGCCCTAATCTGGTTCCGGCATGGCACGCTGAGCCTTTGGTTAATTCCTCTTCCTGGTGGGAAATGAGAGTTAAATTTTCCCGTCCAGACACCTCCAGCTAGTCTCTCATTGGTTCTCCCTATTTCTGTTCATCTTCCGCGGAATTTGCAAACTGGGCCAAACAGGAGGTTAAAGGCACTGACTCTCCAAGTCGGGAGAGTGTTAGTAAAGCATCTGGAATGTTGCACCCGAGTACCAGGGGACGAGAACTGAGACATATTTCAACACGTCTCCCGATCACACGGTTGATCATACTCTGGGTTCCACATGCATGTTTTAGCTGAAGGAAGAATCCCTTAAACCTGGAGAGTTGAGACCCGTGGAATGGGTACCATGCAATATGACTTCAAAGGGTCTTCATTTGCTCACCAAAACTCTCCAATCCTATCACTGCTGCGTTTTTGCCCCTGTACTCACGATTGATTCACTTTCAGAGACATAGCAATCCATAGGTTTTAAGATACTTACTAGTCAGGTACATTATTAGGCGTTTAATATGGGGTTTTGAGTCCATTTCGTTGAGCAAGGAGTAGCTCTTGTCTATTACATATTTGGCTTAAGGAACTTTATCTGTGCTCATTTCAATCTCTGGTTTTATGCAGCACCCCAACTCACCTTTCCCCTTAAGCAAGCATAAGTTGATTTTCTAAATTTGGGACCATGTTCTGTTTTGAAATTCAGTTCCTGTGTAGCCAAGTTTACATTCCGTGTATTAGTGATATCTTATGATGTTTCTTTTTCTGTGTGACTTATTTCAGTTAGAATCATCATACCTGAATCCACTCGTTATGCTGCTATGGGCCTGATGACATAGATGTCATTGCTGAGTGATATTGCATTGTACGTAAGTACCACAACTTCTTTATCCATTTTTCGCTTTATGCGATATTGAACTTGTACCGTAAACGAGGTTCTTGTAAACAGAGCCGTCCCAAACTTTGGGGTGGCTGTCTTTTTGATTTTAATTTCCCTAAGCTATAGGACCATAAGTGGAAGTGCCCTAGGCTCTGTTGCTTTGTTTTTTAGATGTTTCAGGAAACACCATACACTTCTCCCGAGTGGCTGTTGGCAATTTACATCCCGCCCATCAGCATAACAAGGCTCCCAGTTCTCCATGGCCTGTCCTGCCTTTCTGGATTTTACACTTTTTTCAGATGGCCCTTTTGACGGGGGGGAAGTGAGACTTCATTGTAGTGCAGATTTCCTTTGCAAGCTTGCTTGGTTGGCCAAAAAGGGCGTATGCGTTTTTTCCTGAATATATTCAGGAAAAAACGCATACGCCCTTTTTGGCCAAGTGCATCATTGTCGACCTTCTGCCTCTTTTCCTATGCTTTAAATGCAATTCCAGTCTACCTCCTGAAATCGGTTTCCTGCAATTCTGCCCGGCTTTCAAGTCCTCTTGGCAGCCTTACTCCAGTATATTTTTGGATGATAGCTGTCATTTATAACTCTGCAGGTTTGTGAATTACAGTGCCCCTGAGCTCCTTTCTTCAACTCGCTTTCTTGTGAGCTGGCCGCAACACCGCAGGATTGCTTCAGGCCCTAATCTGGTTCCGGCATGGCACGCTGAGCCTTTGGTTAATTCCTCTTCCTGGTGGGAAATGAGAGTTAAATTTTCCCGTCCAGACACCTCCAGCTAGTCTCTCATTGGTTCTCCCTATTCCTGTTCATCTTCCGCGGAATTTGCAAACTGGGCCAAACAGGAGGTTAAAGGCACTGACTCTCCAAGTCGGGAGAGTGTTAGTAAAGCATCTGGAATGTTGCACCCGAGTACCAGGGGACGAGAACTGAGACATATTTCAACACGTCTCCCGATCACACGGTTGATCATACTCTGGGTTCCACATGCATGTTTTAGCTGAAGGAAGAATCCCTTAAACCTGGAGAGTTGAGACCCGTGGAATGGGTACCATGCAATATGACTTCAAAGGGTCTTCATTTGCTCACCAAAACTCTCCAATCCTATCACTGCTGCGTTTTTGCCCCTGTACTCACGATTGATTCACTTTCAGAGACATAGCAATCCATAGGTTTTAAGATACTTACTAGTCAGGTACATTATTAGGCGTTTAATATGGGGTTTTGAGTCCATTTCGTTGAGCAAGGAGTAGCTCTTGTCTATTACATATTTGGCTTAAGGAACTTTATCTGTGCTCATTTCAATCTCTGGTTTTATGCAGCACCCCAACTCACCTTTCCCCTTAAGCAAGCATAAGTTGGTTTTCTAAATTTGGGACCATGTTCTGTTTTGAAATTCAGTTCCTGTGTAGCCAAGTTTACATTCCGTGTATTAGTGATATCTTATGATGTTTCTTTTTCTGTGTGACTTATTTCAGTTAGAATCATCATACCTGAATCCACTCATTATGCTGCTATGGGCCTGATGACATAGATGTCATTGCTGAGTGATATTGCATTGTACGTAAGTACCACAACTTCTTTATCCATTTTTCGCTTTATGCGATATTGAACTTGTACCGTAAACGAGTTTCTTGTAAACAGAGCCATCCCAAACTTTGGGGTGGCTGTGTCTTTTTGATTTTAATTTCCCTAAGCTATAGGACCATAAGTGGAAGTGCCCTAGGCTCTGTTGCTTTGTTTTTTAGATGTTTCAGGAAACACCATACACTTCTCCCGAGTGGCTGTTGGCAATTTACATCCCGCCCATCAGCATAACAAGGCTCCCAGTTCTCCATGGCCTGTCCTGCCTTTCTGGATTTTACACTTTTTTCAGATGGCCCTTTTGACGGGGGGGAAGTGAGACTTCATTGTAGTGCAGATTTCCTTTGCAAGCTTGCTTGGTTGGCCAAAAAGGGCGTATGCGTTTTTTCCTGAATATATTCAGGAAAAAACGCATACGCCCTTTTTGGCCAAGTGCATCATTGTCGACCTTCTGCCTCTTTTCCTATGCTTTAAATGCAATTCCAGTCTACCTCCTGAAATCGGTTTCCTGCAATTCTGCCCGGCTTTCAAGTCCTCTTGGCAGCCTTACTCCAGTATATTTTTGGATGATAGCTGTCATTTATAACTCTGCAGGTTTGTGAATTACAGTGCCCCTGAGCTCCTTTCTTCAACTCGCTTTCTTGTGAGCTGGCCGCAACACCGCAGGATTGCTTCAGGCCCTAATCTGGTTCCGGCATGGCACGCTGAGCCTTTGGTTAATTCCTCTTCCTGGTGGGAAATGAGAGTTAAATTTTCCCGTCCAGACACCTCCAGCTAGTCTCTCATTGGTTCTCCCTATTCCTGTTCATCTTCCGCGGAATTTGCAAACTGGGCCAAACAGGAGGTTAAAGGCACTGACTCTCCAAGTCGGGAGAGTGTTAGTAAAGCATCTGGAATGTTGCACCCGAGTACCAGGGGACGAGAACTGAGACATATTTCAACACGTCTCCCGATCACACGGTTGATCATACTCTGGGTTCCACATGCATGTTTTAGCTGAAGGAAGAATCCCTTAAACCTGGAGAGTTGAGACCCGTGGAATGGGTACCATGCAATATGACTTCAAAGGGTCTTCATTTGCTCACCAAAACTCTCCAATCCTATCACTGCTGCGTTTTTGCCCCTGTACTCACGATTGATTCACTTTCAGAGACATAGCAATCCATAGGTTTTAAGATACTTACTAGTCAGGTACATTATTAGGCGTTTAATATGGGGTTTTGAGTCCATTTCGTTGAGCAAGGAGTAGCTCTTGTCTATTACATATTTGGCTTAAGGAACTTTATCTGTGCTCATTTCAATCTCTGGTTTTATGCAGCACCCCAACTCACCTTTCCCCTTAAGCAAGCATAAGTTGGTTTTCTAAATTTGGGACCATGTTCTGTTTTGAAATTCAGTTCCTGTGTAGCCAAGTTTACATTCCGTGTATTAGTGATATCTTATGATGTTTCTTTTTCTGTGTGACTTATTTCAGTTAGAATCATCATACCTGAATCCACTCATTATGCTGCTATGGGCCTGATGACATAGATGTCATTGCTGAGTGATATTGCATTGTACGTAAGTACCACAACTTCTTTATCCATTTTTCGCTTTATGCGATATTGAACTTGTACCGTAAACGAGTTTCTTGTAAACAGAGCCATCCCAAACTTTGGGGTGGCTGTGTCTTTTTGATTTTAATTTCCCTAAGCTATAGGACCATAAGTGGAAGTGCCCTAGGCTCTGTTGCTTTGTTTTTTAGATGTTTCAGGAAACACCATACACTTCTCCCGAGTGGCTGTTGGCAATTTACATCCCGCCCATCAGCATAACAAGGCTCCCAGTTCTCCATGGCCTGTCCTGCCTTTCTGGATTTTACACTTTTTTCAGATGGCCCTTTTGACGGGGGGGAAGTGAGACTTCATTGTAGTGCAGATTTCCTTTGCAAGCTTGCTTGGTTGGCCAAGAAGGGCGTATGCGTTTTTTCCTGAATATATTCAGGAAAAAACGCATACGCCCTTTTTGGCCAAGTGCATCATTGTCGACCTTCTGCCTCTTTTCCTATGCTTTAAATGCAATTCCAGTCTACCTCCTGAAATCGGTTTCCTGCAATTCTGCCCGGCTTTCAAGTCCTCTTGGCAGCCTTACTTCAGTATATTTTTGGATGATAGCTGTCATTTATAACTCTGCAGGTTTGTGAATTACAGTGCCCCTGAGCTCCTTTCTTCAACTCGCTTTCTTGTGAGCTGGCCGCAACACCGCAGGATTGCTTCAGGCCCTAATCTGGTTCCGGCATGGCACGCTGAGCCTTTGGTTAATTCCTCTTCCTGGTGGGAAATGAGAGTTAAATTTTCCCGTCCAGACACCTCCAGCTAGTCTCTCATTGGTTCTCCCTATTTCTGTTCATCTTCCGCGGAATTTGCAAACTGGGCCAAACAGGAGGTTAAAGGCACTGACTCTCCAAGTCGGGAGAGTGTTAGTAAAGCATCTGGAATGTTGCACCCGAGTACCAGGGGACGAGAACTGAGACATATTTCAACACGTCTCCCGATCACACGGTTGATCATACTCTGGGTTCCACATGCATGTTTTAGCTGAAGGAAGAATCCCTTAAACCTGGAGAGTTGAGACCCGTGGAATGGGTACCATGCAATATGACTTCAAAGGGTCTTCATTTGCTCACCAAAACTCTCCAATCCTATCACTGCTGCGTTTTTGCCCCTGTACTCACGATTGATTCACTTTCAGAGACATAGCAATCCATAGGTTTTAAGATACTTACTAGTCAGGTACATTATTAGGCGTTTAATATGGGGTTTTGAGTCCATTTCGTTGAGCAAGGAGTAGCTCTTGTCTATTACATATTTGGCTTAAGGAACTTTATCTGTGCTCATTTCAATCTCTGGTTTTATGCAGCACCCCAACTCACCTTTCCCCTTAAGCAAGCATAAGTTGATTTTCTAAATTTGGGACCATGTTCTGTTTTGAAATTCAGTTCCTGTGTAGCCAAGTTTACATTCCGTGTATTAGTGATATCTTATGATGTTTCTTTTTCTGTGTGACTTATTTCAGTTAGAATCATCATACCTGAATCCACTCGTTATGCTGCTATGGGCCTGATGACATAGATGTCATTGCTGAGTGATATTGCATTGTACGTAAGTACCACAACTTCTTTATCCATTTTTCGCTTTATGCGATATTGAACTTGTACCGTAAACGAGGTTCTTGTAAACAGAGCCGTCCCAAACTTTGGGGTGGCTGTCTTTTTGATTTTAATTTCCCTAAGCTATAGGACCATAAGTGGAAGTGCCCTAGGCTCTGTTGCTTTGTTTTTTAGATGTTTCAGGAAACACCATACACTTCTCCCGAGTGGCTGTTGGCAATTTACATCCCGCCCATCAGCATAACAAGGCTCCCAGTTCTCCATGGCCTGTCCTGCCTTTCTGGATTTTACACTTTTTTCAGATGGCCCTTTTGACGGGGGGGAAGTGAGACTTCATTGTAGTGCAGATTTCCTTTGCAAGCTTGCTTGGTTGGCCAAAAAGGGCGTATGCGTTTTTTCCTGAATATATTCAGGAAAAAACGCATACGCCCTTTTTGGCCAAGTGCATCATTGTCGACCTTCTGCCTCTTTTCCTATGCTTTAAATGCAATTCCAGTCTACCTCCTGAAATCGGTTTCCTGCAATTCTGCCCGGCTTTCAAGTCCTCTTGGCAGCCTTACTCCAGTATATTTTTGGATGATAGCTGTCATTTATAACTCTGCAGGTTTGTGAATTACAGTGCCCCTGAGCTCCTTTCTTCAACTCGCTTTCTTGTGAGCTGGCCGCAACACCGCAGGATTGCTTCAGGCCCTAATCTGGTTCCGGCATGGCACGCTGAGCCTTTGGTTAATTCCTCTTCCTGGTGGGAAATGAGAGTTAAATTTTCCCGTCCAGACACCTCCAGCTAGTCTCTCATTGGTTCTCCCTATTCCTGTTCATCTTCCGCGGAATTTGCAAACTGGGCCAAACAGGAGGTTAAAGGCACTGACTCTCCAAGTCGGGAGAGTGTTAGTAAAGCATCTGGAATGTTGCACCCGAGTACCAGGGGACGAGAACTGAGACATATTTCAACACGTCTCCCGATCACACGGTTGATCATACTCTGGGTTCCACATGCATGTTTTAGCTGAAGGAAGAATCCCTTAAACCTGGAGAGTTGAGACCCGTGGAATGGGTACCATGCAATATGACTTCAAAGGGTCTTCATTTGCTCACCAAAACTCTCCAATCCTATCACTGCTGCGTTTTTGCCCCTGTACTCACGATTGATTCACTTTCAGAGACATAGCAATCCATAGGTTTTAAGATACTTACTAGTCAGGTACATTATTAGGCGTTTAATATGGGGTTTTGAGTCCATTTCGTTGAGCAAGGAGTAGCTCTTGTCTATTACATATTTGGCTTAAGGAACTTTATCTGTGCTCATTTCAATCTCTGGTTTTATGCAGCACCCCAACTCACCTTTCCCCTTAAGCAAGCATAAGTTGGTTTTCTAAATTTGGGACCATGTTCTGTTTTGAAATTCAGTTCCTGTGTAGCCAAGTTTACATTCCGTGTATTAGTGATATCTTATGATGTTTCTTTTTCTGTGTGACTTATTTCAGTTAGAATCATCATACCTGAATCCACTCATTATGCTGCTATGGGCCTGATGACATAGATGTCATTGCTGAGTGATATTGCATTGTACGTAAGTACCACAACTTCTTTATCCATTTTTCGCTTTATGCGATATTGAACTTGTACCGTAAACGAGTTTCTTGTAAACAGAGCCATCCCAAACTTTGGGGTGGCTGTGTCTTTTTGATTTTAATTTCCCTAAGCTATAGGACCATAAGTGGAAGTGCCCTAGGCTCTGTTGCTTTGTTTTTTAGATGTTTCAGGAAACACCATACACTTCTCCCGAGTGGCTGTTGGCAATTTACATCCCGCCCATCAGCATAACAAGGCTCCCAGTTCTCCATGGCCTGTCCTGCCTTTCTGGATTTTACACTTTTTTCAGATGGCCCTTTTGACGGGGGGGAAGTGAGACTTCATTGTAGTGCAGATTTCCTTTGCAAGCTTGCTTGGTTGGCCAAAAAGGGCGTATGCGTTTTTTCCTGAATATATTCAGGAAAAAACGCATACGCCCTTTTTGGCCAAGTGCATCATTGTCGACCTTCTGCCTCTTTTCCTATGCTTTAAATGCAATTCCAGTCTACCTCCTGAAATCGGTTTCCTGCAATTCTGCCCGGCTTTCAAGTCCTCTTGGCAGCCTTACTTCAGTATATTTTTGGATGATAGCTGTCATTTATAACTCTGCAGGTTTGTGAATTACAGTGCCCCTGAGCTCCTTTCTTCAACTCGCTTTCTTGTGAGCTGGCCGCAACACCGCAGGATTGCTTCAGGCCCTAATCTGGTTCCGGCATGGCACGCTGAGCCTTTGGTTAATTCCTCTTCCTGGTGGGAAATGAGAGTTAAATTTTCCCGTCCAGACACCTCCAGCTAGTCTCTCATTGGTTCTCCCTATTTCTGTTCATCTTCCGCGGAATTTGCAAACTGGGCCAAACAGGAGGTTAAAGGCACTGACTCTCCAAGTCGGGAGAGTGTTAGTAAAGCATCTGGAATGTTGCACCCGAGTACCAGGGGACGAGAACTGAGACATATTTCAACACGTCTCCCGATCACACGGTTGATCATATTCTGGGTTCCACATACATGTTTTAGCTGAAGGAAGAATCCCTTAAACCTGGAGAGTTGAGACCCGTGGAATGGGTACCATGCAATATGACTTCAAAGGGTCTTCATTTGCTCACCAAAACTCTCCAATCCTATCACTGCTGCGTTTTTGCCCCTGTACTCACGATTGATTCACTTTCAGAGACATAGCAATCCATAGGTTTTAAGATACTTACTAGTCAGGTACATTATTAGGCGTTTAATATGGGGTGTTGAGTCCATTTCGTTGAGCAAGGAGTAGCTCTTGTCTATTACATATTTGGCTTAAGGAACTTTATCTGTGCTCATTTCAATCTCTGGTTTTATGCAGCACCCCAACTCACCTTTCCCCTTAAGCAAGCATAAGTTGATTTTCTAAATTTGGGACCATGTTCTGTTTTCAAATTCAGTTCCTGTGTAGCCAAGTTTACATTCCGTGTATTAGTGATATCTTATGATGTTTCTTTTTCTGTGTGACTTATTTCAGTTAGAATCATCATACCTGAATCCACTCATTATGCTGCTATGGGCCTGATGACATAGATGTCATTGCTGAGTGATATTGCATTGTACGTAAGTACCACAACTTCTTTATCCATTTTCCGCTTTATGCGATATTGAACTTGTACCGTAAACGAGTTTCTTGTAAACAGAGCCATCCCAAACTTTGGGGTGGCTGTGTCTTTTTGATTTTAATTTCCCTAAGCTATAGGACCATAAGTGGAAGTGCCCTAGGCTCTGTTGCTTTGTTTTTTAGATGTTTCAGGAAACACCATACACTTCTCCCGAGTGGCTGTTGGCAATTTACATCCCGCCCATCAGCATAACAAGGCTCCCAGTTCTCCATGGCCTGTCCTGCCTTTCTGGATTTTACACTTTTTTCAGATGGCCCTTTTGACGGGGGGGAAGTGAGACTTCATTGTAGTGCAGATTTCCTTTGCAAGCTTGCTTGGTTGGCCAAAAAGGGCGTATGCGTTTTTTCCTGAATATATTCAGGAAAAAACGCATACGCCCTTTTTTGCCAAGTGCATCATTGTCGACCTTCTGCCTCTTTTCCTATGCTTTAAATGCAATTCCAGTCTACCTCCTGAAATCGGTTTCCTGCAATTCTGCCCGGCTTTCAAGTCCTCTTGGCAGCCTTACTTCAGTATATTTTTGGATGATAGCTGTCATTTATAACTCTGCAGGTTTGTGAATTACAGTGCCCCTGAGCTCCTTTCTTCAACTCGCTTTCTTGTGAGCTGGCCGCAACACCGCAGGATTGCTTCAGGCCCTAATCTGGTTCCGGCATGGCACGCTGAGCCTTTGGTTAATTCCTCTTCCTGGTGGGAAATGAGAGTTAAATTTTCCCGTCCAGACACCTCCAGCTAGTCTCTCATTGGTTCTCCCTATTCCTGTTCATCTTCCGCGGAATTTGCAAACTGGGCCAAACAGGAGGTTAAAGGCACTGACTCTCCAAGTCGGGAGAGTGTTAGTAAAGCATCTGGAATGTTGCACCCGAGTACCAGGGGACGAGAACTGAGACATATTTCAACACGTCTCCCGATCACACGGTTGATCATACTCTGGGTTCCACATGCATGTTTTAGCTGAAGGAAGAATCCCTTAAACCTGGAGAGTTGAGACCCGTGGAATGGGTACCATGCAATATGACTTCAAAGGGTCTTCATTTGCTCACCAAAACTCTCCAATCCTATCACTGCTGCGTTTTTGCCCCTGTACTCACGATTGATTCACTTTCAGAGACATAGCAATCCATAGGTTTTAAGATACTTACTAGTCAGGTACATTATTAGGCGTTTAATATGGGGTTTTGAGTCCATTTCGTTGAGCAAGGAGTAGCTCTTGTCTATTACATATTTGGCTTAAGGAACTTTATCTGTGCTCATTTCAATCTCTGGTTTTATGCAGCACCCCAACTCACCTTTCCCCTTAAGCAAGCATAAGTTGGTTTTCTAAATTTGGGACCATGTTCTGTTTTGAAATTCAGTTCCTGTGTAGCCAAGTTTACATTCCGTGTATTAGTGATATCTTATGATGTTTCTTTTTCTGTGTGACTTATTTCAGTTAGAATCATCATACCTGAATCCACTCATTATGCTGCTATGGGCCTGATGACATAGATGTCATTGCTGAGTGATATTGCATTGTACGTAAGTACCACAACTTCTTTATCCATTTTTCGCTTTATGCGATATTGAACTTGTACCGTAAACGAGTTTCTTGTAAACAGAGCCATCCCAAACTTTGGGGTGGCTGTGTCTTTTTGATTTTAATTTCCCTAAGCTATAGGACCATAAGTGGAAGTGCCCTAGGCTCTGTTGCTTTGTTTTTTAGATGTTTCAGGAAACACCATACACTTCTCCCGAGTGGCTGTTGGCAATTTACATCCCGCCCATCAGCATAACAAGGCTCCCAGTTCTCCATGGCCTGTCCTGCCTTTCTGGATTTTACACTTTTTTCAGATGGCCCTTTTGACGGGGGGGAAGTGAGACTTCATTGTAGTGCAGATTTCCTTTGCAAGCTTGCTTGGTTGGCCAAAAAGGGCGTATGCGTTTTTTCCTGAATATATTCAGGAAAAAACGCATACGCCCTTTTTGGCCAAGTGCATCATTGTCGACCTTCTGCCTCTTTTCCTATGCTTTAAATGCAATTCCAGTCTACCTCCTGAAATCGGTTTCCTGCAATTCTGCCCGGCTTTCAAGTCCTCTTGGCAGCCTTACTCCAGTATATTTTTGGATGATAGCTGTCATTTATAACTCTGCAGGTTTGTGAATTACAGTGCCCCTGAGCTCCTTTCTTCAACTCGCTTTCTTGTGAGCTGGCCGCAACACCGCAGGATTGCTTCAGGCCCTAATCTGGTTCCGGCATGGCACGCTGAGCCTTTGGTTAATTCCTCTTCCTGGTGGGAAATGAGAGTTAAATTTTCCCGTCCAGACACCTCCAGCTAGTCTCTCATTGGTTCTCCCTATTCCTGTTCATCTTCCGCGGAATTTGCAAACTGGGCCAAACAGGAGGTTAAAGGCACTGACTCTCCAAGTCGGGAGAGTGTTAGTAAAGCATCTGGAATGTTGCACCCGAGTACCAGGGGACGAGAACTGAGACATATTTCAACACGTCTCCCGATCACACGGTTGATCATACTCTGGGTTCCACATGCATGTTTTAGCTGAAGGAAGAATCCCTTAAACCTGGAGAGTTGAGACCCGTGGAATGGGTACCATGCAATATGACTTCAAAGGGTCTTCATTTGCTCACCAAAACTCTCCAATCCTATCACTGCTGCGTTTTTGCCCCTGTACTCACGATTGATTCACTTTCAGAGACATAGCAATCCATAGGTTTTAAGATACTTACTAGTCAGGTACATTATTAGGCGTTTAATATGGGGTTTTGAGTCCATTTCGTTGAGCAAGGAGTAGCTCTTGTCTATTACATATTTGGCTTAAGGAACTTT
This sequence comes from Orcinus orca, assembly GCF_937001465.1. Taxonomy (NCBI): domain Eukaryota; kingdom Metazoa; phylum Chordata; class Mammalia; order Artiodactyla; family Delphinidae; genus Orcinus; species Orcinus orca. Next base: position 81,916 of record NW_026043937.1, on the reverse strand, counting down.
ATCTGTGCTCATTTCAATCTCTGGTTTTATGCAGCACCCCAACTCACCTTTCCCCTTAAGCAAGCATAAGTTGGTTTTCTAAATTTGGGACCATGTTCTGTTTTGAAATTCAGTTCCTGTGTAGCCAAGTTTACATTCCGTGTATTAGTGATATCTTATGATGTTTCTTTTTCTGTGTGACTTATTTCAGTTAGAATCATCATACCTGAATCCACTCATTATGCTGCTATGGGCCTGATGACATAGATGTCATTGCTGAGTGATATTGCATTGTACGTAAGTACCACAACTTCTTTATCCATTTTTCGCTTTATGCGATATTGAACTTGTACCGTAAACGAGTTTCTTGTAAACAGAGCCATCCCAAACTTTGGGGTGGCTGTGTCTTTTTGATTTTAATTTCCCTAAGCTATAGGACCATAAGTGGAAGTGCCCTAGGCTCTGTTGCTTTGTTTTTTAGATGTTTCAGGAAACACCATACACTTCTCCCGAGTGGCTGTTGGCAATTTACATCCCGCCCATCAGCATAACAAGGCTCCCAGTTCTCCATGGCCTGTCCTGCCTTTCTGGATTTTACACTTTTTTCAGATGGCCCTTTTGACGGGGGGGAAGTGAGACTTCATTGTAGTGCAGATTTCCTTTGCAAGCTTGCTTGGTTGGCCAAGAAGGGCGTATGCGTTTTTTCCTGAATATATTCAGGAAAAAACGCATACGCCCTTTTTGGCCAAGTGCATCATTGTCGACCTTCTGCCTCTTTTCCTATGCTTTAAATGCAATTCCAGTCTACCTCCTGAAATCGGTTTCCTGCAATTCTGCCCGGCTTTCAAGTCCTCTTGGCAGCCTTACTTCAGTATATTTTTGGATGATAGCTGTCATTTATAACTCTGCAGGTTTGTGAATTACAGTGCCCCTGAGCTCCTTTCTTCAACTCGCTTTCTTGTGAGCTGGCCGCAACACCGCAGGATTGCTTCAGGCCCTAATCTGGTTCCGGCATGGCACGCTGAGCCTTTGGTTAATTCCTCTTCCTGGTGGGAAATGAGAGTTAAATTTTCCCGTCCAGACACCTCCAGCTAGTCTCTCATTGGTTCTCCCTATTTCTGTTCATCTTCCGCGGAATTTGCAAACTGGGCCAAACAGGAGGTTAAAGGCACTGACTCTCCAAGTCGGGAGAGTGTTAGTAAAGCATCTGGAATGTTGCACCCGAGTACCAGGGGACGAGAACTGAGACATATTTCAACACGTCTCCCGATCACACGGTTGATCATACTCTGGGTTCCACATGCATGTTTTAGCTGAAGGAAGAATCCCTTAAACCTGGAGAGTTGAGACCCGTGGAATGGGTACCATGCAATATGACTTCAAAGGGTCTTCATTTGCTCACCAAAACTCTCCAATCCTATCACTGCTGCGTTTTTGCCCCTGTACTCACGATTGATTCACTTTCAGAGACATAGCAATCCATAGGTTTTAAGATACTTACTAGTCAGGTACATTATTAGGCGTTTAATATGGGGTTTTGAGTCCATTTCGTTGAGCAAGGAGTAGCTCTTGTCTATTACATATTTGGCTTAAGGAACTTTATCTGTGCTCATTTCAATCTCTGGTTTTATGCAGCACCCCAACTCACCTTTCCCCTTAAGCAAGCATAAGTTGATTTTCTAAATTTGGGACCATGTTCTGTTTTGAAATTCAGTTCCTGTGTAGCCAAGTTTACATTCCGTGTATTAGTGATATCTTATGATGTTTCTTTTTCTGTGTGACTTATTTCAGTTAGAATCATCATACCTGAATCCACTCGTTATGCTGCTATGGGCCTGATGACATAGATGTCATTGCTGAGTGATATTGCATTGTACGTAAGTACCACAACTTCTTTATCCATTTTTCGCTTTATGCGATATTGAACTTGTACCGTAAACGAGGTTCTTGTAAACAGAGCCGTCCCAAACTTTGGGGTGGCTGTCTTTTTGATTTTAATTTCCCTAAGCTATAGGACCATAAGTGGAAGTGCCCTAGGCTCTGTTGCTTTGTTTTTTAGATGTTTCAGGAAACACCATACACTTCTCCCGAGTGGCTGTTGGCAATTTACATCCCGCCCATCAGCATAACAAGGCTCCCAGTTCTCCATGGCCTGTCCTGCCTTTCTGGATTTTACACTTTTTTCAGATGGCCCTTTTGACGGGGGGGAAGTGAGACTTCATTGTAGTGCAGATTTCCTTTGCAAGCTTGCTTGGTTGGCCAAAAAGGGCGTATGCGTTTTTTCCTGAATATATTCAGGAAAAAACGCATACGCCCTTTTTGGCCAAGTGCATCATTGTCGACCTTCTGCCTCTTTTCCTATGCTTTAAATGCAATTCCAGTCTACCTCCTGAAATCGGTTTCCTGCAATTCTGCCCGGCTTTCAAGTCCTCTTGGCAGCCTTACTCCAGTATATTTTTGGATGATAGCTGTCATTTATAACTCTGCAGGTTTGTGAATTACAGTGCCCCTGAGCTCCTTTCTTCAACTCGCTTTCTTGTGAGCTGGCCGCAACACCGCAGGATTGCTTCAGGCCCTAATCTGGTTCCGGCATGGCACGCTGAGCCTTTGGTTAATTCCTCTTCCTGGTGGGAAATGAGAGTTAAATTTTCCCGTCCAGACACCTCCAGCTAGTCTCTCATTGGTTCTCCCTATTCCTGTTCATCTTCCGCGGAATTTGCAAACTGGGCCAAACAGGAGGTTAAAGGCACTGACTCTCCAAGTCGGGAGAGTGTTAGTAAAGCATCTGGAATGTTGCACCCGAGTACCAGGGGACGAGAACTGAGACATATTTCAACACGTCTCCCGATCACACGGTTGATCATACTCTGGGTTCCACATGCATGTTTTAGCTGAAGGAAGAATCCCTTAAACCTGGAGAGTTGAGACCCGTGGAATGGGTACCATGCAATATGACTTCAAAGGGTCTTCATTTGCTCACCAAAACTCTCCAATCCTATCACTGCTGCGTTTTTGCCCCTGTACTCACGATTGATTCACTTTCAGAGACATAGCAATCCATAGGTTTTAAGATACTTACTAGTCAGGTACATTATTAGGCGTTTAATATGGGGTTTTGAGTCCATTTCGTTGAGCAAGGAGTAGCTCTTGTCTATTACATATTTGGCTTAAGGAACTTTATCTGTGCTCATTTCAATCTCTGGTTTTATGCAGCACCCCAACTCACCTTTCCCCTTAAGCAAGCATAAGTTGGTTTTCTAAATTTGGGACCATGTTCTGTTTTGAAATTCAGTTCCTGTGTAGCCAAGTTTACATTCCGTGTATTAGTGATATCTTATGATGTTTCTTTTTCTGTGTGACTTATTTCAGTTAGAATCATCATACCTGAATCCACTCATTATGCTGCTATGGGCCTGATGACATAGATGTCATTGCTGAGTGATATTGCATTGTACGTAAGTACCACAACTTCTTTATCCATTTTTCGCTTTATGCGATATTGAACTTGTACCGTAAACGAGTTTCTTGTAAACAGAGCCATCCCAAACTTTGGGGTGGCTGTGTCTTTTTGATTTTAATTTCCCTAAGCTATAGGACCATAAGTGGAAGTGCCCTAGGCTCTGTTGCTTTGTTTTTTAGATGTTTCAGGAAACACCATACACTTCTCCCGAGTGGCTGTTGGCAATTTACATCCCGCCCATCAGCATAACAAGGCTCCCAGTTCTCCATGGCCTGTCCTGCCTTTCTGGATTTTACACTTTTTTCAGATGGCCCTTTTGACGGGGGGGAAGTGAGACTTCATTGTAGTGCAGATTTCCTTTGCAAGCTTGCTTGGTTGGCCAAAAAGGGCGTATGCGTTTTTTCCTGAATATATTCAGGAAAAAACGCATACGCCCTTTTTGGCCAAGTGCATCATTGTCGACCTTCTGCCTCTTTTCCTATGCTTTAAATGCAATTCCAGTCTACCTCCTGAAATCGGTTTCCTGCAATTCTGCCCGGCTTTCAAGTCCTCTTGGCAGCCTTACTTCAGTATATTTTTGGATGATAGCTGTCATTTATAACTCTGCAGGTTTGTGAATTACAGTGCCCCTGAGCTCCTTTCTTCAACTCGCTTTCTTGTGAGCTGGCCGCAACACCGCAGGATTGCTTCAGGCCCTAATCTGGTTCCGGCATGGCACGCTGAGCCTTTGGTTAATTCCTCTTCCTGGTGGGAAATGAGAGTTAAATTTTCCCGTCCAGACACCTCCAGCTAGTCTCTCATTGGTTCTCCCTATTTCTGTTCATCTTCCGCGGAATTTGCAAACTGGGCCAAACAGGAGGTTAAAGGCACTGACTCTCCAAGTCGGGAGAGTGTTAGTAAAGCATCTGGAATGTTGCACCCGAGTACCAGGGGACGAGAACTGAGACATATTTCAACACGTCTCCCGATCACACGGTTGATCATATTCTGGGTTCCACATACATGTTTTAGCTGAAGGAAGAATCCCTTAAACCTGGAGAGTTGAGACCCGTGGAATGGGTACCATGCAATATGACTTCAAAGGGTCTTCATTTGCTCACCAAAACTCTCCAATCCTATCACTGCTGCGTTTTTGCCCCTGTACTCACGATTGATTCACTTTCAGAGACATAGCAATCCATAGGTTTTAAGATACTTACTAGTCAGGTACATTATTAGGCGTTTAATATGGGGTGTTGAGTCCATTTCGTTGAGCAAGGAGTAGCTCTTGTCTATTACATATTTGGCTTAAGGAACTTTATCTGTGCTCATTTCAATCTCTGGTTTTATGCAGCACCCCAACTCACCTTTCCCCTTAAGCAAGCATAAGTTGATTTTCTAAATTTGGGACCATGTTCTGTTTTCAAATTCAGTTCCTGTGTAGCCAAGTTTACATTCCGTGTATTAGTGATATCTTATGATGTTTCTTTTTCTGTGTGACTTATTTCAGTTAGAATCATCATACCTGAATCCACTCATTATGCTGCTATGGGCCTGATGACATAGATGTCATTGCTGAGTGATATTGCATTGTACGTAAGTACCACAACTTCTTTATCCATTTTCCGCTTTATGCGATATTGAACTTGTACCGTAAACGAGTTTCTTGTAAACAGAGCCATCCCAAACTTTGGGGTGGCTGTGTCTTTTTGATTTTAATTTCCCTAAGCTATAGGACCATAAGTGGAAGTGCCCTAGGCTCTGTTGCTTTGTTTTTTAGATGTTTCAGGAAACACCATACACTTCTCCCGAGTGGCTGTTGGCAATTTACATCCCGCCCATCAGCATAACAAGGCTCCCAGTTCTCCATGGCCTGTCCTGCCTTTCTGGATTTTACACTTTTTTCAGATGGCCCTTTTGACGGGGGGGAAGTGAGACTTCATTGTAGTGCAGATTTCCTTTGCAAGCTTGCTTGGTTGGCCAAAAAGGGCGTATGCGTTTTTTCCTGAATATATTCAGGAAAAAACGCATACGCCCTTTTTTGCCAAGTGCATCATTGTCGACCTTCTGCCTCTTTTCCTATGCTTTAAATGCAATTCCAGTCTACCTCCTGAAATCGGTTTCCTGCAATTCTGCCCGGCTTTCAAGTCCTCTTGGCAGCCTTACTTCAGTATATTTTTGGATGATAGCTGTCATTTATAACTCTGCAGGTTTGTGAATTACAGTGCCCCTGAGCTCCTTTCTTCAACTCGCTTTCTTGTGAGCTGGCCGCAACACCGCAGGATTGCTTCAGGCCCTAATCTGGTTCCGGCATGGCACGCTGAGCCTTTGGTTAATTCCTCTTCCTGGTGGGAAATGAGAGTTAAATTTTCCCGTCCAGACACCTCCAGCTAGTCTCTCATTGGTTCTCCCTATTTCTGTTCATCTTCCGCGGAATTTGCAAACTGGGCCAAACAGGAGGTTAAAGGCACTGACTCTCCAAGTCGGGAGAGTGTTAGTAAAGCATCTGGAATGTTGCACCCGAGTACCAGGGGACGAGAACTGAGACATATTTCAACACGTCTCCCGATCACACGGTTGATCATACTCTGGGTTCCACATGCATGTTTTAGCTGAAGGAAGAATCCCTTAAACCTGGAGAGTTGAGACCCGTGGAATGGTACCATGCAATATGACTTCAAAGGGTCTTCATTTGCTCACCAAAACTCTCCAATCCTATCATTGCTGCATTTTTGCCCCTGTACTCACGATTGATTCACTTTCAGAGACATAGCAATCCATAGGTTTTAAGATACTTACTAGTCAGGTACATTATTAGGCGTTTAATATGGGGTTTTGAGTCCATTTCGTTGAGCAAGGAGTAGCTCTTGTCTATTACATATTTGGCTTAAGGAACTTTATCTGTGCTCATTTCAATCTCTGGTTTTATGCAGCACCCCAACTCACCTTTCCCCTTAAGCAAGCATAAGTTGATTTTCTAAATTTGGGACCATGTTCTGTTTTGAAATTCAGTTCCTGTGTAGCCAAGTTTACATTCCGTGTATTAGTGATATCTTATGATGTTTCTTTTTCTGTGTGACTTATTTCAGTTAGAATCATCATACCTGAATCCACTCATTATGCTGCTATGGGCCTGATGACATAGATGTCATTGCTGAGTGATATTGCATTGTACGTAAGTACCACAACTTCTTTATCCATTTTTCGCTTTATGCGATATTGAACTTGTACCGTAAACGAGTTTCTTGTAAACAGAGCCATCCCAAACTTTGGGGTGGCTGTGTCTTTTTGATGTCAATTTCCCTAAGCTATAGGACCATAAGTGGAAGTGCCCTAGGCTCTGTTGCTTTGTTTTTTAGATGTTTCAGGAAACACCATACACTTCTCCCGAGTGGCTGTTGGCAATTTACATCCCGCCCATCAGCATAACAAGGCTCCCAGTTCTCCATGGCCTGTCCTGCCTTTCTGGATTTTACACTTTTTTCAGATGGCCCTTTTGACGGGGGGGAAGTGAGACTTCATTGTAGTGCAGATTTCCTTTGCAAGCTTGCTTGGTTGGCCAAAAAGGGCGTATGCGTTTTTTCCTGAATATATTCAGGAAAAAACGCATACGCCCTTTTTGGCCAAGTGCATCATTGTCGACCTTCTGCCTCTTTTCCTATGCTTTAAATGCAATTCCACTCTACCTCCTGAAATCGGTTTCCTGCAATTCTGCCCGTCTTTCAAGTCCTCTTGGCAGCCTTACTTCAGTATATTTTTGGATGATAGCTGTCATTTATAACTCTGCAGGTTTGTGAATTACAGTGCCCCTGAGCTCCTTTCTTCAACTCGCTTTCTTGTGAGCTGGCCGCAACACCGCAGGATTGCTTCAGGCCCTAATCTGGTTGCGGCATGGCACGCTGAGCCTTTGGTTAATTCCTCTTCCTGGTGGGAAATGAGAGTTAAATTTTCCCGTCCAGACACCTCCAGCTAGTCTCTCATTGGTTCTCCCTATTTCTGTTCATCTTCCGCGGAATTTGCAAACTGGGCCAAACAGGAGGTTAAAGGCACTGACTCTCCAAGTCGGGAGAGTGTTAGTAAAGCATCTGGAATGTTGCACCCGAGTACCAGGGGACGAGAACTGAGACATATTTCAACACGTCTCCCGATCACACGGTTGATCATACTCTGGGTTCCACATGCATGTTTTAGCTGAAGGAAGAATCCCTTAAACCTGGAGAGTTGAGACCCGTGGAATGGTACCATGCAATATGACTTCAAAGGGTCTTCATTTGCTCACCAAAACTCTCCAATCCTATCACTGCTGCGTTTTTGCCCCTGTACTCACGATTGATTCACTTTCGAGACATAGCAATCCATAGGTTTTAAGATAATTACTAGTCAGGTACATTATTAGGCGTTTAATATGGGGTTTTGAGTCCATTTCGTTGAGCAAGGAGTAGCTCTTGTCTATTCCATATTTGGCTTAAGGGACTTTATCTGTGCTCATTTCAATCTCTGGTTTTATGCAGCACCCCAACTCACCTTTCCCCTTAAGCAAGCATAAGTTGATTTTCTAAATTTGGGACCATGTTCTGTTTTGAAATTCAGTTCCTGTGTAGCCAAGTTTACATTCCGTGTATTAGTGATATCTTATGATGTTTCTTTTTCTGTGTGACTTATTTCAGTTAGAATCATCATACCTGAATCCACTCATTATGCTGCTATGGGCCTGATGACATAGATGTCATTGCTGAGTGATATTGCATTGTACGTAAGTACCACAACTTCTTTATCCATTTTTCGCTTTATGCGATATTGAACTTGTACCGTAAACGAGTTTCTTGTAAACAGAGCCATCCCAAACTTTGGGGTGGCTGTGTCTTTTTGATTTTAATTTCCCTAAGCTATAGGACCATAAGTGGAAGTGCCCTAGGCTCTGTTGCTTTGTTTTTTAGATGTTTCAGGAAACACCATACACTTCTCCCGAGTGGCTGTTGGCAATTTACATCCCGCCCATCAGCATAACAAGGCTCCCAGTTCTCCATGGCCTGTCCTGCCTTTCTGGATTTTACACTTTTTTCAGATGGCCCTTTTGAGGGGGGGGAAGTGAGACTTCATTGTAGTGCAGATTTCCTTTGCAAGCTTGCTTGGTTGGCCAAAAAGGGCGTATGCGTTTTTTCCTGAATATATTCAGGAAAAAACGCATACGCCCTTTTTGGCCAAGTGCATCATTGTCGACCTTCTGCCTCTTTTCCTATGCTTTAAATGCAATTCCAGTCTACCTCCTGAAATCGGTTTCCTGCAATTCTGCCCGGCTTTCAAGTCCTCTTGGCAGCCTTACTTCAGTATATTTTTGGATGATAGCTGTCATTTATAACTCTGCAGGTTTGTGAATTACAGTGCCCCTGAGCTCCTTTCTTCAACTCGCTTTCTTGTGAGCTGGCCGCAACACCGCAGGATTGCTTCAGGCCCTAATCTGGTTCCGGCATGGCACGCTGAGCCTTTGGTTAATTCCTCTTCCTGGTGGGAAATGAGAGTTAAATTTTCCCGTCCAGACACCTCCAGCTAGTCTCTCATTGGTTCTCCCTATTTCTGTTCATCTTCCGCGGAATTTGCAAACTGGGCCAAACAGGAGGTTAAAGGCACTGACTCTCCAAGTCGGGAGAGTGTTAGTAAAGCATCTGGAATGTTGCACCCGAGTACCAGGGGACGAGAACTGAGACATATTTCAACACGTCTCCCGATCACACGGTTGATCATATTCTGGGTTCCACATGCATGTTTTAGCTGAAGGAAGAATCCCTTAAACCTGGAGAGTTGAGACCCGTGGAATGGGTACCATGCAATATGACTTCAAAGGGTCTTCATTTGCTCACCAAAACTCTCCAATCCTATCACTGCTGCGTTTTTGCCCCTGTACTCACGATTGATTCACTTTCAGAGACATAGCAATCCATAGGTTTTAAGATACTTACTAGTCAGGTACATTATTAGGCGTTTAATATGGGGTGTTGAGTCCATTTCTTTGAGCAAGGAGTAGCTCTTGTCTATTACATATTTGGCTTAAGGAACTTTATCTGTGCTCATTTCAATCTCTGGTTTTATGCAGCACCCCAACTCACCTTTCCCCTTAAGCAAGCATAAGTTGATTTTCTAAATTTGGGACCATGTTCTGTTTTGAAATTCAGTTCCTGTGTAGCCAAGTTTACATTCCGTGTATTAGTGATATCTTATGATGTTTCTTTTTCTGTGTGACTTATTTCAGTTAGAATCATCATACCTGAATCCACTCATTATGCTGCTATGGGCCTGATGACATAGATGTCATTGCTGAGTGATATTGCATTGTACGTAAGTACCACAACTTCTTTATCCATTTTCCGCTTTATGCGATATTGAACTTGTACCGTAAACGAGTTTCTTGTAAACAGAGCCATCCCATACTTTGGGGTGGCTGTGTCTTTTTGATTTTAATTTCCCTAAGCTATAGGACCATAAGTGGAAGTGCCCTAGGCTCTGTTGCTTTGTTTTTTAGATGTTTCAGGAAACACCATACACTTCTCCCGAGTGGCTGTTGGCAATTTACATCCCGCCCATCAGCATAACAAGGCTCCCAGTTCTCCATGGCCTGTCCTGCCTTTCTGGATTTTACACTTTTTTCAGATGGCCCTTTTGACGGGGGGGAAGTGAGACTTCATTGTAGTGCAGATTTCCTTTGCAAGCTTGCTTGGTTGGCCAAAAAGGGCGTATGCGTTTTTTCCTGAATATATTCAGGAAAAAACGCATACGCCCTTTTTGGCCAAGTGCATCATTGTCGACCTTCTGCCTCTTTTCCTATGCTTTAAATGCAATTCCAGTCTACCTCCTGAAATCGGTTTCCTGCAATTCTGCCCGGCTTTCAAGTCCTCTTGGCAGCCTTACTTCAGTATATTTTTGGATGATAGCTGTCATTTATAACTCTGCAGGTTTGTGAATTACAGTGCCCCTGAGCTCCTTTCTTCAACTCGCTTTCTTGTGAGCTGGCCGCAACACCGCAGGATTGCTTCAGGCCCTAATCTGGTTCCGGCATGGCACGCTGAGCCTTTGGTTAATTCCTCTTCCTGGTGGGAAATGAGAGTTAAATTTTCCCGTCCAGACACCTCCAGCTAGTCTCTCATTGGTTCTCCCTATTTCTGTTCATCTTCCGCGGAATTTGCAAACTGGGCCAAACAGGAGGTTAAAGGCACTGACTCTCCAAGTCGGGAGAGTGTTAGTAAAGCATCTGGAATGTTGCACCCGAGTACCAGGGGACGAGAACTGAGACATATTTCAACACGTCTCCCGATCACACGGTTGATCATACTCTGGGTTCCACATGCATGTTTTAGCTGAAGGAAGAATCCCTTAAACCTGGAGAGTTGAGACCCGTGGAATGGTACCATGCAATATGACTTCAAAGGGTCTTCATTTGCTCACCAAAACTCTCCAATCCTATCATTGCTGCGTTTTTGCCCCTGTACTCACGATTGATTCACTTTCAGAGACATAGCAATCCATAGGTTTTAAGATACTTACTAGTCAGGTACATTATTAGGCGTTTAATATGGGGTTTTGAGTCCATTTCGTTGAGCAAGGAGTAGCTCTTGTCTATTACATATTTGGCTTAAGGAACTTTATCTGTGCTCATTTCAATCTCTGGTTTTATGCAGCACCCCAACTCACCTTTCCCCTTAAGCAAGCATAAGTTGGTTTTCTAAATTTGGGACCATGTTCTGTTTTGAAATTCAGTTCCTGTGTAGCCAAGTTTACATTCCGTGTATTAGTGATATCTTATGATGTTTCTTTTTCTGTGTGACTTATTTCAGTTAGAATCATCATACCTGAATCCACTCATTATGCTGCTATGGGCCTGATGACATAGATGTCATTGCTGAGTGATATTGCATTGTACGTAAGTACCACAACTTCTTTATCCATTTTTCGCTTTATGCGATATTGAACTTGTACCGTAAACGAGTTTCTTGTAAACAGAGCCATCCCAAACTTCGGGGTGGCTGTGTCTTTTTGATTTCAATTTCCCTAAGCTATAGGACCATAAGTGGAAGTGCCCTAGGCTCTGTTGCTTTGTTTTTTAGATGTTTCAGGAAACACCATACACTTCTCCCAAGTGGCTGTTGGCAATTTACATCCCGCCCATCAGCATAACAAGGCTCCCAGTTCTCCATGGCCTGTCCTGCCTTTCTGGATTTTACACTTTTTTCAGATGGCCCTTTTGACGGGGGGGAAGTGAGACTTCATTGTAGTGCAGATTTCCTTTGCAAGCTTGCTTGGTTGGGCAAAAAGGGCGTATGCGTTTTTTCCTGAATATATTCAGGAAAAAACGCATACGCCCTTTTTGGCCAAGTGCATCATTGTCGACCTTCTGCCTCTTTTCCTATGCTTTAAATGCAATTCCACTCTACCTCCTGAAATCGGTTTCCTGCAATTCTGCCCGTCTTTCAAGTCCTCTTGGCAGCCTTACTTCAGTATATTTTTGGATGATAGCTGTCATTTATAACTCTGCAGGTTTGTGAATTACAGTGCCCCTGAGCTCCTTTCTTCAACTCGCTTTCTTGTGAGCTGGCCGCAACACCGCAGGATTGCTTCAGGCCCTAATCTGGTTCCGGCATGGCACGCTGAGCCTTTGGTTAATTCCTCTTCCTGGTGGGAAATGAGAGTTAAATTTTCCCGTCCAGACACCTCCAGCTAGTCTCTCATTGGTTCTCCCTATTTCTGTTCATCTTCCGCGGAATTTGCAAACTGGGCCAAACAGGAGGTTAAAGGCACTGACTCTCCAAGTCGGGAGAGTGTTAGTAAAGCATCTGGAATGTTGCACCCGAGTACCAGGGGACGAGAACTGAGACATATTTCAACACGTCTCCCGATCACACGGTTGATCATACTCTGGGTTCCACATGCATGTTTTAGCTGAAGGAAGAATCCCTTAAACCTGGAGAGTTGAGACCCGTGGAATGGTACCATGCAATATGACTTCAAAGGGTCTTCATTTGCTCACCAAAACTCTCCAATCCTATCACTGCTGCGTTTTTGCCCCTGTACTCACGATTGATTCACTTTCAGAGACATAGCAATCCATAGGTTTTAAGATAATTACTAGTCAGGTACATTATTAGGCGTTTAATATGGGGTTTTGAGTCCATTTCGTTGAGCAAGGAGTAGCTCTTGTCTATTACATATTTGGCTTAAGGAACTTTATCTGTGCTCATTTCAATCTCTGGTTTTATGCAGCACCCCAACTCACCTTTCCCCTTAAGCAAGCATAAGTTGATTTTCTAAATTTGGGACCATGTTCTGTTTTGAAATTCAGTTCCTGTGTAGCCAAGTTTACATTCCGTGTATTAGTGATATCTTATGATGTTTCTTTTTCTGTGTGACTTATTTCAGTTAGAATCATCATACCTGAATCCACTCATTATGCTGCTATGGGCCTGATGACATAGATGTCATTGCTGAGTGATATTGCATTGTACGTAAGTACCACAACTTCTTTATCCATTTTTCGCTTTATGCGATATTGAACTTGTACCGTAAACGAGTTTCTTGTAAACAGAGCCATCCCAAACTTTGGGGTGGCTGTGTCTTTTTGATTTCAATTTCCCTAAGCTATAGGACCATAAGTGGAAGTGCCCTAGGCTCTGTTGCTTTGTTTTTTAGATGTTTCAGGAAACACCATACACTTCTCCCGAGTGGCTGTTGGCAATGTACATCCCGCCCATCAGCATAACAAGGCTCCCAGTTCTCCATGGCCTGTCCTGCCTTTCTGGATTTTACACTTTTTTCAGATGGCCCTTTTGACGGGGGGGAAGTGAGACTTCATTGTAGTGCAGATTTCCTTTGCAAGCTTGCTTGGTTGGCCAAAAAGGGCGTATGCGTTTTTTCCTGAATATATTCAGGAAAAAACGCATACGCCCTTTTTGGCCAAGTGCATCATTGTCGACCTTCTGCCTCTTTTCCTATGCTTTAAATGCAATTCCAGTCTACCTCCTGAAATCGGTTTCCTGCAATTCTGCCCGGCTTTCAAGTCCTCTTGGCAGCCTTACTTCAGTATATTTTTGGATGATAGCTGTCATTTATAACTCTGCAGGTTTGTGAATTACAGTGCCCCTGAGCTCCTTTCTTCAACTCGCTTTCTTGTGAGCTGGCCGCAACACCGCAGGATTGCTTCAGGCCCTAATCTGGTTCCGGCATGGCACGCTGAGCCTTTGGTTAATTCCTCTTCCTGGTGGGAAATGAGAGTTAAATTTTCCCGTCCAGACACCTCCAGCTAGTCTCTCATTGGTTCTCCCTATTCCTGTTCATCTTCCGCGGAATTTGCAAACTGGGCCAAACAGGAGGTTAAAGGCACTGACTCTCCAAGTCGGGAGAGTGTTAGTAAAGCATCTGGAATGTTGCACCCGAGTACCAGGGGACGAGAACTGAGACATATTTCAACACGTCTCCCGATCACACGGTTGATCATACTCTGGGTTCCACATGCATGTTTTAGCTGAAGGAAGAATCCCTTAAACCTGGAGAGTTGAGACCCGTGGAATGGGTACCATGCAATATGACTTCAAAGGGTCTTCATTTGCTCACCAAAACTCTCCAATCCTATCACTGCTGCGTTTTTGCCCCTGTACTCACGATTGATTCACTTTCAGAGACATAGCAATCCATAGGTTTTAAGATACTTACTAGTCAGGTACATTATTAGGCATTTAATATGGGGTTTTGAGTCCATTTCGTTGAGCAAGGAGTAGCTCTTGTCTATTACATATTTGGCTTAAGGAACTTTATCTGTGCTCATTTCAATCTCTGGTTTTATGCAGCACCCCAACTCACCTTTCCCCTTAAGCAAGCATAAGTTGGTTTTCTAAATTTGGGACCATGTTCTGTTTTGAAATTCAGTTCCTGTGTAGCCAAGTTTACATTCCGTGTATTAGTGATATCTTATGATGTTTCTTTTTCTGTGTGACTTATTTCAGTTAGAATCATCATACCTGAATCCACTCATTATGCTGCTATGGGCCTGATGACATAGATGTCATTGCTGAGTGATAGTGCATTGTACGTAAGTACCACAACTTCTTTATCCATTTTTCGCTTTATGCGATATTGAACTTGTACCGTAAACGAGTTTCTTGTAAACAGAGCCATCCCAAACTTTGGGGTGGCTGTGTCTTTTTGATTTTAATTTCCCTAAGCTATAGGACCATAAGTGGAAGTGCCCTAGGCTCTGTTGCTTTGTTTTTTAGATGTTTCAGGAAACACCATACACTTCTCCCGAGTGGCTGTTGGCAATTTACATCCCGCCCATCAGCATAACAAGGCTCCCAGTTCTCCATGGCCTGTCCTGCCTTTCTGGATTTTACACTTTTTTCAGATGGCCCTTTTGAGGGGGGGGAAGTGAGACTTCATTGTAGTGCAGATTTCCTTTGCAAGCTTGCTTGGTTGGCCAAAAAGGGCGTATGCGTTTTTTCCTGAATATATTCAGGAAAAAACGCATACGCCCTTTTTGGCCAAGTGCATCATTGTCGACCTTCTGCCTCTTTTCCTATGCTTTAAATGCAATTCCAGTCTACCTCCTGAAATCGGTTTCCTGCAATTCTGCCCGGCTTTCAAGTCCTCTTGGCAGCCTTACTTCAGTATATTTTTGGATGATAGCTGTCATTTATAACTCTGCAGGTTTGTGAATTACAGTGCCCCTGAGCTCCTTTCTTCAACTCGCTTTCTTGTGAGCTGGCCGCAACACCGCAGGATTGCTTCAGGCCCTAATCTGGTTCCGGCATGGCACGCTGAGCCTTTGGTTAATTCCTCTTCCTGGTGGGAAATGAGAGTTAAATTTTCCCGTCCAGACACCTCCAGCTAGTCTCTCATTGGTTCTCCCTATTCCTGTTCATCTTCCGCGGAATTTGCAAACTGGGCCAAACAGGAGGTTAAAGGCACTGACTCTCCAAGTCGGGAGAGTGTTAGTAAAGCATCTGGAATGTTGCACCCGAGTACCAGGGGACGAGAACTGAGACATATTTCAACACGTCTCCCGATCACACGGTTGATCATACTCTGGGTTCCACATGCATGTTTTAGCTGAAGGAAGAATCCCTTAAACCTGGAGAGTTGAGACCCGTGGAATGGGTACCATGCAATATGACTTCAAAGGGTCTTCATTTGCTCACCAAAACTCTCCAATCCTATCACTGCTGCGTTTTTGCCCCTGTACTCACGATTGATTCACTTTCAGAGACATAGCAATCCATAGGTTTTAAGATACTTACTAGTCAGGTACATTATTAGGCGTTTAATATGGGGTGTTGAGTCCATTTCGTTGAGCAAGGAGTAGCTCTTGTCTATTACATATTTGGCTTAAGGAACTTTATCTGTGCTCATTTCAATCTCTGGTTTTATGCAGCACCCCAACTCACCTTTCCCCTTAAGCAAGCATAAGTTGATTTTCTAAATTTGGGACCATGTTCTGTTTTGAAATTCAGTTCCTGTGTAGCCAAGTTTACATTCCGTGTATTAGTGATATCTTATGATGTTTCTTTTTCTGTGTGACTTATTTCAGTTAGAATCATCATACCTGAATCCACTCATTATGCTGCTATGGGCCTGATGACATAGATGTCATTGCTGAGTGATATTGCATTGTACGTAAGTACCACAACTTCTTTATCCATTTTTCGCTTTATGCGATATTGAACTTGTACCGTAAACGAGTTTCTTGTAAACAGAGCCATCCCAAACTTTGGGGTGGCTGTGTCTTTTTGATTTTAATTTCCCTAAGCTATAGGACCATAAGTGGAAGTGCCCTAGGCTCTGTTGCTTTGTTTTTTAGATGCTTCAGGAAACACCATACACTTCTCCCGAGTGGCTGTTGGCAATGTACATCCCGCCCATCAGCATAACAAGGCTCCCAGTTCTCCATGGCCTGTCCTGCCTTTCTGGATTTTACACTTTTTTCAGATGGCCCTTTTGACGGGGGGGAAGTGAGACTTCATTGTAGTGCAGATTTCCTTTGCAAGCTTGCTTGGTTGGCCAAAAAGGGCGTATGCGTTTTTTCCTGAATATATTCAGGAAAAAACGCATACGCCCTTTTTGGCCAAGTGCATCATTGTCGACCTTCTGCCTCTTTTCCTATGCTTTAAATGTAATTCCAGTCTACCTCCTGAAATCGGTTTCCTGCAATTCTGCCCGGCTTTCAAGTCCTCTTGGCAGCCTTACTTCAGTATATTTTTGGATGATAGCTGTCATTTATAACTCTGCAGGTTTGTGAATTACAGTGCCCCTGAGCTCCTTTCTTCAACTCGCTTTCTTGTGAGCTGGCCGCAACACCGCAGGATTGCTTCAGGCCCTAATCTGGTTCCGGCATGGCACGCTGAGCCTTTGGTTAATTCCTCTTCCTGGTGGGAAATGAGAGTTAAATTTTCCCGTCCAGACACCTCCAGCTAGTCTCTCATTGGTTCTCCCTATTCCTGTTCATCTTCCGCGGAATTTGCAAACTGGGCCAAACAGGAGGTTAAAGGCACTGACTCTCCAAGTCGGGAGAGTGTTAGTAAAGCATCTGGAATGTTGCACCCGAGTACCAGGGGACGAGAACTGAGACATATTTCAACACGTCTCCCGATCACACGGTTGATCATACTCTGGGTTCCACATGCATGTTTTAGCTGAAGGAAGAATCCCTTAAACCTGGAGAGTTGAGACCCGTGGAATGGGTACCATGCAATATGACTTCAAAGGGTCTTCATTTGCTCACCAAAACTCTCCAATCCTATCACTGCTGCGTTTTTGCCCCTGTACTCACGATTGATTCACTTTCAGAGACATAGCAATCCATAGGTTTTATGATACTTACTAGTCAGGTACATTATTAGGCGTTTAATATGGGGTGTTGAGTCCATTTCGTTGAGCAAGGAGTAGCTCTTGTCTATTACATATTTGGCTTAAGGAACTTTATCTGTGCTCATTTCAATCTCTGGTTTTATGCAGCACCCCAACTCACCTTTCCCCTTAAGCAAGCATAAGTTGATTTTCTAAATTTGGGACCATGTTCTGTTTTGAAATTCAGTTCCTGTGTAGCCAAGTTTACATTCCGTGTATTAGTGATATCTTATGATGTTTCTTTTTCTGTGTGACTTATTTCAGTTAGAATCATCATACCTGAATCCACTCATTATGCTGCTATGGGCCTGATGACATAGATGTCATTGCTGAGTGATATTGCATTGTACGTAAGTACCACAACTTCTTTATCCATTTTTCGCTTTATGCGATATTGAACTTGTACCGTAAACGAGTTTCTTGTAAACAGAGCCATCCCAAACTTTGGGGTGGCTGTGTCTTTTTGATTTTAATTTCCCTAAGCTATAGGACCGTAAGTGGAAGTGCCCTAGGCTCTGTTGCTTTGTTTTTTAGATGTTTCAGGAAACACCATACACTTCTCCCGAGTGGCTGTTGGCAATGTACATCCCGCCCATCAGCATAACAAGGCTCCCAGTTCTCCATGGCCTGTCCTGCCTTTCTGGATTTTACACTTTTTTCAGATGGCCCTTTTGACGGGGGGGAAGTGAGACTTCATTGTAGTGCAGATTTCCTTTGCAAGCTTGCTTGGTTGGCCAAAAAGGGCGTATGCGTTTTTTCCTGAATATATTCAGGAAAAAACGCATACGCCCTTTTTGGCCAAGTGCATCATTGTCGACCTTCTGCCTCTTTTCCTATGCTTTAAATGTAATTCCAGTCTACCTCCTGAAATCGGTTTCCTGCAATTCTGCCCGGCTTTCAAGTCCTCTTGGCAGCCTTACTTCAGTATATTTTTGGATGATAGCTGTCATTTATAACTCTGCAGGTTTGTGAATTACAGTGCCCCTGAGCTCCTTTCTTCAACTCGCTTTCTTGTGAGCTGGCCGCAACACCGCAGGATTGCTTCAGGCCCTAATCTGGTTCCGGCATGGCACGCTGAGCCTTTGGTTAATTCCTCTTCCTGGTGGGAAATGAGAGTTAAATTTTCCCGTCCAGACACCTCCAGCTAGTCTCTCATTGGTTCTCCCTATTCCTGTTCATCTTCCACGGAATTTGCAAACTGGGCCAAACAGGAGGTTAAAGGCACTGACTCTCCAAGTCGGGAGAGTGTTAGTAAAGCATCTGGAATGTTGCACCCGAGTACCAGGGGACGAGAACTGAGACATATTTCAACACGTCTCCCGATCACACGGTTGATCATACTCTGGGTTCCACATGCATGTTTTAGCTGAAGGAAGAATCCCTTAAACCTGGAGAGTTGAGACCCGTGGAATGGGTACCATGCAATATGACTTCAAAGGGTCTTCATTTGCTCACCAAAACTCTCCAATCCTATCACTGCTGCGTTTTTGCCCCTGTACTCACGATTGATTCACTTTCAGAGACATAGCAATCCATAGGTTTTATGATACTTACTAGTCAGGTACATTATTAGGCGTTTAATATGGGGTGTTGAGTCCATTTCGTTGAGCAAGGAGTAGCTCTTGTCTATTACATATTTGGCTTAAGGAACTTTATCTGTGCTCATTTCAATCTCTGGTTTTATGCAGCACCCCAACTCACCTTTCCCCTTAAGCAAGCATAAGTTGATTTTCTAAATTTGGGACCATGTTCTGTTTTGAAATTCAGTTCCTGTGTAGCCAAGTTTACATTCCGTGTATTAGTGATATCTTATGATGTTTCTTTTTCTGTGTGACTTATTTCAGTTAGAATCATCATACCTGAATCCACTCATTATGCTGCTATGGGCCTGATGACATAGATGTCATTGCTGAGTGATATTGCATTGTACGTAAGTACCACAACTTCTTTATCCATTTTTCGCTTTATGCGATATTGAACTTGTACCGTAAACGAGTTTCTTGTAAACAGAGCCATCCCAAACTTTGGGGTGGCTGTGTCTTTTTGATTTTAATTTCCCTAAGCTATAGGACCGTAAGTGGAAGTGCCCTAGGCTCTGTTGCTTTGTTTTTTAGATGTTTCAGGAAACACCATACACTTCTCCCGAGTGGCTGTTGGCAATGTACATCCCGCCCATCAGCATAACAAGGCTCCCAGTTCTCCATGGCCTGTCCTGCCTTTCTGGATTTTACACTTTTTTCAGATGGCCCTTTTGACGGGGGGGAAGTGAGACTTCATTGTAGTGCAGATTTCCTTTGCAAGCTTGCTTGGTTGGCCAAAAAGGGCGTATGCGTTTTTTCCTGAATATATTCAGGAAAAAACGCATACGCCCTTTTTGGCCAAGTGCATCATTGTCGACCTTCTGCCTCTTTTCCTATGCTTTAAATGTAATTCCAGTCTACCTCCTGAAATCGGTTTCCTGCAATTCTGCCCGGCTTTCAAGTCCTCTTGGCAGCCTTACTTCAGTATATTTTTGGATGATAGCTGTCATTTATAACTCTGCAGGTTTGTGAATTACAGTGCCCCTGAGCTCCTTTCTTCAACTCGCTTTCTTGTGAGCTGGCCGCAACACCGCAGGATTGCTTCAGGCCCTAATCTGGTTCCGGCATGGCACGCTGAGCCTTTGGTTAATTCCTCTTCCTGGTGGGAAATGAGAGTTAAATTTTCCCGTCCAGACACCTCCAGCTAGTCTCTCATTGGTTCTCCCTATTCCTGTTCATCTTCCACGGAATTTGCAAACTGGGCCAAACAGGAGGTTAAAGGCACTGACTCTCCAAGTCGGGAGAGTGTTAGTAAAGCATCTGGAATGTTGCACCCGAGTACCAGGGGACGAGAACTGAGACATATTTCAACACGTCTCCCGATCACACGGTTGATCATACTCTGGGTTCCACATGCATGTTTTAGCTGAAGGAAGAATCCCTTAAACCTGGAGAGTTGAGACCCGTGGAATGGGTACCATGCAATATGACTTCAAAGGGTCTTCATTTGCTCACCAAAACTCTCCAATCCTATCACTGCTGCGTTTTTGCCCCTGTACTCACGATTGATTCACTTTCAGAGACATAGCAATCCATAGGTTTTAAGATACTTACTAGTCAGGTACATTATTAGGCGTTTAATATGGGGTTTTGAGTCCATTTCGTTGAGCAAGGAGTAGCTCTTGTCTATTACATATTTGGCTTAAGGAACTTTATCTGTGCTCATTTCAATCTCTGGTTTTATGCAGCACCCCAACTCACCTTTCCCCTTAAGCAAGCATAAGTTGATTTTCTAAATTTGGGACCATGTTCTGTTTTGAAATTCAGTTCCTGTGTAGCCAAGTTTACATTCCGTGTATTAGTGATATCTTATGATGTTTCTTTTTCTGTGTGACTTATTTCAGTTAGAATCATCATACCTGAATCCACTCATTATGCTGCTATGGGCCTGATGACATAGATGTCATTGCTGAGTGATATTGCATTGTACGTAAGTACCACAACTTCTTTATCCATTTTTCGCTTTATGCGATATTGAACTTGTACCGTAAACGAGTTTCTTGTAAACAGAGCCATCCCAAACTTTGGGGTGGCTGTGTCTTTTTGATTTTAATTTCCCTAAGCTATAGGACCATAAGTGGAAGTGCCCTAGGCTCTGTTGCTTTGTTTTTTAGATGTTTCAGGAAACACCATACACTTCTCCCGAGTGGCTGTTGGCAATTTACATCCCGCCCATCAGCATAACAAGGCTCCCAGTTCTCCATGGCCTGTCCTGCCTTTCTGGATTTTACACTTTTTTCAGATGGCCCTTTTGACGGGGGGGGAAGTGAGACTTCATTGTAGTGCAGATTTCCTTTGCAAGCTTGCTTGGTTGGCCAAAAAGGGCGTATGCGTTTTTTCCTGAATATATTCAGGAAAAAACGCATACGCCCTTTTTGGCCAAGTGCATCATTGTCGACCTTCTGCCTCTTTTCCTATGCTTTAAATGTAATTCCAGTCTACCTCCTGAAATCGGTTTCCTGCAATTCTGCCCGGCTTTCAAGTCCTCTTGGCAGCCTTACTTCAGTATATTTTTGGATGATAGCTGTCATTTATAACTCTGAAGGTTTGTGAATTACAGTGCCCCTGAGCTCCTTTCTTCAACTCGCTTTCTTGTGAGCTGGCCGCAACACCGCAGGTTTGCTTCAGGCCCTAATCTGGTTCCGGCATGGCACGCTGAGCCTTTGGTTAATTCCTCTTCCTGGTGGGAAATGAGAGTTAAATTTTCCCGTCCAGACACCTCCAGCTAGTCTCTCATTGGTTCTCCCTATTCCTGTTCATCTTCCACGGAATTTGCAAACTGGGCCAAACAGGAGGTTAAAGGCACTGACTCTCCAAGTCGGGAGAGTGTTAGTAAAGCATCTGGAATGTTGCACCCGAGTACCAGGGGACGAGAACTGAGACATATTTCAACACGTCTCCCGATCACACGGTTGATCATATTCTGGGTTCCACATGCATGTTTTAGCTGAAGGAAGAATCCCTTAAACCTGGAGAGTTGAGACCCGTGGAATGGGTACCATGCAATATGACTTCAAAGGGTCTTCATTTGCTCACCAAAACTCTCCAATCCTATCACTGCTGCGTTTTTGCCCCTGTACTCACGATTGATTCACTTTCAGAGACATAGCAATCCATAGGTTTTAAGATACTTACTAGTCAGGTACATTATTAGGCGTTTAATATGGGGTTTTGAGTCCATTTCGTTGAGCAAGGAGTAGCTCTTGTCTATTACATATTTGGCTTAAGGAACTTTATCTGTGCTCATTTCAATCTCTGGTTTTATGCAGCACCCCAACTCACCTTTCCCCTTAAGCAAGCATAAGTTGATTTTCTAAATTTGGGACCATGTTCTGTTTTGAAATTCAGTTCCTGTGTAGCCAAGTTTACATTCCGTGTATTAGTGATATCTTATGATGTTTCTTTTTCTGTGTGACTTATTTCAGTTAGAATCATCATACCTGAATCCACTCATTATGCTGCTATGGGCCTGATGACATAGATGTCATTGCTGAGTGATATTGCATTGTACGTAAGTACCACACCTTCTTTATCCATTTTTCGCTTTATGCGATATTGAACTTGTACCGTAAACGAGTTTCTTGTAAACAGAGCCATCCCAAACTTTGGGGTGGCTGTGTCTTTTTGATTTTAATTTCCCTAAGCTATAGGACCATAAGTGGAAGTGCCCTAGGCTCTGTTGCTTTGTTTTTTAGATGTTTCAGGAAACACCATACACTTCTCCCGAGTGGCTGTTGGCAAGTTACATCCCGCCCATCAGCATAACAAGGCTCCCAGTTCTCCATGGCCTGTCCTGCCTTTCTGGATTTTACACTTTTTTCAGATGGCCCTTTTGACGGGGGGGAAGTGAGACTTCATTGTAGTGCAGATTTCCTTTGCAAGCTTGCTTGGTTGGCCAAAAAGGGCGTATGCGTTTTTTCCTGAATATATTCAGGAAAAAACGCATACGCCCTTTTTGGCCAAGTGCATCATTGTCGACCTTCTGCCTCTTTTCCTATGCTTTAAATGCAATTCCAGTCTACCTCCTGAAATCGGTTTCCTGCAATTCTGCCCGGCTTTCAAGTCCTCTTGGCAGCCTTACTTCAGTATATTTTTGGATGATAGCTGTCATTTATAACTCTGCAGGTTTGTGAATTACAGTGCCCCTGAGCTCCTTTCTTCAACTCGCTTTCTTGTGAGCTGGCCGCAACACCGCAGGATTGCTTCAGGCCCTAATCTGGTTCCGGCATGGCACGCTGAGCCTTTGGTTAATTCCTCTTCCTGGTGGGAAATGAGAGTTAAATTTTCCCGTCCAGACACCTCCAGCTAGTCTCTCATTGGTTCTCCCTATTCCTGTTCATCTTCCGCGGAATTTGCAAACTGGGCCAAACAGGAGGTTAAAGGCACTGACTCTCCAAGTCGGGAGAGTGTTAGTAAAGCATCTGGAATGTTGCACCCGAGTACCAGGGGACGAGAACTGAGACATATTTCAACACGTCTCCCGATCACACGGTTGATCATATTCTGGGTTCCACATGCATGTTTTAGCTGAAGGAAGAATCCCTTAAACCTGGAGAGTTGAGACCCGTGGAATGGGTACCATGCAATATGACTTCAAAGGGTCTTCATTTGCTCACCAAAACTCTCCAATCCTATCACTGCTGCGTTTTTGCCCCTGTACTCACGATTGATTCACTTTCAGAGACATAGCAATCCATAGGTTTTAAGATACTTACTAGTCAGGTACATTATTAGGCGTTTAATATGGGGTTTTGAGTCCATTTCGTTGAGCAAGGAGTAGCTCTTGTCTATTACATATTTGGCTTAAGGAACTTTATCTGTGCTCATTTCAATCTGTGGTTTTATGCAGCACCCCAACTCACCTTTCCCCTTAAGCAAGCATAAGTTGGTTTTCTAAATTTGGGACCATGTTCTGTTTTGAAATTCAGTTCCTGTGTAGCCAAGTTTACATTCCGTGTATTAGTGATATCTTATGATGTTTCTTTTTCTGTGTGACTTATTTCAGTTAGAATCATCATACCTGAATCCACTCATTATGCTGCTATGGGCCTGATGACATAGATGTCATTGCTGAGTGATATTGCATTGTACGTAAGTACCACACCTTCTTTATCCATTTTTCGCTTTATGCGATATTGAACTTGTACCGTAAACGAGTTTCTTGTAAACAGAGCCATCCCAAACTTTGGGGTGGCTGTGTGTTTTTGATTTTAATTTCCCTAAGCTATAGGACCATAAGTGGAAGTGCCCTAGGCTCTGTTGCTTTGTTTTTTAGATGTTTCAGGAAACACCATACACTTCTCCCGAGTGGCTGTTGGCAATTTACATCCCGCCCATCAGCATAACAAGGCTCCCAGTTCTCCATGGCCTGTCCTGCCTTTCTGGATTTTACACTTTTTTCAGATGGCCCTTTTGACGGGGGGGAAGTGAGACTTCATTGTAGTGCAGATTTCCTTTGCAAGCTTGCTTGGTTGGCCAAAAAGGGCGTATGCGTTTTTTCCTGAATATATTCAGGAAAAAACGCATACGCCCTTTTTGGCCAAGTGCATCATTGTCGACCTTCTGCCTCTTTTCCTATGCTTTAAATGCAATTCCAGTCTACCTCCTGAAATCGGTTTCCTGCAATTCTGCCCGGCTTTCAAGTCCTCTTGGCAGCCTTACTTCAGTATATTTTTGGATGATAGCTGTCATTTATTACTCTGCAGGTTTGTGAATTACAGTGCCCCTGAGCTCCTTTCTTCAACTCGCTTTCTTGTGAGCTGGCCGCAACACCGCAGGATTGCTTCAGGCCCTAATCTGGTTCCGGCATGGCACGCTGAGCCTTTGGTTAATTCCTCTTCCTGGTGGGAAATGAGAGTTAAATTTTCCCGTCCAGACACCTCCAGCTAGTCTCTCATTTGTTCTCCCTATTCCTGTTCATCTTCCGCGGAATTTGCAAACTGGGCCAAACAGGAGGTTAAAGGCACTGACTCTCCAAGTCGGGAGAGTGTTAGTAAAGCATCTGGAATGTTGCACCCGAGTACCAGGGGACGAGAACTGAGACATATTTCAACACGTCTCCCGATCACACGGTTGATCATACTCTGGGTTCCACATGCATGTTTTAGCTGAAGGAAGAATCCCTTAAACCTGGAGAGTTGAGACCCGTGGAATGGGTACCATGCAATATGACTTCAAAGGGTCTTCATTTGCTCACCAAAACTCTCCAATCCTATCACTGCTGCGTTTTTGCCCCTGTACTCACGATTGATTCACTTTCAGAGACATAGCAATCCATAGGTTTTAAGATACTTACTAGTCAGGTACATTATTAGGCATTTAATATGGGGTTTTGAGTCCATTTCGTTGAGCAAGGAGTAGCTCTTGTCTATTACATATTTGGCTTAAGGAACTTTATCTGTGCTCATTTCAATCTCTGGTTTTATGCAGCACCCCAACTCACCTTTCCCCTTAAGCAAGCATAAGTTGGTTTTCTAAATTTGGGACCATGTTCTGTTTTGAAATTCAGTTCCTGTGTAGCCAAGTTTACATTCCGTGTATTAGTGATATCTTATGATGTTTCTTTTTCTGTGTGACTTATTTCAGTTAGAATCATCATACCTGAATCCACTCATCATGCTGCTATGGGCCTGATGACATAGATGTCATTGCTGAGTGATATTGCATTGTACGTAAGTACCACAACTTCTTTATCCATTTTTCGCTTTATGCGATATTGAACTTGTACCGTAAACGAGTTTCTTGTAAACAGAGCCATCCCAAACTTTGGGGTGGCTGTGTCTTTTTGATTTTAATTTCCCTAAGCTATAGGACCATAAGTGGAAGTGCCCTAGGCTCTGTTGCTTTGTTTTTTAGATGTTTCAGGAAACACCATACACTTCTCCCAAGTGGCTGTTGGCAATTTACATCCCACCCATCAGCATAACAAGGCTCCCAGTTCTCCATGGCCTGTCCTGCCTTTCTGGATTTTACACTTTTTTCAGATGGCCCTTTTGACGGGGGGGAAGTGAGACTTCATTGTAGTGCAGATTTCCTTTGCAAGCTTGCTTGGTTGGCCAAAAAGGGCGTATGCGTTTTTTCCTGAATATATTCAGGAAAAAACGCATACGCCCTTTTTGGCCAAGTGCATCATTGTCGACCTTCTGCCTCTTTTCCTATGCTTTAAATGCAATTCCAGTCTACCTCCTGAAATCGGTTTCCTGCAATTCTGCCCGGCTTTCAAGTCCTCTTGGCAGCCTTACTTCAGTATATTTTTGGATGATAGCTGTCATTTATAACTCTGCAGGTTTGTGAATTACAGTGCCCCTGAGCTCCTTTCTTCAACTCGCTTTCTTGTGAGCTGGCCGCAACACCGCAGGATTGCTTCAGGCCCTAATCTGGTTCCGGCATGGCACGCTGAGCCTTTGGTTAATTCCTCTTCCTGGTGGGAAATGAGAGTTAAATTTTCCCGTCCAGACACCTCCAGCTAGTCTCTCATTGGTTCTCCCTATTCCTGTTCATCTTCCGCGGAATTTGCAAACTGGGCCAAACAGGAGGTTAAAGGCACTGACTCTCCAAGTCGGGAGAGTGTTAGTAAAGCATCTGGAATGTTGCACCCGAGTACCAGGGGACGAAAACTGAGACATATTTCAACACGTCTCCCGATCACACGGTTGATCATACTCTGGGTTCCACATGCATGTTTTAGCTGAAGGAAGAATCCCTTAAACCTGGAGAGTTGAGACCCGTGGAATGGGTACCATGCAATATGACTTCAAAGGGTCTTCATTTGCTCACCAAAACTCTCCAATCCTATCACTGCTGCGTTTTTGCCCCTGTACTCACGATTGATTCACTTTCAGAGACATAGCAATCCATAGGTTTTAAGATACTTACTAGTCAGGTACATTATTAGGCGTTTAATATGGGGTTTTGAGTCCATTTCATTGAGCAAGGAGTAGCTCTTGTCTATTACATATTTGGCTTAAGGAACTTTATCTGTGCTCATTTCAATCTCTGGTTTTATGCAGCACCCCAACTCACCTTTCCCCTTAAGCAAGCATAAGTTGATTTTCTAAATTTGGGACCATGTTCTGTTTTGAAATTCAGTTCCTGTGTAGCCAAGTTTACATTCCGTGTATTAGTGATATCTTATGATGTTTCTTTTTCTGTGTGACTTATTTCAGTTAGAATCATCATACCTGAATCCACTCATTATGCTGCTATGGGCCTGATGACATAGATGTCATTGCTGAGTGATATTGCATTGTACGTAATTACCACAACTTCTTTATCCATTTTTCGCTTTATGCGATATTGAACTTGCACCGTAAACGAGTTTCTTGTAAACAGAGCCATCCCAAACTTTGGGGTGGCTGTGTCTTTTTGATTTCAATTTCCCTAAGCTATAGGACCATAAGTGGAAGTGCCCTAGGCTCTGTTGCTTTGTTTTTTAGATGTTTCAGGAAACACCATACACTTCTCCCGAGTGGCTGTTGGCAATTTACATCCCGCCCATCAGCATAACAAGGCTCCCAGTTCTCCATGGCCTGTCCTGCCTTTCTGGATTTTACACTTTTTTCAGATGGCCCTTTTGACGGGGGGAAGTGAGACTTCATGGTAGTGCAGATTTCCTTTGCAAGCTTGCTTGGTTGGCCAAAAAGGGCGTATGCGTTTTTTCCTGAATATATTCAGGAAAAAACGCATACGTCCTTTTTGGCCAAGTGCATCATTGTCGACCTTCTGCCTCTTTTCCTATGCTTTAAATGCAATTCCAGTCTACCTCCTGAAATCGGTTTCCTGCAATTCTGCCTGGCTTTCAAGTCCTCTTGGCAGCCTTACTTCAGTATATTTTTGGATAATAGCTGTCATTTATAACTCTGCAGGTTTGTGAATTACAGTGCCCCTGAGCTCCTTTCTTCAACTCGCTTTCTTGTGAGCTGGCCGCAACACCGCAGGATTGCTTCAGGCCCTAATCTGGTTCCGGCATGGCACGCTGAGCCTTTGGTTAATTCCTCTTCCTGGTGGGAAATGAGAGTTAAATTTTCCCGTCCAGACACCTCCAGCTAGTCTCTCATTGGTTCTCCCTATTCCTGTTCATCTTCCGCGGAATTTGCAAACTGGGCCAAACAGGAGGTTAAAGGCACTGACTCTCCAAGTCGGGAGAGTGTTAGTAAACCATCTGGAATGTTGCACCCGAGTACCAGGGGACGAGAACTGAGACATATTTCAACACGTCTCCCGATCACACGGTTGATCATACTCTGGGTTCCACATGCATGTTTTAGCTGAAGGAAGAATCCCTTAAACCTGGAGAGTTGAGACCCGTGGAATGGGTACCATGCAATATGACTTCAAAGGGTCTTCATTTGCTCACCAAAACTCTCCAATCCTATCACTGCTGCGTTTTTGCCCCTGTACTCACGATTGATTCACTTTCAGAGATATAGCAATCCATAGGTTTTAAGATACTTACTAGTCAGGTACATTATTAGGCGTTTAATATGGGGTTTTGAGTCCATTTCGTTGAGCAAGGAGTAGCTCTTGTCTATTACATATTTGGCTTAAGGGACTTTATCTGTGCTCATTTCAATCTCTGGTTTTATGCAGCACCCCAACTCACCTTTCCCCTTAAGCAAGCATAAGTTGATTTTCTAAATTTGGGACCATGTTCTGTTTTGAAATTCAGTTCCTGTGTAGCCAAGTTTACATTCCGTGTATTAGTGATATCTTATGATGTTTCTTTTTCTGTGTGACTTATTTCAGTTAGAATCATCATACCTGAATCCACTCATTATGCTGCTATGGGCCTGATGACATAGATGTCATTGCTGAGTGATATTGCATTGTACGTAAGTACCACAACTTCTTTATCCATTTTCCGCTTTATGCGATATTGAACTTGTACCGTAAACGAGTTTCTTGTAAACAGAGCCATCCCAAACTTTGGGGTGGCTGTGTCTTTTTGATTTTAATTTCCCTAAGCTATAGGACCATAAGTGGAAGTGCCCTAGGCTTTGTTGCTTTGTTTTTTAGATGTTTCAGGAAACACCATACACTTCTCCTGAGTGGCTGTTGGCAATTTACATCCCGCCCATCAGCATAACAAGGCTCCCAGTTCTCCATGGCCTGTCCTGCCTTTCTGGATTTTACACTTTTTTCAGATGGCCCTTTTGACGGGGGGGAAGTGAGACTTCATTGTAGTGCAGATTTCCTTTGCAAGCTTGCTTGGTTGGCCAAAAAGGGTGTATGCGTTTTTTTTCCTGAATATATTCAGGAAAAAACGCATACGCCCTTTTTGGCCAAGTGCATCATTGTCGACCTTCTGCCTCTTTTCCTACGCTTTAAATGCAATTCCAGTCTACCTCCTGAAATCGGTTTCCTGCAATTCTGCCCGGCTTTCAAGTCCTCTTGGCAGCCTTACTTCAGTATATTTTTGGATGATAGCTGTCATTTATAACTCTGCAGGTTTGTGAATTACAGTGCCCCTGAGCTCCTTTCTTCAACTCGCTTTCTTGTGAGCTGGCCGCAACACCGCAGGATTGCTTCAGGCCCTAATCTGGTTCCGGCATGGCACGCTGAGCCTTTGGTTAATTCCTCTTCCTGGTGGGAAATGAGAGTTAAATTTTCCCGTCCAGACACCTCCAGCTAGTCTCTCATTGGTTCTCCCTATTCCTGTTCATCTTCCGCGGAATTTGCAAACTGGGCCAAACAGGAGGTTAAAGGCACTGACTCTCCAAGTCGGGAGAGTGTTAGTAAAGCATCTGGAATGTTGCACCCGAGTACCAGGGGACGAGAACTGAGACATATTTCAACACGTCTCCCGATCACACGGTTGATCATACTCTGGGTTCCACATGCATGTTTTAGCTGAAGGAAGAATCCCTTAAACCTGGAGAGTTGAGACCCGTGGAATGGGTACCATGCAATATGACTTCAAAGGGTCTTCATTTGCTCACCAAAACTCTCCAATCCTATCACTGCTGCGTTTTTGCCCCTGTACTCACGATTGATTCACTTTCAGAGACATAGCAATCCATAGGTTTTAAGATACTTACTAGTCAGGTACATTATTAGGCGTTTAATATGGGGTTTTGAGTCCATTTCGTTGAGCAAGGAGTAGCTCTTGTCTATTACATATTTGGCTTAAGGAACTTTATCTGTGCTCATTTCAATCTCTGGTTTTATGCAGCACCCCAACTCACCTTTCCCCTTAAGCAAGCATAAGTTGGTTTTCTAAATTTGGGACCATGTTCTGTTTTGAAATTCAGATCCTGTGTAGCCAAGTTTACATTCCGTGTATTAGTGATATCTTATGATGTTTCTTTTTCTGTGTGACTTATTTCAGTTAGAATCATCATACCTGAATCCACTCATTATGCTGCTATGGGCCTGATGACATAGATGTCATTGCTGAGTGATAGTGCATTGTACGTAAGTACCACAAATTCTTTATCCATTTTTCGCTTTATGCGATATTGAACTTGCACCGTAAATGAGTTTCTTGTAAACAGAGCCATCCCAAACTTTGGGGTGGCTGTGTCTTTTTGATTTTAATTTCCCTAAGCTATAGGACCATAAGTGGAAGTGCCCTAGGCTCTGTTGCTTTGTTTTTTAGATGTTTCAGGAAACATCATACACTTCTCCCGAGTGGCTGTTGGCAATTTACATCCCGCCCATCAGCATAACAAGGCTCCCAGTTCTCCATGGCCTGTCCTGCCTTTCTGGATTTTACACTTTTTTCAGATGGCCCTTTTGACAGGGGGAAGTGAGACTTCATTGTAGTGCAGATTTCCTTTGCAAGCTTGCTTGGTTGGCCAAAAAGGGCGTATGCGTTTTTTCCTGAATATATTCAGGAAAAAACGCATACGTCCTTTTTGGCCAAGTGCATCATTGTCGACCTTCTGCCTCTTTTCCTATGCTTTAAATGCAATTCCAGTCTACCTCCTGAAATCGGTTTCCTGCAATTCTGCCCGGCTTTCAAGTCCTCTTGGCAGCCTTACTTCAGTATATTTTTGGATGATAGCTGTCATTTATAACTCTGCAGGTTTGTGAATTACAGTGCCCCTGAGCTCCTTTCTTCAACTCGCTTTCTTGTGAGCTGGCCGCAACACCGCAGGATTGCTTCAGGCCCTAATCTGGTTCCGGCATGGCACGCTGAGCCTTTGGTTAATTCCTCTTCCTGGTGGGAAATGAGAGTTAAATTTTCCCGTCCAGACACCTCCAGCTAGTCTCTCATTGGTTCTCCCTATTCCTGTTCATCTTCCGCGGAATTTGCAAACTGGGCCAAACAGGAGGTTAAAGGCACTGACTCTCCAAGTCGGGAGAGTGTTAGTAAACCATCTGGAATGTTGCACCCGAGTACCAGGGGACGAGAACTGAGACATATTTCAACACGTCTCCCGATCACACGGTTGATCATACTCTGGGTTCCACATGCATGTTTTAGCTGAAGGAAGAATCCCTTAAACCTGGAGAGTTGAGACCCGTGGAATGGGTACCATGCAATATGACTTCAAAGGGTCTTCATTTGCTCACCAAAACTCTCCAATCCTATCACTGCTGCGTTTTTGCCCCTGTACTCACGATTGATTCACTTTCAGAGACATAGCAATCCATAGGTTTTAAGATACTTACTAGTCAGGTACATTATTAGGCGTTTAATATGGGGTTTTGAGTCCATTTCGTTGAGCAAGGAGTAGCTCTTGTCTATTCCATATTTGGCTTAAGGGACTTTATCTGTGCTCATTTCAATCTCTGGTTTTATGCAGCACCCCAACTCACCTTTCCCCTTAAGCAAGCATAAGTTGGTTTTCTAAATTTGGGACCATGTTCTGTTTTGAAATTCAGTTCCTGTGTAGCCAAGTTTACATTCCGTGTATTAGTGATATCTTATGATGTTTCTTTTTCTGTGTGACTTATTTCAGTTAGAATCATCATACCTGAATCCACTCATTATGCTGCTATGGGCCTGATGACATAGATGTCATTGCTGAGTGATAGTGCATTGTACGTAAGTACCACAACTTCTTTATCCATTTTTCGCTTTATGCGATATTGAACTTGTACCGTAAACGAGTTTCTTGTAAACAGAGCCATCCCAAACTTTGGGGTGGCTGTGTCTTTTTGATTTTAATTTCCCTAAGCTATAGGACCATAAGTGGAAGTGCCCTAGGCTCTGTTGCTTTGTTTTTTAGATGTTTCAGGAAACAACATACACTTCTCCCGAGTGGCTGTTGGCAATTTACATCCCGCCCATCAGCATAACAAGGCTCCCAGTTCTCCATGGCCTGTCCTGCCTTTCTGGATTTTACACTTTTTTCAGATGGCCCTTTTGACGGGGGGGAAGTGAGACTTCATTGTAGTGCAGATTTCCTTTGCAAGCTTGCTTGGTTGGCCAAAAAGGGCGTATGCGTTTTTTCCTGAATATATTCAGGAAAAAACGCATACGCCCTTTTTGGCCAAGTGCATCATTGTCGACCTTCTGCCTCTTTTCCTATGCTTTAAATGCAATTCCAGTCTACCTCCTGAAATCGGTTTCCTGCAATTCTGCCCGGCTTTCAAGTCCTCTTGGCAGACTTACTTCAGTATATTTTTGGATGATAGCTGTCATTTATAACTCTGCAGGTTTGTGAATTACAGTGCCCCTGAGCTCCTTTCTTCAACTCGCTTTCTTGTGAGCTGGCCACAACACCGCAGGATTGCTTCAGGCCCTAATCTGGTTCCGGCATGGCACGCTGAGCCTTTGGTTAATTCCTCTTCCTGGTGGGAAATGAGAGTTAAATTTTCCCGTCCAGACACCTCCAGCTAGTCTCTCATTGGTTCTCCCTATTCCTGTTCATCTTCCGCGGAATTTGCAAACTGGGCCAAACAGGAGGTTAAAGGCACTGACTCTCCAAGTCGGGAGAGTGTTAGTAAAGCATCTGGAATGTTGCACCCGAGTACCAGGGGACGAAAACTGAGACATATTTCAACACGTCTCCCGATCACACGGTTGATCATACTCTGGGTTCCACATGCATGTTTTAGCTGAAGGAAGAATCCCTTAAACCTGGAGAGTTGAGACCCGTGGAATGGGTACCATGCAATATGACTTCAAAGGGTCTTCATTTGCTCACCAAAACTCTCCAATCCTATCACTGCTGCGTTTTTGCCCCTGTACTCACGATTGATTCACTTTCAGAGACATAGCAATCCATAGGTTTTAAGATACTTACTAGTCAGGTACATTATTAGGCGTTTAATATGGGGTTTTGAGTCCATTTCATTGAGCAAGGAGTAGCTCTTGTCTATTACATATTTGGCTTAAGGAACTTTATCTGTGCTCATTTCAATCTCTGGTTTTATGCAGCACCCCAACTCACCTTTCCCCTTAAGCAAGCATAAGTTGATTTTCTAAATTTGGGACCATGTTCTGTTTTGAAATTCAGTTCCTGTGTAGCCAAGTTTACATTCCGTGTATTAGTGATATCTTATGATGTTTCTTTTTCTGTGTGACTTATTTCAGTTAGAATCATCATACCTGAATCCACTCATTATGCTGCTATGGGCCTGATGACATAGATGTCATTGCTGAGTGATATTGCATTGTACGTAATTACCACAACTTCTTTATCCATTTTTCGCTTTATGCGATATTGAACTTGCACCGTAAACGAGTTTCTTGTAAACAGAGCCATCCCAAACTTTGGGGTGGCTGTGTCTTTTTGATTTCAATTTCCCTAAGCTATAGGACCATAAGTGGAAGTGCCCTAGGCTCTGTTGCTTTGTTTTTTAGATGTTTCAGGAAACACCATACACTTCTCCCGAGTGGCTGTTGGCAATTTACATCCCGCCCATCAGCATAACAAGGCTCCCAGTTCTCCATGGCCTGTCCTGCCTTTCTGGATTTTACACTTTTTTCAGATGGCCCTTTTGACGGGGGGAAGTGAGACTTCATGGTAGTGCAGATTTCCTTTGCAAGCTTGCTTGGTTGGCCAAAAAGGGCGTATGCGTTTTTTCCTGAATATATTCAGGAAAAAACGCATACGTCCTTTTTGGCCAAGTGCATCATTGTCGACCTTCTGCCTCTTTTCCTATGCTTTAAATGCAATTCCAGTCTACCTCCTGAAATCGGTTTCCTGCAATTCTGCCTGGCTTTCAAGTCCTCTTGGCAGCCTTACTTCAGTATATTTTTGGATAATAGCTGTCATTTATAACTCTGCAGGTTTGTGAATTACAGTGCCCCTGAGCTCCTTTCTTCAACTCGCTTTCTTGTGAGCTGGCCGCAACACCGCAGGATTGCTTCAGGCCCTAATCTGGTTCCGGCATGGCACGCTGAGCCTTTGGTTAATTCCTCTTCCTGGTGGGAAATGAGAGTTAAATTTTCCCGTCCAGACACCTCCAGCTAGTCTCTCATTGGTTCTCCCTATTCCTGTTCATCTTCCGCGGAATTTGCAAACTGGGCCAAACAGGAGGTTAAAGGCACTGACTCTCCAAGTCGGGAGAGTGTTAGTAAAGCATCTGGAATGTTGCACCCGAGTACCAGGGGACGAGAACTGAGACATATTTCAACACGTCTCCCGATCACACGGTTGATCATACTCTGGGTTCCACATGCATGTTTTAGCTGAAGGAAGAATCCCTTAAACCTGGAGAGTTGAGACCCGTGGAATGGGTACCATGCAATATGACTTCAAAGGGTCTTCATTTGCTCACCAAAACTCTCCAATCCTATCACTGCTGCGTTTTTGCCCCTGTACTCACGATTGATTCACTTTCAGAGATATAGCAATCCATAGGTTTTAAGATACTTACTAGTCAGGTACATTATTAGGCGTTTAATATGGGGTTTTGAGTCCATTTCGTTGAGCAAGGAGTAGCTCTTGTCTATTACATATTTGGCTTAAGGGACTTTATCTGTGCTCATTTCAATCTCTGGTTTTATGCAGCACCCCAACTCACCTTTCCCCTTAAGCAAGCATAAGTTGATTTTCTAAATTTGGGACCATGTTCTGTTTTGAAATTCAGTTCCTGTGTAGCCAAGTTTACATTCCGTGTATTAGTGATATCTTATGATGTTTCTTTTTCTGTGTGACTTATTTCAGTTAGAATCATCATACCTGAATCCACTCATTATGCTGCTATGGGCCTGATGACATAGATGTCATTGCTGAGTGATATTGCATTGTACGTAAGTACCACAACTTCTTTATCCATTTTCCGCTTTATGCGATATTGAACTTGTACCGTAAACGAGTTTCTTGTAAACAGAGCCATCCCAAACTTTGGGGTGGCTGTGTCTTTTTGATTTTAATTTCCCTAAGCTATAGGACCATAAGTGGAAGTGCCCTAGGCTTTGTTGCTTTGTTTTTTAGATGTTT
The DNA here is from genome assembly GCF_937001465.1 of Orcinus orca. Classification (NCBI taxonomy): domain Eukaryota; kingdom Metazoa; phylum Chordata; class Mammalia; order Artiodactyla; family Delphinidae; genus Orcinus; species Orcinus orca. The sequence goes on along the minus strand of NW_026043937.1, from coordinate 46,697 downwards.
CAGGAAACACCATACACTTCTCCTGAGTGGCTGTTGGCAATTTACATCCCGCCCATCAGCATAACAAGGCTCCCAGTTCTCCATGGCCTGTCCTGCCTTTCTGGATTTTACACTTTTTTCAGATGGCCCTTTTGACGGGGGGGAAGTGAGACTTCATTGTAGTGCAGATTTCCTTTGCAAGCTTGCTTGGTTGGCCAAAAAGGGCGTATGCGTTTTTTCCTGAATATATTCAGGAAAAAACGCATACGCCCTTTTTGGCCAAGTGCATCATTGTCGACCTTCTGCCTCTTTTCCTATGCTTTAAATGCAATTCCAGTCTACCTCCTGAAATCGGTTTCCTGCAATTCTGCCCGGCTTTCAAGTCCTCTTGGCAGACTTACTTCAGTATATTTTTGGATGATAGCTGTCATTTATAACTCTGCAGGTTTGTGAATTACAGTGCCCCTGAGCTCCTTTCTTCAACTCGCTTTCTTGTGAGCTGGCCGCAACACCGCAGGATTGCTTCAGGCCCTAATCTGGTTCCGGCATGGCACGCTGAGCCTTTGGTTAATTCCTCTTCCTGGTGGGAAATGAGAGTTAAATTTTCCCGTCCAGACACCTCCAGCTAGTCTCTCATTGGTTCTCCCTATTCCTGTTCATCTTCCGCGGAATTTGCAAACTGGGCCAAAGAGGAGGTTAAAGGCACTGACTCTCCAAGTCGGGAGAGTGTTAGTAAAGCATCTGGAATGTTGCACCCGAGTACCAGGGGACGAGAACTGAGACATATTTCAACACGTCTCCCGATCACACGGTTGATCATACTCTGGGTTCCACATGCATGTTTTAGCTGAAGGAAGAATCCCTTAAACCTGGAGAGTTGAGACCCGTGGAATGGGTACCATGCAATATGACTTCAAAGGGTCTTCATTTGCTCACCAAAACTCTCCAATCCTATCACTGCTGCGTTTTTGCCCCTGTACTCACGATTGATTCACTTTCAGAGACATAGCAATCCATAGGTTTTAAGATACTTACTAGTCAGGTACATTATTAGGCGTTTAATATGGGGTTTTGAGTCCATTTCGTTGAGCAAGGAGTAGCTCTTGTCTATTACATATTTGGCTTAAGGAACTTTATCTGTGCTCATTTCAATCTCTGGTTTTATGCAGCACCCCAACTCACCTTTCCCCTTAAGCAAGCATAAGTTGGTTTTCTAAATTTGGGACCATGTTCTGTTTTGAAATTCAGTTCCTGTGTAGCCAAGTTTACATTCCGTGTATTAGTGATATCTTATGATGTTTCTTTTTCTGTGTGACTTATTTCAGTTAGAATCATCATACCTGAATCCACTCATTATGCTGCTATGGGCCTGATGACATAGATGTCATTGCTGAGTGATAGTGCATTGTACGTAAGTACCACAACTTCTTTATCCATTTTTCGCTTTATGCGATATTGAACTTGTACCGTAAACGAGTTTCTTGTAAACAGAGCCATCCCAAACTTTGGGGTGGCTGTGTCTTTTTGATTTTAATTTCCCTAAGCTATAGGACCATAAGTGGAAGTGCCCTAGGCTCTGTTGCTTTGTTTTTTAGATGTTTCAGGAAACACCATACACTTCTCCCGAGTGGCTGTTGGCAATTTACATCCCGCCCATCAGCATAACAAGGCTCCCAGTTCTCCATGGCCTGTCCTGCCTTTCTGGATTTTACACTTTTTTCAGATGGCCCTTTTGACGGGGGGGAAGTGAGACTTCATTGTAGTGCAGATTTCCTTTGCAAGCTTGCTTGGTTGGCCAAAAAGTGCGTATGCGTTTTTTTTCCTGAATATATTCAGGAAAAAACGCATACGCCCTTTTTGGCCAAGTGCATCATTGTCGACCTTCTGCCTCTTTTCCTATGCTTTAAATGCAATTCCAGTCTACCTCCTGAAATCGGTTTCCTGCAATTCTGCCCGGCTTTCAAGTCCTCTTGGCAGCCTTACTTCAGTATATTTTTGGATGATAGCTGTCATTTATAACTCTGCAGGTTTGTGAATTACAGTGCCCCTGAGCTCCTTTCTTCCACTCGCTTTCTTGTGAGCTGGCCGCAACACCGCAGGATTGCTTCAGGCCCTAATCTGGTTCCGGCATGGCACGCTGAGCCTTTGGTTAATTCCTCTTCCTGGTGGGAAATGAGAGTTAAATTTTCCCGTCCAGACACCTCCAGCTAGTCTCTCATTGGTTCTCCCTATTCCTGTTCATCTTCCGCGGAATTTGCAAACTGGGCCAAAGAGGAGGTTAAAGGCACTGACTCTCCAAGTCGGGAGAGTGTTAGTAAAGCATCTGGAATGTTGCACCCGAGTACCAGGGGACGAGAACTGAGACATATTTCAACACGTCTCCCGATCACACGGTTGATCATACTCTGGGTTCCACATGCATGTTTTAGCTGAAGGAAGAATCCCTTAAACCTGGAGAGTTGAGACCCGTGGAATGGGTACCATGCAATATGACTTCAAAGGGTCTTCATTTGCTCACCAAAACTCTCCAATCCTATCACTGCTGCGTTTTTGCCCCTGTACTCACGATTGATTCACTTTCAGAGACATAGCAATCCATAGGTTTTAAGATACTTACTAGTCAGGTACATTATTAGGCGTTTAATATGGGGTTTTGAGTCCATTTCATTGAGCAAGGAGTAGCTCTTGTCTATTACATATTTGGCTTAAGGAACTTTATCTGTGCTCATTTCAATCTCTGGTTTTATGCAGCACCCCAACTCACCTTTCCCCTTAAGCAAGCATAAGTTGATTTTCTAAATTTGGGACCATGTTCTGTTTTGAAATTCAGTTCCTGTGTAGCCAAGTTTACATTCCGTGTATTAGTGATATCTTATGATGTTTCTTTTTCTGTGTGACTTATTTCAGTTAGAATCATCATACCTGAATCCACTCATTATGCTGCTATGGGCCTGATGACATAGATGTCATTGCTGAGTGATATTGCATTGTACGTAATTACCACAACTTCTTTATCCATTTTTCGCTTTATGCGATATTGAACTTGCACCGTAAACGAGTTTCTTGTAAACAGAGCCATCCCAAACTTTGGGGTGGCTGTGTCTTTTTGATTTCAATTTCCCTAAGCTATAGGACCATAAGTGGAAGTGCCCTAGGCTCTGTTGCTTTGTTTTTTAGATGTTTCAGGAAACACCATACACTTCTCCCGAGTGGCTGTTGGCAATTTACATCCCGCCCATCAGCATAACAAGGCTCCCAGTTCTCCATGGCCTGTCCTGCCTTTCTGGATTTTACACTTTTTTCAGATGGCCCTTTTGACGGGGGGGAAGTGAGACTTCATGGTAGTGCAGATTTCCTTTGCAAGCTTGCTTGGTTGGCCAAAAAGGGCGTATGCGTTTTTTCCTGAATATATTCAGGAAAAAACGCATACGTCCTTTTTGGCCAAGTGCATCATTGTCGACCTTCTGCCTCTTTTCCTATGCTTTAAATGCAATTCCAGTCTACCTCCTGAAATCGGTTTCCTGCAATTCTGCCTGGCTTTCAAGTCCTCTTGGCAGCCTTACTTCAGTATATTTTTGGATAATAGCTGTCATTTATAACTCTGCAGGTTTGTGAATTACAGTGCCCCTGAGCTCCTTTCTTCAACTCGCTTTCTTGTGAGCTGGCCGCAACACCGCAGGATTGCTTCAGGCCCTAATCTGGTTCCGGCATGGCACGCTGAGCCTTTGGTTAATTCCTCTTCCTGGTGGGAAATGAGAGTTAAATTTTCCCGTCCAGACACCTCCAGCTAGTCTCTCATTGGTTCTCCCTATTCCTGTTCATCTTCCGCGGAATTTGCAAACTGGGCCAAACAGGAGGTTAAAGGCACTGACTCTCCAAGTCGGGAGAGTGTTAGTAAAGCATCTGGAATGTTGCACCCGAGTACCAGGGGACGAGAACTGAGACATATTTCAACACGTCTCCCGATCACACGGTTGATCATACTCTGGGTTCCACATGCATGTTTTAGCTGAAGGAAGAATCCCTTAAACCTGGAGAGTTGAGACCCGTGGAATGGGTACCATGCAATATGACTTCAAAGGGTCTTCATTTGCTCACCAAAACTCTCCAATCCTATCACTGCTGCGTTTTTGCCCCTGTACTCACGATTGATTCACTTTCAGAGATATAGCAATCCATAGGTTTTAAGATACTTACTAGTCAGGTACATTATTAGGCGTTTAATATGGGGTTTTGAGTCCATTTCGTTGAGCAAGGAGTAGCTCTTGTCTATTACATATTTGGCTTAAGGGACTTTATCTGTGCTCATTTCAATCTCTGGTTTTATGCAGCACCCCAACTCACCTTTCCCCTTAAGCAAGCATAAGTTGATTTTCTAAATTTGGGACCATGTTCTGTTTTGAAATTCAGTTCCTGTGTAGCCAAGTTTACATTCCGTGTATTAGTGATATCTTATGATGTTTCTTTTTCTGTGTGACTTATTTCAGTTAGAATCATCATACCTGAATCCACTCATTATGCTGCTATGGGCCTGATGACATAGATGTCATTGCTGAGTGATATTGCATTGTACGTAAGTACCACAACTTCTTTATCCATTTTCCGCTTTATGCGATATTGAACTTGTACCGTAAACGAGTTTCTTGTAAACAGAGCCATCCCAAACTTTGGGGTGGCTGTGTCTTTTTGATTTTAATTTCCCTAAGCTATAGGACCATAAGTGGAAGTGCCCTAGGCTCTGTTGCTTTGTTTTTTAGATGTTTCAGGAAACACCATACACTTCTCCTGAGTGGCTGTTGGCAATTTACATCCCGCCCATCAGCATAACAAGGCTCCCAGTTCTCCATGGCCTGTCCTGCCTTTCTGGATTTTACACTTTTTTCAGATGGCCCTTTTGACGGGGGGGAAGTGAGACTTCATTGTAGTGCAGATTTCCTTTGCAAGCTTGCTTGGTTGGCCAAAAAGGGCGTATGCGTTTTTTCCTGAATATATTCAGGAAAAAACGCATACGCCCTTTTTGGCCAAGTGCATCATTGTCGACCTTCTGCCTCTTTTCCTATGCTTTAAATGCAATTCCAGTCTACCTCCTGAAATCGGTTTCCTGCAATTCTGCCCGGCTTTCAAGTCCTCTTGGCAGACTTACTTCAGTATATTTTTGGATGATAGCTGTCATTTATAACTCTGCAGGTTTGTGAATTACAGTGCCCCTGAGCTCCTTTCTTCAACTCGCTTTCTTGTGAGCTGGCCGCAACACCGCAGGATTGCTTCAGGCCCTAATCTGGTTCCGGCATGGCACGCTGAGCCTTTGGTTAATTCCTCTTCCTGGTGGGAAATGAGAGTTAAATTTTCCCGTCCAGACACCTCCAGCTAGTCTCTCATTGGTTCTCCCTATTCCTGTTCATCTTCCGCGGAATTTGCAAACTGGGCCAAAGAGGAGGTTAAAGGCACTGACTCTCCAAGTCGGGAGAGTGTTAGTAAAGCATCTGGAATGTTGCACCCGAGTACCAGGGGACGAGAACTGAGACATATTTCAACACGTCTCCCGATCACACGGTTGATCATACTCTGGGTTCCACATGCATGTTTTAGCTGAAGGAAGAATCCCTTAAACCTGGAGAGTTGAGACCCGTGGAATGGGTACCATGCAATATGACTTCAAAGGGTCTTCATTTGCTCACCAAAACTCTCCAATCCTATCACTGCTGCGTTTTTGCCCCTGTACTCACGATTGATTCACTTTCAGAGACATAGCAATCCATAGGTTTTAAGATACTTACTAGTCAGGTACATTATTAGGCGTTTAATATGGGGTTTTGAGTCCATTTCGTTGAGCAAGGAGTAGCTCTTGTCTATTACATATTTGGCTTAAGGAACTTTATCTGTGCTCATTTCAATCTCTGGTTTTATGCAGCACCCCAACTCACCTTTCCCCTTAAGCAAGCATAAGTTGGTTTTCTAAATTTGGGACCATGTTCTGTTTTGAAATTCAGTTCCTGTGTAGCCAAGTTTACATTCCGTGTATTAGTGATATCTTATGATGTTTCTTTTTCTGTGTGACTTATTTCAGTTAGAATCATCATACCTGAATCCACTCATTATGCTGCTATGGGCCTGATGACATAGATGTCATTGCTGAGTGATAGTGCATTGTACGTAAGTACCACAACTTCTTTATCCATTTTTCGCTTTATGCGATATTGAACTTGTACCGTAAACGAGTTTCTTGTAAACAGAGCCATCCCAAACTTTGGGGTGGCTGTGTCTTTTTGATTTTAATTTCCCTAAGCTATAGGACCATAAGTGGAAGTGCCCTAGGCTCTGTTGCTTTGTTTTTTAGATGTTTCAGGAAACACCATACACTTCTCCCGAGTGGCTGTTGGCAATTTACATCCCGCCCATCAGCATAACAAGGCTCCCAGTTCTCCATGGCCTGTCCTGCCTTTCTGGATTTTACACTTTTTTCAGATGGCCCTTTTGACGGGGGGGAAGTGAGACTTCATTGTAGTGCAGATTTCCTTTGCAAGCTTGCTTGGTTGGCCAAAAAGTGCGTATGCGTTTTTTTTCCTGAATATATTCAGGAAAAAACGCATACGCCCTTTTTGGCCAAGTGCATCATTGTCGACCTTCTGCCTCTTTTCCTATGCTTTAAATGCAATTCCAGTCTACCTCCTGAAATCGGTTTCCTGCAATTCTGCCCGGCTTTCAAGTCCTCTTGGCAGCCTTACTTCAGTATATTTTTGGATGATAGCTGTCATTTATAACTCTGCAGGTTTGTGAATTACAGTGCCCCTGAGCTCCTTTCTTCCACTCGCTTTCTTGTGAGCTGGCCGCAACACCGCAGGATTGCTTCAGGCCCTAATCTGGTTCCGGCATGGCACGCTGAGCCTTTGGTTAATTCCTCTTCCTGGTGGGAAATGAGAGTTAAATTTTCCCGTCCAGACACCTCCAGCTAGTCTCTCATTGGTTCTCCCTATTCCTGTTCATCTTCCGCGGAATTTGCAAACTGGGCCAAAGAGGAGGTTAAAGGCACTGACTCTCCAAGTCGGGAGAGTGTTAGTAAAGCATCTGGAATGTTGCACCCGAGTACCAGGGGACGAGAACTGAGACATATTTCAACACGTCTCCCGATCACACGGTTGATCATACTCTGGGTTCCACATGCATGTTTTAGCTGAAGGAAGAATCCCTTAAACCTGGAGAGTTGAGACCCGTGGAATGGGTACCATGCAATATGACTTCAAAGGGTCTTCATTTGCTCACCAAAACTCTCCAATCCTATCACTGCTGCGTTTTTGCCCCTGTACTCACGATTGATTCACTTTCAGAGACATAGCAATCCATAGGTTTTAAGATACTTACTAGTCAGGTACATTATTAGGCGTTTAATATGGGGTTTTGAGTCCATTTCATTGAGCAAGGAGTAGCTCTTGTCTATTACATATTTGGCTTAAGGAACTTTATCTGTGCTCATTTCAATCTCTGGTTTTATGCAGCACCCCAACTCACCTTTCCCCTTAAGCAAGCATAAGTTGATTTTCTAAATTTGGGACCATGTTCTGTTTTGAAATTCAGTTCCTGTGTAGCCAAGTTTACATTCCGTGTATTAGTGATATCTTATGATGTTTCTTTTTCTGTGTGACTTATTTCAGTTAGAATCATCATACCTGAATCCACTCATTATGCTGCTATGGGCCTGATGACATAGATGTCATTGCTGAGTGATATTGCATTGTACGTAATTACCACAACTTCTTTATCCATTTTTCGCTTTATGCGATATTGAACTTGCACCGTAAACGAGTTTCTTGTAAACAGAGCCATCCCAAACTTTGGGGTGGCTGTGTCTTTTTGATTTCAATTTCCCTAAGCTATAGGACCATAAGTGGAAGTGCCCTAGGCTCTGTTGCTTTGTTTTTTAGATGTTTCAGGAAACACCATACACTTCTCCCGAGTGGCTGTTGGCAATTTACATCCCGCCCATCAGCATAACAAGGCTCCCAGTTCTCCATGGCCTGTCCTGCCTTTCTGGATTTTACACTTTTTTCAGATGGCCCTTTTGACGGGGGGAAGTGAGACTTCATGGTAGTGCAGATTTCCTTTGCAAGCTTGCTTGGTTGGCCAAAAAGGGCGTATGCGTTTTTTCCTGAATATATTCAGGAAAAAACGCATACGTCCTTTTTGGCCAAGTGCATCATTGTCGACCTTCTGCCTCTTTTCCTATGCTTTAAATGCAATTCCAGTCTACCTCCTGAAATCGGTTTCCTGCAATTCTGCCTGGCTTTCAAGTCCTCTTGGCAGCCTTACTTCAGTATATTTTTGGATAATAGCTGTCATTTATAACTCTGCAGGTTTGTGAATTACAGTGCCCCTGAGCTCCTTTCTTCAACTCGCTTTCTTGTGAGCTGGCCGCAACACCGCAGGATTGCTTCAGGCCCTAATCTGGTTCCGGCATGGCACGCTGAGCCTTTGGTTAATTCCTCTTCCTGGTGGGAAATGAGAGTTAAATTTTCCCGTCCAGACACCTCCAGCTAGTCTCTCATTGGTTCTCCCTATTCCTGTTCATCTTCCGCGGAATTTGCAAACTGGGCCAAACAGGAGGTTAAAGGCACTGACTCTCCAAGTCGGGAGAGTGTTAGTAAAGCATCTGGAATGTTGCACCCGAGTACCAGGGGACGAGAACTGAGACATATTTCAACACGTCTCCCGATCACACGGTTGATCATACTCTGGGTTCCACATGCATGTTTTAGCTGAAGGAAGAATCCCTTAAACCTGGAGAGTTGAGACCCGTGGAATGGGTACCATGCAATATGACTTCAAAGGGTCTTCATTTGCTCACCAAAACTCTCCAATCCTATCACTGCTGCGTTTTTGCCCCTGTACTCACGATTGATTCACTTTCAGAGATATAGCAATCCATAGGTTTTAAGATACTTACTAGTCAGGTACATTATTAGGCGTTTAATATGGGGTTTTGAGTCCATTTCGTTGAGCAAGGAGTAGCTCTTGTCTATTACATATTTGGCTTAAGGGACTTTATCTGTGCTCATTTCAATCTCTGGTTTTATGCAGCACCCCAACTCACCTTTCCCCTTAAGCAAGCATAAGTTGATTTTCTAAATTTGGGACCATGTTCTGTTTTGAAATTCAGTTCCTGTGTAGCCAAGTTTACATTCCGTGTATTAGTGATATCTTATGATGTTTCTTTTTCTGTGTGACTTATTTCAGTTAGAATCATCATACCTGAATCCACTCATTATGCTGCTATGGGCCTGATGACATAGATGTCATTGCTGAGTGATATTGCATTGTACGTAAGTACCACAACTTCTTTATCCATTTTCCGCTTTATGCGATATTGAACTTGTACCGTAAACGAGTTTCTTGTAAACAGAGCCATCCCAAACTTTGGGGTGGCTGTGTCTTTTTGATTTTAATTTCCCTAAGCTATAGGACCATAAGTGGAAGTGCCCTAGGCTCTGTTGCTTTGTTTTTTAGATGTTTCAGGAAACACCATACACTTCTCCTGAGTGGCTGTTGGCAATTTACATCCCGCCCATCAGCATAACAAGGCTCCCAGTTCTCCATGGCCTGTCCTGCCTTTCTGGATTTTACACTTTTTTCAGATGGCCCTTTTGACGGGGGGGAAGTGAGACTTCATTGTAGTGCAGATTTCCTTTGCAAGCTTGCTTGGTTGGCCAAAAAGGGCGTATGCGTTTTTTCCTGAATATATTCAGGAAAAAACGCATACGCCCTTTTTGGCCAAGTGCATCATTGTCGACCTTCTGCCTCTTTTCCTATGCTTTAAATGCAATTCCAGTCTACCTCCTGAAATCGGTTTCCTGCAATTCTGCCCGGCTTTCAAGTCCTCTTGGCAGCCTTACTTCAGTATATTTTTGGATGATAGCTGTCATTTATAACTCTGCAGGTTTGTGAATTACAGTGCCCCTGAGCTCCTTTCTTCAACTCGCTTTCTTGTGAGCTGGCCGCAACACCGCAGGATTGCTTCAGGCCCTAATCTGGTTCCGGCATGGCACGCTGAGCCTTTGGTTAATTCCTCTTCCTGGTGGGAAATGAGAGTTAAATTTTCCCGTCCAGACACCTCCAGCTAGTCTCTCATTGGTTCTCCCTATTCCTGTTCATCTTCCGCGGAATTTGCAAACTGGGCCAAACAGGAGGTTAAAGGCACTGACTCTCCAAGTCGGGAGAGTGTTAGTAAAGCATCTGGAATGTTGCACCCGAGTACCAGGGGACGAGAACTGAGACATATTTCAACACGTCTCCCGATCACACGGTTGATCATACTCTGGGTTCCACATGCATGTTTTAGCTGAAGGAAGAATCCCTTAAACCTGGAGAGTTGAGACCCGTGGAATGGGTACCATGCAATATGACTTCAAAGGGTCTTCATTTGCTCACCAAAACTCTCCAATCCTATCACTGCTGCGTTTTTGCCCCTGTACTCACGATTGATTCACTTTCAGAGACATAGCAATCCATAGGTTTTAAGATACTTACTAGTCAGGTACATTATTAGGCGTTTAATATGGGGTTTTGAGTCCATTTCGTTGAGCAAGGAGTAGCTCTTGTCTATTACATATTTGGCTTAAGGAACTTTATCTGTGCTCATTTCAATCTCTGGTTTTATGCAGCACCCCAACTCACCTTTCCCCTTAAGCAAGCATAAGTTGGTTTTCTAAATTTGGGACCATGTTCTGTTTTGAAATTCAGTTCCTGTGTAGCCAAGTTTACATTCCGTGTATTAGTGATATCTTATGATGTTTCTTTTTCTGTGTGACTTATTTCAGTTAGAATCATCATACCTGAATCCACTCATTATGCTGCTATGGGCCTGATGACATAGATGTCATTGCTGAGTGATAGTGCATTGTACGTAAGTACCACAACTTCTTTATCCATTTTTCGCTTTATGCGATATTGAACTTGTACCGTAAACGAGTTTCTTGTAAACAGAGCCATCCCAAACTTTGGGGTGGCTGTGTGTTTTTGATTTTAATTTCCCTAAGCTATAGGACCATAAGTGGAAGTGCCCTAGGCTCTGTTGCTTTGTTTTTTAGATGTTTCAGGAAACACCATACACTTCTCCCGAGTGGCTGTTGGCAATTTACATCCCGCCCATCAGCATAACAAGGCTCCCAGTTCTCCATGGCCTGTCCTGCCTTTCTGGATTTTACACTTTTTTCAGATGGCCCTTTTGACGGGGGGGAAGTGAGACTTCATTGTAGTGCAGATTTCCTTTGCAAGCTTGCTTGGTTGGCCAAAAAGTGCGTATGCGTTTTTTTTCCTGAATATATTCAGGAAAAAACGCATACGCCCTTTTTGGCCAAGTGCATCATTGTCGACCTTCTGCCTCTTTTCCTATGCTTTAAATGCAATTCCAGTCTACCTCCTGAAATCGGTTTCCTGCAATTCTGCCCGGCTTTCAAGTCCTCTTGGCAGCCTTACTTCAGTATATTTTTGGATGATAGCTGTCATTTATAACTCTGCAGGTTTGTGAATTACAGTGCCCCTGAGCTCCTTTCTTCCACTCGCTTTCTTGTGAGCTGGCCGCAACACCGCAGGATTGCTTCAGGCCCTAATCTGGTTCCGGCATGGCACGCTGAGCCTTTGGTTAATTCCTCTTCCTGGTGGGAAATGAGAGTTAAATTTTCCCGTCCAGACACCTCCAGCTAGTCTCTCATTGGTTCTCCCTATTCCTGTTCATCTTCCGCGGAATTTGCAAACTGGGCCAAAGAGGAGGTTAAAGGCACTGACTCTCCAAGTCGGGAGAGTGTTAGTAAAGCATCTGGAATGTTGCACCCGAGTACCAGGGGACGAGAACTGAGACATATTTCAACACGTCTCCCGATCACACGGTTGATCATACTCTGGGTTCCACATGCATGTTTTAGCTGAAGGAAGAATCCCTTAAACCTGGAGAGTTGAGACCCGTGGAATGGGTACCATGCAATATGACTTCAAAGGGTCTTCATTTGCTCACCAAAACTCTCCAATCCTATCACTGCTGCGTTTTTGCCCCTGTACTCACGATTGATTCACTTTCAGAGACATAGCAATCCATAGGTTTTAAGATACTTACTAGTCAGGTACATTATTAGGCGTTTAATATGGGGTTTTGAGTCCATTTCATTGAGCAAGGAGTAGCTCTTGTCTATTACATATTTGGCTTAAGGAACTTTATCTGTGCTCATTTCAATCTCTGGTTTTATGCAGCACCCCAACTCACCTTTCCCCTTAAGCAAGCATAAGTTGATTTTCTAAATTTGGGACCATGTTCTGTTTTGAAATTCAGTTCCTGTGTAGCCAAGTTTACATTCCGTGTATTAGTGATATCTTATGATGTTTCTTTTTCTGTGTGACTTATTTCAGTTAGAATCATCATACCTGAATCCACTCATTATGCTGCTATGGGCCTGATGACATAGATGTCATTGCTGAGTGATATTGCATTGTACGTAATTACCACAACTTCTTTATCCATTTTTCGCTTTATGCGATATTGAACTTGCACCGTAAACGAGTTTCTTGTAAACAGAGCCATCCCAAACTTTGGGGTGGCTGTGTCTTTTTGATTTCAATTTCCCTAAGCTATAGGACCATAAGTGGAAGTGCCCTAGGCTCTGTTGCTTTGTTTTTTAGATGTTTCAGGAAACACCATACACTTCTCCCGAGTGGCTGTTGGCAATTTACATCCCGCCCATCAGCATAACAAGGCTCCCAGTTCTCCATGGCCTGTCCTGCCTTTCTGGATTTTACACTTTTTTCAGATGGCCCTTTTGACGGGGGGAAGTGAGACTTCATGGTAGTGCAGATTTCCTTTGCAAGCTTGCTTGGTTGGCCAAAAAGGGCGTATGCGTTTTTTCCTGAATATATTCAGGAAAAAACGCATACGTCCTTTTTGGCCAAGTGCATCATTGTCGACCTTCTGCCTCTTTTCCTATGCTTTAAATGCAATTCCAGTCTACCTCCTGAAATCGGTTTCCTGCAATTCTGCCTGGCTTTCAAGTCCTCTTGGCAGCCTTACTTCAGTATATTTTTGGATAATAGCTGTCATTTATAACTCTGCAGGTTTGTGAATTACAGTGCCCCTGAGCTCCTTTCTTCAACTCGCTTTCTTGTGAGCTGGCCGCAACACCGCAGGATTGCTTCAGGCCCTAATCTGGTTCCGGCATGGCACGCTGAGCCTTTGGTTAATTCCTCTTCCTGGTGGGAAATGAGAGTTAAATTTTCCCGTCCAGACACCTCCAGCTAGTCTCTCATTGGTTCTCCCTATTCCTGTTCATCTTCCGCGGAATTTGCAAACTGGGCCAAACAGGAGGTTAAAGGCACTGACTCTCCAAGTCGGGAGAGTGTTAGTAAAGCATCTGGAATGTTGCACCCGAGTACCAGGGGACGAGAACTGAGACATATTTCAACACGTCTCCCGATCACACGGTTGATCATACTCTGGGTTCCACATGCATGTTTTAGCTGAAGGAAGAATCCCTTAAACCTGGAGAGTTGAGACCCGTGGAATGGGTACCATGCAATATGACTTCAAAGGGTCTTCATTTGCTCACCAAAACTCTCCAATCCTATCACTGCTGCGTTTTTGCCCCTGTACTCACGATTGATTCACTTTCAGAGATATAGCAATCCATAGGTTTTAAGATACTTACTAGTCAGGTACATTATTAGGCGTTTAATATGGGGTTTTGAGTCCATTTCGTTGAGCAAGGAGTAGCTCTTGTCTATTACATATTTGGCTTAAGGGACTTTATCTGTGCTCATTTCAATCTCTGGTTTTATGCAGCACCCCAACTCACCTTTCCCCTTAAGCAAGCATAAGTTGATTTTCTAAATTTGGGACCATGTTCTGTTTTGAAATTCAGTTCCTGTGTAGCCAAGTTTACATTCCGTGTATTAGTGATATCTTATGATGTTTCTTTTTCTGTGTGACTTATTTCAGTTAGAATCATCATACCTGAATCCACTCATTATGCTGCTATGGGCCTGATGACATAGATGTCATTGCTGAGTGATATTGCATTGTACGTAAGTACCACAACTTCTTTATCCATTTTCCGCTTTATGCGATATTGAACTTGTACCGTAAACGAGTTTCTTGTAAACAGAGCCATCCCAAACTTTGGGGTGGCTGTGTCTTTTTGATTTTAATTTCCCTAAGCTATAGGACCATAAGTGGAAGTGCCCTAGGCTCTGTTGCTTTGTTTTTTAGATGTTTCAGGAAACACCATACACTTCTCCTGAGTGGCTGTTGGCAATTTACATCCCGCCCATCAGCATAACAAGGCTCCCAGTTCTCCATGGCCTGTCCTGCCTTTCTGGATTTTACACTTTTTTCAGATGGCCCTTTTGACGGGGGGGAAGTGAGACTTCATTGTAGTGCAGATTTCCTTTGCAAGCTTGCTTGGTTGGCCAAAAAGGGTGTATGCGTTTTTTTTCCTGAATATATTCAGGAAAAAACGCATACGCCCTTTTTGGCCAAGTGCATCATTGTCGACCTTCTGCCTCTTTTCCTACGCTTTAAATGCAATTCCAGTCTACCTCCTGAAATTGGTTTCCTGCAATTCTGCCCGGCTTTCAAGTCCTCTTGGCAGCCTTACTTCAGTATATTTTTGGATGATAGCTGTCATTTATAACTCTGCAGGTTTGTGAATTACAGTGCCCCTGAGCTCCTTTCTTCAACTCGCTTTCTTGTGAGCTGGCCGCAACACCGCAGGATTGCTTCAGGCCCTAATCTGGTTCCGGCATGGCACGCTGAGCCTTTGGTTAATTCCTCTTCCTGGTGGGAAATGAGAGTTAAATTTTCCCGTCCAGACACCTCCAGCTAGTCTCTCATTGGTTCTCCCTATTCCTGTTCATCTTCCGCGGAATTTGCAAACTGGGCCAAACAGGAGGTTAAAGGCACTGACTCTCCAAGTCGGGAGAGTGTTAGTAAAGCATCTGGAATGTTGCACCCGAGTACCAGGGGACGAGAACTGAGACATATTTCAACACGTCTCCCGATCACACGGTTGATCATACTCTGGGTTCCACATGCATGTTTTAGCTGAAGGAAGAATCCCTTAAACCTGGAGAGTTGAGACCCGTGGAATGGGTACCATGCAATATGACTTCAAAGGGTCTTCATTTGCTCACCAAAACTCTCCAATCCTATCACTGCTGCGTTTTTGCCCCTGTACTCACGATTGATTCACTTTCAGAGACATAGCAATCCATAGGTTTTAAGATACTTACTAGTCAGGTACATTATTAGGCGTTTAATATGGGGTTTTGAGTCCATTTCGTTGAGCAAGGAGTAGCTCTTGTCTATTACATATTTGGCTTAAGGAACTTTATCTGTGCTCATTTCAATCTCTGGTTTTATGCAGCACCCCAACTCACCTTTCCCCTTAAGCAAGCATAAGTTGGTTTTCTAAATTTGGGACCATGTTCTGTTTTGAAATTCAGATCCTGTGTAGCCAAGTTTACATTCCGTGTATTAGTGATATCTTATGATGTTTCTTTTTCTGTGTGACTTATTTCAGTTAGAATCATCATACCTGAATCCACTCATTATGCTGCTATGGGCCTGATGACATAGATGTCATTGCTGAGTGATAGTGCATTGTACGTAAGTACCACAAATTCTTTATCCGTTTTTCGCTTTATGCGATATTGAACTTGCACCGTAAATGAGTTTCTTGTAAACAGAGCCATCCCAAACTTTGGGGTGGCTGTGTCTTTTTGATTTTAATTTCCCTAAGCTATAGGACCATAAGTGGAAGTGCCCTAGGCTCTGTTGCTTTGTTTTTTAGATGTTTCAGGAAACACCATACACTTCTCCCGAGTGGCTGTTGGCAATTTACATCCCGCCCATCAGCATAACAAGGCTCCCAGTTCTCCATGGCCTGTCCTGCCTTTCTGGATTTTACACTTTTTTCAGATGGCCCTTTTGACAGGGGGAAGTGAGACTTCATTGTAGTGCAGATTTCCTTTGCAAGCTTGCTTGGTTGGCCAAAAAGGGCGTATGCGTTTTTTCCTGAATATATTCAGGAAAAAACGCATACGTCCTTTTTGGCCAAGTGCATCATTGTCGACCTTCTGCCTCTTTTCCTATGCTTTAAATGCAATTCCAGTCTACCTCCTGAAATCGGTTTCCTGCAATTCTGCCCGGCTTTCAAGTCCTCTTGGCAGCCTTACTTCAGTATATTTTTGGATGATAGCTGTCATTTATAACTCTGCAGGTTTGTGAATTACAGTGCCCCTGAGCTCCTTTCTTCAACTCGCTTTCTTGTGAGCTGGCCGCAACACCGCAGGATTGCTTCAGGCCCTAATCTGGTTCCGGCATGGCACGCTGAGCCTTTGGTTAATTCCTCTTCCTGGTGGGAAATGAGAGTTAAATTTTCCCGTCCAGACACCTCCAGCTAGTCTCTCATTGGTTCTCCCTATTCCTGTTCATCTTCCGCGGAATTTGCAAACTGGGCCAAACAGGAGGTTAAAGGCACTGACTCTCCAAGTCGGGAGAGTGTTAGTAAAGCATCTGGAATGTTGCACCCGAGTACCAGGGGACGAGAACTGAGACATATTTCAACACGTCTCCCGATCACACGGTTGATCATACTCTGGGTTCCACATGCATGTTTTAGCTGAAGGAAGAATCCCTTAAACCTGGAGAGTTGAGACCCGTGGAATGGGTACCATGCAATATGACTTCAAAGGGTCTTCATTTGCTCACCAAAACTCTCCAATCCTATCACTGCTGCGTTTTTGCCCCTGTACTCACGATTGATTCACTTTCAGAGACATAGCAATCCATAGGTTTTAAGATACTTACTAGTCAGGTACATTATTAGGCGTTTAATATGGGGTTTTGAGTCCATTTCGTTGAGCAAGGAGTAGCTCTTATCTATTCCATATTTGGCTTAAGGGACTTTATCTGTGCTCATTTCAATCTCTGGTTTTATGCAGCACCCCAACTCACCTTTCCCCTTAAGCAAGCATAAGTTGGTTTTCTAAATTTGGGACCATGTTCTGTTTTGAAATTCAGTTCCTGTGTAGCCAAGTTTACATTCCGTGTATTAGTGATATCTTATGATGTTTCTTTTTCTGTGTGACTTATTTCAGTTAGAATCATCATACCTGAATCCACTCATTATGCTGCTATGGGCCTGATGACATAGATGTCATTGCTGAGTGATAGTGCATTGTACGTAAGTACCACAACTTCTTTATCCATTTTTCGCTTTATGCGATATTGAACTTGTACCGTAAACGAGTTTCTTGTAAACAGAGCCATCCCAAACTTTGGGGTGGCTGTGTCTTTTTGATTTTAATTTCCCTAAGCTATAGGACCATAAGTGGAAGTGCCCTAGGCTCTGTTGCTTTGTTTTTTAGATGTTTCAGGAAACAACATACACTTCTCCCGAGTGGCTGTTGGCAATTTACATCCCGCCCATCAGCATAACAAGGCTCCCAGTTCTCCATGGCCTGTCCTGCCTTTCTGGATTTTCCACTTTTTTCAGATGGCCCTTTTGACGGGGGGGAAGTGAGACTTCATTGTAGTGCAGATTTCCTTTGCAAGCTTGCTTGGTTGGCCAAAAAGGGCGTATGCGTTTTTTCCTGAATATATTCAGGAAAAAACGCATACGCCCTTTTTGGCCAAGTGCATCATTGTCGACCTTCTGCCTCTTTTCCTATGCTTTAAATGCAATTCCAGTCTACCTCCTGAAATCGGTTTCCTGCAATTCTGCCCGGCTTTCAAGTCCTCTTGGCAGACTTACTTCAGTATATTTTTGGATGATAGCTGTCATTTATAACTCTGCAGGTTTGTGAATTACAGTGCCCCTGAGCTCCTTTCTTCAACTCGCTTTCTTGTGAGCTGGCCGCAACACCGCAGGATTGCTTCAGGCCCTAATCTGGTTCCGGCATGGCACGCTGAGCCTTTGGTTAATTCCTCTTCCTGGTGGGAAATGAGAGTTAAATTTTCCCGTCCAGACACCTCCAGCTAGTCTCTCATTGGTTCTCCCTATTCCTGTTCATCTTCCGCGGAATTTGCAAACTGGGCCAAAGAGGAGGTTAAAGGCACTGACTCTCCAAGTCGGGAGAGTGTTAGTAAAGCATCTGGAATGTTGCACCCGAGTACCAGGGGACGAGAACTGAGACATATTTCAACACGTCTCCCGATCACACGGTTGATCATACTCTGGGTTCCACATGCATGTTTTAGCTGAAGGAAGAATCCCTTAAACCTGGAGAGTTGAGACCCGTGGAATGGGTACCATGCAATATGACTTCAAAGGGTCTTCATTTGCTCACCAAAACTCTCCAATCCTATCACTGCTGCGTTTTTGCCCCTGTACTCACGATTGATTCACTTTCAGAGACATAGCAATCCATAGGTTTTAAGATACTTACTAGTCAGGTACATTATTAGGCGTTTAATATGGGGTTTTGAGTCCATTTCGTTGAGCAAGGAGTAGCTCTTGTCTATTACATATTTGGCTTAAGGAACTTTATCTGTGCTCATTTCAATCTCTGGTTTTATGCAGCACCCCAACTCACCTTTCCCCTTAAGCAAGCATAAGTTGGTTTTCTAAATTTGGGACCATGTTCTGTTTTGAAATTCAGTTCCTGTGTAGCCAAGTTTACATTCCGTGTATTAGTGATATCTTATGATGTTTCTTTTTCTGTGTGACTTATTTCAGTTAGAATCATCATACCTGAATCCACTCATTATGCTGCTATGGGCCTGATGACATAGATGTCATTGCTGAGTGATAGTGCATTGTACGTAAGTACCACAACTTCTTTATCCATTTTTCGCTTTATGCGATATTGAACTTGTACCGTAAACGAGTTTCTTGTAAACAGAGCCATCCCAAACTTTGGGGTGGCTGTGTCTTTTTGATTTTAATTTCCCTAATCTATAGGACCATAAGTGGAAGTGCCCTAGGCTCTGTTGCTTTGTTTTTTAGATGTTTCAGGAAACACCATACACTTCTCCCGAGTGGCTGTTGGCAATTTACATCCCGCCCATCAGCATAACAAGGCTCCCAGTTCTCCATGGCCTGTCCTGCCTTTCTGGATTTTACACTTTTTTCAGATGGCCCTTTTGATGGGGGGGAAGTGAGACTTCATTGTAGTGCAGATTTCCTTTGCAAGCTTGCTTGGTTGGCCAAAAAGGGCGTATGCGTTTTTTCCTGAATATATTCAGGAAAAAACGCATACGCCCTTTTTGGCCAAGTGCATCATTGTCGACCTTCTGCCTCTTTTCCTATGCTTTAAATGTAATTCCAGTCTACCTCCTGAAATCGGTTTCCTGCAATTCTGCCCGGCTTTCAAGTCCTCTTGGCAGCCTTACTTCAGTATATTTTTGGATGATAGCTGTCATTTATAACTCTGCAGGTTTGTGAATTACAGTGCCCCTGAGCTCCTTTCTTCAACTCGCTTTCTTGTGAGCTGGCCGCAACACCGCAGGTTTGCTTCAGGCCCTAATATGGTTCCGGCATGGCACGCTGAGCCTTTGGTTAATTCCTCTTCCTGGTGGGAAATGAGAGTTAAATTTTCCCGTCCAGACACCTCCAGCTAGTCTCTCATTGGTTCTCCCTATTCCTGTTCATCTTCCGCGGAATTTGCAAACTGGGCCAAACAGGAGGTTAAAGGCACTGACTCTCCAAGTCGGGAGAGTGTTAGTAAAGCATCTGGAATGTTGCACCCGAGTACCAGGGGACGAGAACTGAGACATATTTCAACACGTCTCCCGATCACACGGTTGATCATACTCTGGGTTCCACATGCATGTTTTAGCTGAAGGAAGAATCCCTTAAACCTGGAGAGTTGAGACTCGTGGAATGGGTACCATGCAATATGACTTCAAAGGGTCTTCATTTGCTCACCAAAACTCTCCAATCCTATCACTGCTGCGTTTTTGCCCCTGTACTCACGATTGATTCACTTTCAGAGACATAGCAATCCATAGGTTTTAAGATACTTACTAGTCAGGTACATTATTAGGCGTTTAATATGGGGTTTTGAGTCCATTTCGTTGAGCAAGGAGTAGCTCTTGTCTATTACATATTTGGCTTAAGGAACTTTATCTGTGCTCATTTCAATCTCTGGTTTTATGCAGCACCCCAACTCACCTTTCCCCTTAAGCAAGCATAAGTTGGTTTTCTAAATTTGGGACCATGTTCTGTTTTGAAATTCAGTTCCTGTGTAGCCAAGTTTACATTCCGTGTATTAGTGATATCTTATGATGTTTCTTTTTCTGTGTGACTTATTTCAGTTAGAATCATCATACCTGAATCCACTCATTATGCTGCTATGGGCCTGATGACATAGATGTCATTGCTGAGTGATATTGCATTGTACGTAAGTACCACAACTTCTTTATCCATTTTCCGCTTTATGCGATATTGAACTTGTACCGTAAACGAGTTTCTTGTAAACAGAGCCGTCCCAAACTTTGGGGTGGCTGTGTCTTTTTGATTTTAATTTCCCTAAGCTATAGGACCATAAGTGGAAGTGCCCTAGGCTCTGTTGCTTTGTTTTTTAGATGCTTCAGGAAACACCATACACTTCTCCCGAGTGGCTGTTGGCAATGTACATCCCGCCCATCAGCATAACAAGGCTCCCAGTTCTCCATGGCCTGTCCTGCCTTTCTGGATTTTACACTTTTTTCAGATGGCCCTTTTGACGGGGGGGAAGTGAGACTTCATTGTAGTGCAGATTTCCTTTGCAAGCTTGCTTGGTTGGCCAAAAAGGACGTATGCGTTTTTTCCTGAATATATTCAGGAAAAAACGCATACGCTCTTTTTGGCCAAGTGCATCATTGTCGACCTTCTGCCTCTTTTCCTATGCTTTAAATGCAATTCCAGTCTACCTCCTGAAATCGGTTTCCTGCAATTCTGCCCGGCTTTCAAGTCCTCTTGGCAGCCTTACTTCAGTATATTTTTGGATGATAGCTGTCATTTATAACTCTGCAGGTTTGTGAATTACAGTGCCCCTGAGCTCCTTTCTTCAACTCGCTTTCTTGTGAGCTGGCCGCAACACCGCAGGATTGCTTCAGGCCCTAATCTGGTTCCGGCATGGCACGCTGAGCCTTTGGTTAATTCCTCTTCCTGGTGGGAAATGAGAGTTAAATTTTCCCGTCCAGACACCTCCAGCTAGTCTCTCATTGGTTCTCCTTATTCCTGTTCATCTTCTGCGGAATTTGCAAACTGGGCCAAACAGGAGGTTAAAGGCACTGACTCTCCAAGTCGGGAGAGTGTTAGTAAAGCATCTGGAATGTTGCACCCGAGTACCAGGGGACGAGAACTGAGACATATTTCAACACGTCTCCCGATCACACGGTTGATCATACTCTGGGTTCCACATGCATGTTTTAGCTGAAGGAAGAATCCCTTAAACCTGGAGAGTTGAGACCCGTGGAATGGGTACCATGCAATATGACTTCAAAGGGTCTTCATTTGCTCACCAAAACTCTCCAATCCTATCACTGCTGCGTTTTTGCCCCTGTACTCACGATTGATTCACTTTCAGAGACATAGCAATCCATAGGTTTTAAGATACTTACTAGTCAGGTACATTATTAGGCGTTTAATATGGGGTTTTGAGTCCATTTCGTTGAGCAAGGAGTAGCTCTTGTCTATTACATATTTGGCTTAAGGAACTTTATCTGTGCTCATTTCAATCTCTGGTTTTATGCAGCACCCCAACTCACCTTTCCCCTTAAGCAAGCATAAGTTGATTTTCTAAATTTGGGACCATGTTCTGTTTTGAAATTCAGTTCCTGTGTAGCCAAGTTTACATTCCGTGTATTAGTGATATCTTATGATGTTTCTTTTTCTGTGTGACTTATTTCAGTTAGAATCATCATACCTGAATCCACTCATTATGCTGCTATGGGCCTGATGACATAGATGTCATTGCTGAGTGATATTGCATTGTACGTAAGTACCACAACTTCTTTATCCATTTTTCGCTTTATGCGATATTGAACTTGTACCGTAAACGAGTTTCTTGTAAACAGAGCCGTCCCAAACTTTGGGGTGGCTGTGTCTTTTTGATTTTAATTTCCCTAAGCTATAGCACCATAAGTGGAAGTGCCCTAGGCTCTGTTGCTTTGTTTTTTAGATGTTTCAGGAAACACCATACACTTCTCCCGAGTGGCTGTTGGCAATTTACATCCCGCCCATCAGCATAACAAGGCTCCCAGTTCTCCATGGCCTGTCCTGCCTTTCTGGATTTTACACTTTTTTCAGATGGCCCTTTTGACGGGGGGGAAGTGAGACTTCATTGTAGTGCAGATTTCCTTTGCAAGCTTGCTTAGTTGGCCAAAAAGGGCGTATGCGTTTTTTCCTGAATATATTCAGGAAAAAACGCATACGCCCTTTTTGGCCAAGTGCATCATTGTCGACCTTCTGCCTCTTTTCCTATGCTTTAAATGCAATTCCAGTCTACCTCCTGAAATCGGTTTCCTGCAATTCTGCCCGGCTTTCAAGTCCTCTTGGCAGCCTTACTTCAGTATATTTTTGGATGATAGCTGTCATTTATAACTCTGCAGGTTTGTGAATTACAGTGCCCCTGAGCTCCTTTTCTTCAACTCGCTTTCTTGTGAGCTGGCCGCAACACCGCAGGATTGCTTCAGGCCCTAATCTGGTTCCGGCATGGCACGCTGAGCCTTTGGTTAATTCCTCTTCCTGGTGGGAAATGAGAGTTAAATTTTCCCGTCCAGACACCTCCAGCTAGTCTCTCATTGGTTCTCCCTATTCCTGTTCATCTTCCGCGGATTTTGCAAACTGGGCCAAACAGGAGGTTAAAGGCACTGACTCTCCAAGTCGGGAGAGTGTTAGTAAAGCATCTGGAATGTTGCACCCGAGTACCAGGGGACGAGAACTGAGACATATTTCAACACGTCTCCCGATCACACGGTTGATCATACTCTGGGTTCCACATGCATGTTTTAGCTGAAGGAAGAATCCCTTAAACCTGGAGAGTTGAGACCCGTGGAATGGGTACCATGCAATATGACTTCAAAGGGTCTTCATTTGCTCACCAAAACTCTCCAATCCTATCACTGCTGCGTTTTTGCCCCTGTACTCACGATTGATTCACTTTCAGAGACATAGCAATCCATAGGTTTTAAGATACTTACTAGTCAGGTACATTATTAGGCGTTTAATATGGGGTTTTGAGTCCATTTCGTTGAGCAAGGAGTAGCTCTTGTCTATTACATATTTGGCTTAAGGAACTTTATCTGTGCTCATTTCAATCTCTGGTTTTATGCAGCACCCCAACTCACCTTTCCCCTTAAGCAAGCATAAGTTGATTTTCTAAATTTGGGACCATGTTCTGTTTTGAAATTCAGTTCCTGTGTAGCCAAGTTTACATTCCGTGTATTAGTGATATCTTATGATGTTTCTTTTTCTGTGTGACTTATTTCAGTTAGAATCATCATACCTGAATCCACTCATTATGCTGCTATGGGCCTGATGACATAGAATTCATTGCTGAGTGATATTGCATTGTACGTAAGTACCACAACTTCTTTATCCATTTTTCACTTTCTGTGATATTGAACTTGTACCGTAAACGAGGTTCTTGTAAACAGAGCTGTCCCAAACATTGGGGTGGCTGTGTCTTTTTGATTTTAATTTCCCTAAGCTCTAGGACCATAAGTGGAAGTGCCCTAGGCTCTGTTGCTTTGTTTTAGATGTTCCAGGAAACACCATACACTTCTCCTGAGTGGCTGTTGGCAATTTACATCCCACCCATCAGCATAACAAGGCTCCCAGTTCTCCATGGCCTGTCCTGCCTTTCTGGATTTTACACTTTTTTCAGATGGCCCTTTTGACGGGGGGGAAGTGAGACTTCATTGTAGTGCAGATTTCCTTTGCAAGCTTGCTTGGTTGGCCAAAAAGGGCGTATGCGTTTTTTCCTGAATATATTCAGGAAAAAACGCATACGCCCTTTTTGGCCAAGTGCATCATTGTCGACCTTCTGCCTCTTTTCCTATGCTTTAAATGCAATTCCAGTCTACCTCCTGAAATCGGTTTCCTGCAATTCTGCCTGGCTTTCAAGTCCTCTTGGCAGCCTTACTTCAGTATATTTTTGGATGATAGCTGTCATTTATAACTCTGCAGGTTTGTGAATTACAGTGCCCCTGAGCTCCTTTCTTCAACTCGCTTTCTTGTGAGCTGGCCGCAACACTGCAGGATTGCTTCAGGCCCTAATCTGGTTCCGACATGGCACGCTGAGCCTTTGGTTAATTCCTCTTCCTGGTGGGAAATGAGAGTTAAATTTTCCCGTCCAGACACCTCCAGCTAGTCTCTCATTGGTTCTCCCTATTCCTGTTCATCTTCTGCGGAATTTGCAAACTGGGCCAAACAGGAGGTTAAAGGCACTGACTCTCCAAGTCGGGAGAGTGTTAGTAAAGCATCTGGAATGTTGCACCCGAGTACCAGGGGACGAGAACTGAGACATATTTCAACACGTCTCCCGATCACACGGTTGATCATACTCTGGGTTCCACATGCATGTTTTAGCTGAAGGAAGAATCCCTTAAACCTGGAGAGTTGAGACCCGTGGAATGGGTACCATGCAATATGACTTCAAAGGGTCTTCATTTGCTCACCAAAACTCTCCAATCCTATCACTGCTGCGTTTTTGCCCCTGTACTCACGATTGATTCACTTTCAGAGACATAGCAATCCATAGGTTTTAAGATACTTACTAGTCAGGTACATTATTAGGCGTTTAATATGGGGTTTTGAGTCCATTTCGTTGAGCAAGGAGTAGCTCTTGTCTATTACATATTTGGCTTAAGGAACTTTATCTGTGCTCATTTCAATCTCTGGTTTTATGCAGCACCCCAACTCACCTTTCCCCTTAAGCAAGCATAAGTTGATTTTCTAAATTTGGGACCATGTTCTGTTTTGAAATTCAGTTCCTGTGTAGCCAAGTTTACATTCCGTGTATTAGTGATATCTTATGATGTTTCTTTTTCTGTGTGACTTATTTCAGTTAGAATCATCATACCTGAATCCACTCATTATGCTGCTATGGGCCTGATGACATAGATGTCATTGCTGAGTGATATTGCATTGTACGTAAGTACCACAACTTCTTTATCCATTTTTCGCTTTATGCGATATTGAACTTGTACCGTAAACGAGTTTCTTGTAAACAGAGCCGTCCCAAACTTTGGGGTGGCTGTGTCTTTTTGATTTTAATTTCCCTAAGCTATAGGACCATAAGTGGAAGTGCCCTAGGCTCTGTTGCTTTGTTTTTTAGATGCTTCAGGAAACACCATACACTTCTCCTGAGTGGCTGTTGGCAATTTACATCCCGCCCATCAGCATAACAAGGCTCCCAGTTCTCCATGGCCTGTCCTGCCTTTCTGGATTTTACACTTTTTTCAGATGGCCCTTTTGACGGGGGGGAAGTGAGACTTCATTGTAGTGCAGATTTCCTTTGCAAGCTTGCTTGGTTGGCCAAAAAGGGCGTATGCGTTTTTTCCTGAATATATTCAGGAAAAAACGCATACGCCCTTTTTGGCCAAGTGCATCATTGTCGACCTTCTGCCTCTTTTCCTATGCTTTAAATGCAATTCCAGTCTACCTCCTGAAATCGGTTTCCTGCAATTCTGCCCGGCTTTCAAGTCCTCTTGGCAGCCTTACTTCAGTATATTTTTGGATGATAGCTGTCATTTATAACTCTGCAGGTTTGTGAATTACAGTGCCCCTGAGCTCCTTTCTTCAACTCGCTTTCTTGTGAGCTGGCCGCAACACCGCAGGATTGCTTCAGGCCCTAATCTGGTTCCGGCATGGCACGCTGAGCCTTTGGTTAATTCCTCTTCCTGGTGGGAAATGAGAGTTAAATTTTCCCGTCCAGACACCTCCAGCTAGTCTCTCATTGGTTCTCCCTATTCCTGTTCATCTTCCGCGGAATTTGCAAACTGGGCCAAACAGGAGGTTAAAGGCACTGACTCTCCAAGTCGGGAGAGTGTTAGTAAAGCATCTGGAATGTTGCACCCGAGTACCAGGGGACGAGAACTGAGACATATTTCAACACGTCTCCCGATCACACGGTTGATCATACTCTGGGTTCCACATGCATGTTTTAGCTGAAGGAAGAATCCCTTAAACCTGGAGAGTTGAGACCCGTGGAATGGGTACCATGCAATATGACTTCAAAGGGTCTTCATTTGCTCACCAAAACTCTCCAATCCTATCACTGCTGCGTTTTTGCCCCTGTACTCACGATTGATTCACTTTCAGAGACATAGCAATCCATAGGTTTTAAGATACTTACTAGTCAGGTACATTATTAGGCGTTTAATATGGGGTTTTGAGTCCATTTCGTTGAGCAAGGAGTAGCTCTTGTCTATTACATATTTGGCTTAAGGAACTTTATCTGTGCTCATTTCAATCTCTGGTTTTATGCAGCACCCCAACTCACCTTTCCCCTTAAGCAAGCATAAGTTGATTTTCTAAATTTGGGACCATGTTCTGTTTTGAAATTCAGTTCCTGTGTAGCCAAGTTTACATTCCGTGTATTAGTGATATCTTATGATGTTTCTTTTTCTGTGTGACTTATTTCAGTTAGAATCATCATACCTGAATCCACTCATTATGCTGCTATGGGCCTGATGACATAGATGTCATTGCTGAGTGATATTGCATTGTACGTAAGTACCACAACTTCTTTATCCATTTTTCGCTTTATGCGATATTGAACTTGTACCGTAAACGAGTTTCTTGTAAACAGAGCCATCCCAAACTTTGGGGTGGCTGTGTCTTTTTGATTTTAATTTCCCTAAGCTATAGGACCATAAGTGGAAGTGCCCTAGGCTCTGTTGCTTTGTTTTTTAGATGCTTCAGGAAACACCATACACTTCTCCTGAGTGGCTGTTGGCAATTTACATCCCGCCCATCAGCATAACAAGGCTCCCAGTTCTCCATGGCCTGTCCTGCCTTTCTGGATTTTACACTTTTTTCAGATGGCCCTTTTGACGGGGGGGAAGTGAGACTTCATTGTAGTGCAGATTTCCTTTGCAAGCTTGCTTGGTTGGCCAAAAAGGGCGTATGCGTTTTTTCCTGAATATATTCAGGAAAAAACGCATACGCCCTTTTTGGCCAAGTGCATCATTGTCGACCTTCTGCCTCTTTTCCTATGCTTTAAATGCAATTCCAGTCTACCTCCTGAAATCGGTTTCCTGCAATTCTGCCCGGCTTTCAAGTCCTCTTGGCAGCCTTACTTCAGTATATTTTTGGATGATAGCTGTCATTTATAACTCTGCAGGTTTGTGAATTACAGTGCCCCTGAGCTCCTTTCTTAAACTCGCTTTCTTGTGAGCTGGCCGCAACACCGCAGGATTGCTTCAGGCCCTAATCTGGTTCCGGCATGGCACGCTGAGCCTTTGGTTAATTCCTCTTCCTGGTGGGAAATGAGAGTTAAATTTTCCCGTCCAGACACCTCCAGCTAGTCTCTCATTGGTTCTCCCTATTCCTGTTCATCTTCCGCGGAATTTGCAAACTGGGCCAAACAGGAGGTTAAAGGCACTGACTCTCCAAGTCGGGAGAGTGTTAGTAAAGCATCTGGAATGTTGCACCCGAGTACCAGGGGACGAGAACTGAGACATATTTCAACACGTCTCCCGATCACACGGTTGATCATACTCTGGGTTCCACATGCATGTTTTAGCTGAAGGAAGAATCCCTTAAACCTGGAGAGTTGAGACCCGTGGAATGGGTACCATGCAATATGACTTCAAAGGGTCTTCATTTGCTCACCAAAACTCTCCAATCCTACCACTGCTGCGTTTTTGCCCCTGTACTCACGATTGATTCACTTTCAGAGACATAGCAATCCATAGGTTTTAAGATACTTACTAGTCAGGTACATTATTAGGCGTTTAATATGGGGTTTTGAGTCCATTTCGTTGAGCAAGGAGTAGCTCTTGTCTATTACATATTTGGCTTAAGGAACTTTATCTGTGCTCATTTCAATCTCTGGTTTTATGCAGCACCCCAACTCACCTTTCCCCTTAAGCAAGCATAAGTTGATTTTCTAAATTTGGGACCATGTTCTGTTTTGAAATTCAGTTCCTGTGTAGCCAAGTTTACATTCCGTGTATTAGTGATATCTTATGATGTTTCTTTTTCTGTGTGACTTATTTCAGTTAGAATCATCATACCTGAATCCACTCATTATGCTGCTATGGGCCTGATGACATAGATGTCATTGCTGAGTGATATTGCATTGTACGTAAGTACCACAACTTCTTTATCCATTTTTCGCTTTATGCGATATTGAACTTGTACCGTAAACGAGTTTCTTGTAAACAGAGCCATCCCAAACTTTGGGGTGGCTGTGTCTTTTTGATTTTAATTTCCCTAAGCTATAGGTCCATAAGTGGAAGTGCCCTAGGCTCTGTTGCTTTGTTTTTTAGATGCTTCAGGAAACACCATACACTTCTCCCGAGTGGCTGTTGGCAATGTACATCCCGCCCATCAGCATAACAAGGCTCCCAGTTCTCCATGGCCTGTCCTGCCTTTCTGGATTTTACACTTTTTTCAGATGGCCCTTTTGACGGGGGGGAAGTGAGACTTCATTGTAGTGCAGATTTCCTTTGCAAGCTTGCTTGGTTGGCCAAAAAGGGCGTATGCGTTTTTTCCTGAATATATTCAGGAAAAAACGCATACGCCCTTTTTGGCCAAGTGCATCATTGTCGACCTTCTGCCTCTTTTCCTATGCTTTAAATGCAATTCCAGTCTACCTCCTGAAATCGGTTTCCTGCAATTCTGCCCGGCTTTCAAGTCCTCTTGGCAGCCTTACTTCAGTATATTTTTGGATGATAGCTGTCATTTATAACTCTGCAGGTTTGTGAATTACAGTGCCCCTGAGCTCCTTTCTTCAACTCGCTTTCTTGTGAGCTGGCCGCAACACCGCAGGATTGCTTCAGGCCCTAATCTGGTTCCGGCATGGCACGCTGAGCCTTTGGTTAATTCCTCTTCCTGGTGGGAAATGAGAGTTAAATTTTCCCGTCCAGACACCTCCAGCTAGTCTCTCATTGGTTCTCCCTATTCCTGTTCATCTTCCGCGGAATTTGCAAACTGGGCCAAACAGGAGGTTAAAGGCACTGACTCTCCAAGTCGGGAGAGTGTTAGTAAAGCATCTGGAATGTTGCACCCGAGTACCAGGGGACGAGAACTGAGACATATTTCAACACGTCTCCCGATCACACGGTTGATCATACTCTGGGTTCCACATGCATGTTTTAGCTGAAGGAAGAATCCCTTAAACCTGGAGAGTTGAGACCCGTGGAATGGGTACCAAGCAATATGACTTCAAAGGGTCTTCATTTGCTCACCAAAACTCTCCAATCCTATCACTGCTGCGTTTTTGCCCCTGTACTCACGATTGATTCACTTTCAGAGACATAGCAATCCATAGGTTTTAAGATACTTACTAGTCAGGTACATTATTAGGCGTTTAATATGGGGTTTTGAGTCCATTTCGTTGAGCAAGGAGTAGCTCTTGTCTATTACATATTTGGCTTAAGGAACTTTATCTGTGCTCATTTCAATCTCTGGTTTTATGCAACACCCCAACTCACCTTTCCCCTTAAGCAAGCATAAGTTGATTTTCTAAATTTGGGACCATGTTCTGTTTTGAAATTCAGTTCCTGTGTAGCCAAGTTTACATTCCGTGTATTAGTGATATCTTATGATGTTTCTTTTTCTGTGTGACTTATTTCAGTTAGAATCATCATACCTGAATCCACTCATTATGCTGCTATGGGCCTGATGACATAGATGTCATTGCTGAGTGATATTGCATTGTACGTAAGTACCACAACTTCTTTATCCATTTTTCGCTTTATGCGATATTGAACTTGTACCGTAAACGAGTTTCTTGTAAACAGAGCCATCCCAAACTTTGGGGTGGCTGTGTCTTTTTGATTTTAATTTCCCTAAGCTATAGGTCCATAAGTGGAAGTGCCCTAGGCTCTGTTGCTTTGTTTTTTAGATGCTTCAGGAAACACCATACACTTCTCCCGAGTGGCTGTTGGCAATGTACATCCCGCCCATCAGCATAACAAGGCTCCCAGTTCTCCATGGCCTGTCCTGCCTTTCTGGATTTTACACTTTTTTCAGATGGCCCTTTTGACGGGGGGGAAGTGAGACTTCATTGTAGTGCAGATTTCCTTTGCAAGCTTGCTTGGTTGGCCAAAAAGGGCGTATGCGTTTTTTCCTGAATATATTCAGGAAAAAACGCATACGCCCTTTTTGGCCAAGTGCATCATTGTCGACCTTCTGCCTCTTTTCCTATGCTTTAAATGCAATTCCAGTCTACCTCCTGAAATCGGTTTCCTGCAATTCTGCCCGGCTTTCAAGTCCTCTTGGCAGCCTTACTTCAGTATATTTTTGGATGATAGCTGTCATTTATAACTCTGCAGGTTTGTGAATTAC
Organism: Orcinus orca; assembly: GCF_937001465.1. Taxonomy (NCBI): domain Eukaryota; kingdom Metazoa; phylum Chordata; class Mammalia; order Artiodactyla; family Delphinidae; genus Orcinus; species Orcinus orca. Next base: position 16,236 of record NW_026043937.1, on the reverse strand, counting down.
AGTGCCCCTGAGCTCCTTTCTTCAACTCGCTTTCTTGTGAGCTGGCCGCAACACCGCAGGATTGCTTCAGGCCCTAATCTGGTTCCGGCATGGCACGCTGAGCCTTTGGTTAATTCCTCTTCCTGGTGGGAAATGAGAGTTAAATTTTCCCGTCCAGACACCTCCAGCTAGTCTCTCATTGGTTCTCCCTATTCCTGTTCATCTTCCGCGGAATTTGCAAACTGGGCCAAAGAGGAGGTTAAAGGCACTGACTCTCCAAGTCGGGAGAGTGTTAGTAAAGCATCTGGAATGTTGCACCCGAGTACCAGGGGACGAGAACTGAGACATATTTCAACACGTCTCCCGATCACACGGTTGATCATACTCTGGGTTCCACATGCATGTTTTAGCTGAAGGAAGAATCCCTTAAACCTGGAGAGTTGAGACCCGTGGAATGGGTACCATGCAATATGACTTCAAAGGGTCTTCATTTGCTCACCAAAACTCTCCAATCCTATCACTGCTGCGTTTTTGCCCCTGTACTCACGATTGATTCACTTTCAGAGACATAGCAATCCATAGGTTTTAAGATACTTACTAGTCAGGTACATTATTAGGCGTTTAATATGGGGTTTTGAGTCCATTTCGTTGAGCAAGGAGTAGCTCTTGTCTATTACATATTTGGCTTAAGGAACTTTATCTGTGCTCATTTCAATCTCTGGTTTTATGCAGCACCCCAACTCACCTTTCCCCTTAAGCAAGCATAAGTTGATTTTCTAAATTTGGGACCATGTTCTGTTTTGAAATTCAGTTCCTGTGTAGCCAAGTTTACATTCCGTGTATTAGTGATATCTTATGATGTTTCTTTTTCTGTGTGACTTATTTCAGTTAGAATCATCATACCTGAATCCACTCATTATGCTGCTATGGGCCTGATGACATAGATGTCATTGCTGAGTGATATTGCATTGTACGTAAGTACCACAACTTCTTTATCCATTTTTCGCTTTATGCGATATTGAACTTGTACCGTAAACGAGTTTCTTGTAAACAGAGCCATCCCAAACTTTGGGGTGGCTGTGTCTTTTTGATTTTAATTTCCCTAAGCTATAGGTCCATAAGTGGAAGTGCCCTAGGCTCTGTTGCTTTGTTTTTTAGATGTTTCAGGAAACACCATACACTTCTCCCGAGTGGCTGTTGGCAATTTACATCCCGCCCATCAGCATAACAAGGCTCCCAGTTCTCCATGGCCTGTCCTGCCTTTCTGGATTTTACACTTTTTTCAGATGGCCCTTTTGACGGTGGGGGGGGGGGAAGTGAGACTTCATTGTAGTGCAGATTTCCTTTGAAAGCTTGCTTGGTTGGCCAAAAAGGGCGTATGCGTTTTTTCCTGAATATATTCAGGAAAAAACGCATACGCCCTTTTTGGCCAAGTGCATCATTGTCGACCTTCTGCCTCTTTTCCTATGCTTTAAATGCAATTCCAGTCTACCTCCTGAAATCGGTTTCCTGCAATTCTGCCCGGCTTTCAAGTCCTCTTGGCAGCCTTACTTCAGTATATTTTTGGATGATAGCTGTCATTTATAACTCTGCAGGTTTGTGAATTACAGTGCCCCTGAGCTCCTTTCTTCAACTCGCTTTCTTGTGAGCTGGCCGCAACACCGCAGGATTGCTTCAGGCCCTAATCTGGTTCCGGCATGGCACGCTGAGCCTTTGGTTAATTCCTCTTCCTGGTGGGAAATGAGAGTTAAATTTTCCCGTCCAGACACCTCCAGCTAGTCTCTCATTGGTTCTCCCTATTCCTGTTCATCTTCCGCGGAATTTGCAAACTGGGCCAAACAGGAGGTTAAAGGCACTGACTCTCCAAGTCGGGAGAGTGTTAGTAAAGCATCTGGAATGTTGCACCCGAGTACCAGGGGACGAGAACTGAGACATATTTCAACACGTCTCCCGATCACACGGTTGATCATACTCTGGGTTCCACATGCATGTTTTAGCTGAAGGAAGAATCCCTTAAACCTGGAGAGTTGAGACCCGTGGAATGGGTACCATGCAATATGACTTCAAAGGGTCTTCATTTGCTCACCAAAACTCTCCAATCCTACCACTGCTGCGTTTTTGCCCCTGTACTCACGATTGATTCACTTTCAGAGACATAGCAATCCATAGGTTTTAAGATACTTACTAGTCAGGTACATTATTAGGCGTTTAATATGGGGTTTTGAGTCCATTTCGTTGAGCAAGGAGTAGCTCTTGTCTATTACATATTTGGCTTAAGGAACTTTATCTGTGCTCATTTCAATCTCTGGTTTTATGCAGCACCCCAACTCACCTTTCCCCTTAAGCAAGCATAAGTTGGTTTTCTAAATTTGGGACCATGTTCTGTTTTGAAATTCAGTTCCTGTGTAGCCAAGTTTACATTCCGTGTATTAGTGATATCTTATGATGTTTCTTTTTCTGTGTGACTTATTTCAGTTAGAATCATCATACCTGAATCCACTCATTATGCTGCTATGGGCCTGATGACATAGATGTCATTGCTGAGTGATATTGCATTGTACGTAAGTACCACAACTTCTTTATCCATTTTTCGCTTTATGCGATATTGAACTTGTACCGTAAACGAGTTTCTTGTAAACAGAGCCGTCCCAAACTTTGGGGTGGCTGTGTCTTTTTGATTTTAATTTCCCTAAGCTATAGGACCATAAGTGGAAGTGCCCTAGGCTCTGTTGCTTTGTTTTTTAGATGTTTCAGGAAACACCATACACTTCTCCCGAGTGGCTGTTGGCAAGTTACATCCCGCCCATCAGCATAACAAGGCTCCCAGTTCTCCATGGCCTGTCCTGCCTTTCTGGATTTTACACTTTTTTCAGATGGCCCTTTTGATGGGGGGGGAAGTGAGACTTCATTGTAGTGCAGATTTCCTTTGCAAGCTTGCTTGGTTGGCCAAAAAGGGCGTATGCGTTTTTTCCTGAATATATTCAGGAAAAAACGCATACGCTCTTTTTGGCCAAGTGCATCATTGTCGACCTTCTGCCTCTTTTCCTATGCTTTAAATGCAATTCCAGTCTACCTCCTGAAATCGGTTTCCTGCAATTCTGCCCGGCTTTCAAGTCCTCTTGGCAGCCTTACTTCAGTATATTTTTGGATGATAGCTGTCATTTATAACTCTGCAGGTTTGTGAATTACAGTGCCCCTGAGCTCCTTTCTTCAACTCGCTTTCTTGTGAGCTGGCCGCAACACTGCAGGATTGCTTCAGGCCCTAATCTGGTTCCGGCATGGCACGCTGAGCCTTTGGTTAATTCCTCTTCCTGGTGGGAAATGAGAGTTAAATTTTCCCGTCCAGACACCTCCAGCTAGTCTCTCATTGGTTCTCCCTATTCCTGTTCATCTTCCGCGGAATTTGCAAACTGGGCCAAACAGGAGGTTAAAGGCACTGACTCTCCAAGTCGGGAGAGTGTTAGTAAAGCATCTGGAATGTTGCACCCGAGTACCAGGGGACGAGAACTGAGACATATTTCAACACGTCTCCCGATCACACGGTTGATCATACTCTGGGTTCCACATGCATGTTTTAGCTGAAGGAAGAATCCCTTAAACCTGGAGAGTTGAGACCCGTGGAATGGGTACCATGCAATATGACTTCAAAGGGTCTTCATTTGCTCACCAAAACTCTCCAATCCTACCACTGCTGCGTTTTTGCCCCTGTACTCACGATTGATTCACTTTCAGAGACATAGCAATCCATAGGTTTTAAGATACTTACTAGTCAGGTACATTATTAGGCGTTTAATATGGGGTTTTGAGTCCATTTCGTTGAGCAAGGAGTAGCTCTTGTCTATTACATATTTGGCTTAAGGAACTTTATCTGTGCTCATTTCAATCTCTGGTTTTATGCAGCACCCCAACTCACCTTTCCCCTTAAGCAAGCATAAGTTGGTTTTCTAAATTTGGGACCATGTTCTGTTTTGAAATTCAGTTCCTGTGTAGCCAAGTTTACATTCCGTGTATTAGTGATATCTTATGATGTTTCTTTTTCTGTGTGACTTATTTCAGTTAGAATCATCATACCTGAATCCACTCATTATGCTGCTATGGGCCTGATGACATAGATGTCATTGCTGAGTGATATTGCATTGTACGTAAGTACCACAACTTCTTTATCCATTTTTCGCTTTATGCGATATTGAAGTTGTACCGTAAACGAGTTTCTTGTAAACAGAGCCATCCCAAACTTTGGGGTGGCTGTGTCTTTTTGATTTTAATTTCCCTAAGCTATAGGACCATAAGTGGAAGTGCCCTAGGCTCTGTTGCTTTGTTTTTTAGATGTTTCAGGAAACACCATACACTTCTCCCGAGTGGCTGTTGGCAAGTTACATCCCGCCCATCAGCATAACAAGGCTCCCAGTTCTCCATGGCCTGTCCTGCCTTTCTGGATTTTACACTTTTTTCAGATGGCCCTTTTGACGGGGGGGGAAGTGAGACTTCATTGTAGTGCAGATTTCCTTTGCAAGCTTGCTTGGTTGGCCAAAAAGGGCGTATGCGTTTTTTCCTGAATATATTCAGGAAAAAACGCATACGCCCTTTTTGGCCAAGTGCATCATTGTCGACCTTCTGCCTCTTTTCCTATGCTTTAAATGCAATTCCAGTCTACCTCCTGAAATCGGTTTCCTGCAATTCTGCCCGGCTTTCAAGTCCTCTTGGCAGCCTTACTTCAGTATATTTTTGGATGATAGCTGTCATTTATAACTCTGCAGGTTTGTGAATTACAGTGCCCCTGAGCTCCTTTCTTCAACTTGCTTTCTTGTGAGCTGGCCGCAACACCGCAGGATTGCTTCAGGCCCTAATCTGGTTCCGGCATGGCACGCTGAGCCTTTGGTTAATTCCTCTTCCTGGTGGGAAATGAGAGTTAAATTTTCCCGTCCAGACACCTCCAGCTAGTCTCTCATTGGTTCTCCCTATTCCTGTTCATCTTCCGCGGAATTTGCAAACTGGGCCAAACAGGAGGTTAAAGGCACTGACTCTCCAAGTCGGGAGAGTGTTAGTAAAGCATCTGGAATGTTGCACCCGAGTACCAGGGGACGAGAACTGAGACATATTTCAACACGTCTCCCGATCACACGGTTGATCATACTCTGGGTTCCACATGCATGTTTTAGCTGAAGGAAGAATCCCTTAAACCTGGAGAGTTGAGACCCGTGGAATGGGTACCATGCAATATGACTTCAAAGGGTCTTCATTTGCTCACCAAAACTCTCCAATCCTATCACTGCTGCGTTTTTGCCCCTGTACTCACGATTGATTCACTTTCAGAGACATAGCAATCCATAGGTTTTAAGATACTTACTAGTCAGGTACATTATTAGGCGTTTAATATGGGGTTTTGAGTCCATTTCGTTGAGCAAGGAGTAGCTCTTGTCTATTACATATTTGGCTTAAGGAACTTTATCTGTGCTCATTTCAATCTCTGGTTTTATGCAGCACCCCAACTCACCTTTCCCCTTAAGCAAGCATAAGTTGGTTTTCTAAATTTGGGACCATGTTCTGTTTTGAAATCCAGTTCCTGTGTAGCCAAGTTTACATTCCGTGTATTAGTGATATCTTATGATGTTTCTTTTTCTGTGTGACTTATTTCAGTTAGAATCATCATACCTGAATCCACTCATTATGCTGCTATGGGCCTGATGACATAGATGTCATTGCTGAGTGATATTGCATTGTACGTAAGTACCACAACTTCTTTATCCATTTTTCGCTTTATGCGATATTGAACTTGTACCGTAAACGAGTTTCTTGTAAACAGAGCCGTCCCAAACTTTGGGGTGGCTGTGTCTTTTTGATTTTAATTTCCCTAAGCTATAGGACCATAAGTGGAAGTGCCCTAGGCTCTGTTGCTTTGTTTTTTAGATGTTTCAGGAAACACCATACACTTCTCCCCAGTGGCTGTTGGCAAGTTACATCCCGCCCATCAGCATAACAAGGCTCCCAGTTCTCCATGGCCTGTCCTGCCTTTCTGGATTTTACACTTTTTTCAGATGGCCCTTTTGACGGGGGGGGAAGTGAGACTTCATTGTAGTGCAGATTTCCTTTGCAAGCTTGCTTGGTTGGCCAAAAAGGGCGTATGCGTTTTTTCCTGAATATATTCAGGAAAAAACGCATACGCCCTTTTTGGCCAAGTGCATCATTGTCGACCTTCTGCCTCTTTTCCTATGCTTTAAATGCAATTCCAGTCTACCTCCTGAAATCGGTTTCCTGCAATTCTGCCCGGTTTTCAAGTCCTCTTGGCAGCCTTACTTCAGTATATTTTTGGATGATAGCTGTCATTTATAACTCTGAAGGTTTGTGAATTACAGTGCCCCTGAGCTCCTTTCTTCAACTCGCTTTCTTGTGAGCTGGCCGCAACACCGCAGGATTGCTTCAGGCCCTAATCTGGTTCCGGCATGGCACGCTGAGCCTTTGGTTAATTCCTCTTCCTGGTGGGAAATGAGAGTTAAATTTTCCCGTCCAGACACCTCCAGCTAGTCTCTCATTGGTTCTCCCTATTCCTGTTCATCTTCCGTGGAATTTGCAAACTGGGCCAAAGAGGAGGTTAAAGGCACTGACTCTCCAAGTCGGGAGAGTGTTAGTAAAGCATCTGGAATGTTGCACCCGAGTACCAGGGGACGAGAACTGAGACATATTTCAACACGTCTCCCGATCACATGGTTGATCATACTCTGGGTTCCACATGCATGTTTTAGCTGAAGGAAGAATCCCTTAAACCTGGAGAGTTGAGACCTGTGGAATGGGTACCATGCAATATGACTTCAAAGGGTCTTCATTTGCTCACCAAAACTCTCCAATCCTATCACTGCTGCGTTTTTGCCCCTGTACTCACGATTGATTCACTTTCAGAGACATAGCAATCCATAGGTTTTAAGATACTTACTAGTCAGGTACATTATTAGGCGTTTAATATGGGGTTTTGAGTCCATTTCGTTGAGCAAGGAGTAGCTCTTGTCTATTACATATTTGGCTTAAGGAACTTTATCTGTGCTCATTTCAATCTCTGGTTTTATGCAGCACCCCAACTCACCTTTCCCCTTAAGCAAGCATAAGTTGATTTTCTAAATTTGGGACCATGTTCTGTTTTGAAATTCAGTTCCTGTGTAGCCAAGTTTACATTCCGTGTATTAGTGATATCTTATGATGTTTCTTTTTCTGTGTGACTTATTTCAGTTAGAATCATCATACCTGAATCCACTCATTATGCTGCTATGGGCCTGATGACATAGATGTCATTGCTGAGTGATATTGCATTGTACGTAAGTACCACAACTTCTTTATCCATTTTTCGCTTTATGCGATATTGAACTTGTACCGTAAATGAGTTTCTTGTAAACAGAGCCATCCCAAACTTTGGGGTGGCTGTGTCTTTTTGATTTTAATTTCCCTAAGCTATAGGACCATAAGTGGAAGTGCCCTAGGCTCTGTTGCTTTGTTTTTTAGATGTTTCAGGAAACACCATACACTTCTCCCGAGTGGCTGTTGGCAATTTACATCCCGCCCATCAGCATAACAAGGCTCCCAGTTCTCCATGGCCTGTCCTGCCTTTCTGGATTTTACACTTTTTTCAGATGGCCCTTTTGACGGGGCGGGGGGGGGGGAGTGAGACTTCATTGTAGTGCAGATTTCCTTTGCAAGCTTGCTTGGTTGGCCAAAAAGGGCGTATGCGTTTTTTCCTGAATATATTCAGGAAAAAACGCATACGCCCTTTTTGGCCAAGTGCATCATTGTCGACCTTCTGCCTCTTTTCCTATGCTTTAAATGCAATTCCAGTCTACCTCCTGAAATCGGTTTCCTGCAATTCTGCCCGGCTTTCAAGTCCTCTTGGCAGCCTTACTTCAGTATATTTTTGGATGATAGCTGTCATTTATAACTCTGCAGGTTTGTGAATTACAGTGCCCCTGAGCTCCTTTCTTCAACTCGCTTTCTTGTGAGCTGGCCGCAACACCGCAGGATTGCTTCAGGCCCTAATCTGGTTCCGGCATGGCACGCTGAGCCTTTGGTTAATTCCTCTTCCTGGTGGGAAATGAGAGTTAAATTTTCCCGTCCAGACACCTCCAGCTAGTCTCTCATTGGTTCTCCCTATTCCTGTTCATCTTCCGCGGAATTTGCAAACTGGGCCAAACAGGAGGTTAAAGGCACTGACTCTCCAAGTCGGGAGAGTGTTAGTAAAGCATCTGGAATGTTGTACCCGAGTACCAGGGGACGAGAACTGAGACATATTTCAACACGTCTCCCGATCACACGGTTGATCATACTCTGGGTTCCACATGCATGTTTTAGCTGAAGGAAGAATCCCTTAAACCTGGAGAGTTGAGACCCGTGGAATGGGTACCATGCAATATGACTTCAAAGGGTCTTCATTTGCTCACCAAAACTCTCCAATCCTATCACTGCTGCGTTTTTGCCCCTGTACTCACGATTGATTCACTTTCAGAGACATAGCAATCCATAGGTTTTAAGATACTTACTAGTCAGGTACATTATTAGGCGTTTAATATGGGGTTTTGAGTCCATTTCGTTGAGCAAGGAGTAGCTCTTGTCTATTACATATTTGGCTTAAGGAACTTTATCTGTGCTCATTTCAATCTCTGGTTTTATGCAGCACCCCAACTCACCTTTCCCCTTAAGCAAGCATAAGTTGGTTTTCTAAATTTGGGACCATGTTCTGTTTTGAAATTCAGTTCCTGTGTAGCCAAGTTTACATTCCGTGTATTAGTGATATCTTATGATGTTTCTTTTTCTGTGTGACTTATTTCAGTTAGAATCATCATACCTGAATCCACTCATTATGCTGCTATGGGCCTGATGACATAGATGTCATTGCTGAGTGATATTGCATTGTACGTAAGTACCACAACTTCTTTATCCATTTTTCGCTTTATGCGATATTGAACTTGTACCGTAAACGAGTTTCTTGTAAACAGAGCCATCCCAAACTTTGGGGTGGCTTTGTCTTTTTGATTTTAATTTCCCTAAGCTATAGGACCATAAGTGGAAGTGCCCTAGGCTCTGTTGCTTTGTTTTTTAGATGTTTCAGGAAACACCATACACTTCTCCCGAGTGGCTGTTGGCAATTTACATCCCGCCCATCAGCATAACAAGGCTCCCAGTTCTCCATGGCCTGTCCTGCCTTTCTGGATTTTACACTTTTTTCAGATGGCCCTTTTGACGGGGGGGGGGAAGTGAGACTTCATTGTAGTGCAGATTTCCTTTGCAAGCTTGCTTGGTTGGCCAAAAAGGGCGTATGCGTTTTTTCCTGAATATATTCGGGAAAAAACGCATACGCCCTTTTTGGCCAAGTGCATCATTGTCGACCTTCTGCCTCTTTTCCTATGCTTTAAATGCAATTCCAGTCTACCTCCTGAAATCGGTTTCCTGCAATTCTGCCCGGCTTTCAAGTCCTCTTGGCAGCCTTACTTCAGTATATTTTTGGATGATAGCTGTCATTTATAACTCTGCAGGTTTGTGAATTACAGTGCCCCTGAGCTCCTTTCTTCAACTCGCTTTCTTGTGAGCTGGCCGCAACACCGCAGGATTGCTTCAGGCCCTAATCTGGTTCCGGCATGGCACGCTGAGCCTTTGGTTAATTCCTCTTCCTGGTGGGAAATGAGAGTTAAATTTTCCCGTCCAGACACCTCCAGCTAGTCTCTCATTGGTTCTCCCTATTCCTGTTCATCTTCCGCGGAATTTGCAAACTGGGCCAAACAGGAGGTTAAAGGCACTGACTCTCCAAGTCGGGAGAGTGTTAGTAAAGCATCTGGAATGTTGCACCCGAGTACCAGGGGACGAGAACTGAGACATATTTCAACACGTCTCCCGATCACACGGTTGATCATACTCTGGGTTCCACATGCATGTTTTAGCTGAAGGAAGAATCCCTTAAACCTGGAGAGTTGAGACCCGTGGAATGGGTACCATGCAATATGACTTCAAAGGGTCTTCATTTGCTCACCAAAACTCTCCAATCCTATCACTGCTGCGTTTTTGCCCCTGTACTCACGATTGATTCACTTTCAGAGACATAGCAATCCATAGGTTTTAAGATACTTACTAGTCAGGTACATTATTAGGCGTTTAATATGGGGTTTTGAGTCCATTTAGTTGAGCAAGGAGTAGCTCTTGTCTATTACATATTTGGCTTAAGGAACTTTATCTGTGCTCATTTCAATCTCTGGTTTTATGCAGCACCCCAACTCACCTTTCCCCTTAAGCAAGCATAAGTTGGTTTTCTAAATTTGGGACCATGTTCTGTTTTGAAATTCAGTTCCTGTGTAGCCAAGTTTACATTCCGTGTATTAGTGATATCTTATGATGTTTCTTTTTCTGTGTGACTTATTTCAGTTAGAATCATCATACCTGAATCCACTCATTATGCTGCTATGGGCCTGATGACATAGATGTCATTGCTGAGTGATATTGCATTGTACGTAAGTACCACAACTTCTTTATCCATTTTTCGCTTTATGCGATATTGAACTTGTACCGTAAACGAGTTTCTTGTAAACAGAGCCATCCCAAACTTTGGGGTGGCTGTGTCTTTTTGATTTTAATTTCCCTAAGCTATAGGACCATAAGTGGAAGTGCCCTAGGCTATGTTGCTTTGTTTTTTAGATGTTTCAGGAAACACCATACACTTCTCCCCAGTGGCTGTTGGCAATTTACATCCCGCCCATCAGCATAACAAGGCTCCCAGTTCTCCATGGCCTGTCCTGCCTTTCTGGATTTTACACTTTTTTCAGATGGCCCTTTTGACGGGGGGGAAGTGAGACTTCATTGTGGTGCAGATTTCCTTTGCAAGCTTGCTTGGTTGGCCAAAAAGGGCATATAAGTTTTTTCCTGAATATATTCAGGAAAAAACGCATACGCCCTTTTTGGCCAAGTGCATCATTGTCGACCTTCTGCCTCTTTTCCTATGCTTTAAATGCAATTCCAGTCTATCTCCTGAAATCGGTTTCCTGCAATTCTGCCCGGCTTTCAAGTCCTCTTGGCAGCCTTATTTCAGTATATTTTTGGATGATAGCTGTCATTTATAACTCTGCAGGTTTGTGAATTACAGTGCCCCTGAGCTCCTTTCTTCAAGTCGCTTTCTTGTGAGCTGGCCGCAACACCGCAGGATTGCTTCAGGCCCTAATCTGGTTCCGGCATGGCACGCTGAGCCTTTGGTTAATTCCTCTTCCTGGTGGGAAATGAGAGTTAAATTTTCCCGTCCAGACACCTCCAGCTAGTCTCTCATTGGTTCTCCCTATTCCTGTTCATCTTCCGCGGAATTTGCAAACTGGGCCAAACAGGAGGTTAAAGGCACTGACTCTCCAAGTCGGGAGAGTGTTAGTAAAGCATCTGGAATGTTGCACCCGAGTACCAGGGGACGAGAACTGAGACATATTTCAACACGTCTCCCGATCACACGGTTGATCATACTCTGGGTTCCACATGCATGTTTTAGCTGAAGGAAGAATCCCTTAAACCTGGAGAGTTGAGACCCGTGGAATGGGTACCATGCAATATGACTTCAAAGGGTCTTCATTTGCTCACCAAAACTCTCCAATCCTATCACTGCTGCGTTTTTGCCCCTGTACTCACGATTGATTCACTTTCAGAGACATAGCAATCCATAGGTTTTAAGATACTTACTAGTCAGGTACATTATTAGGCGTTTAATATGGGGTTTTGAGTCCATTTCGTTGAGCAAGGAGTAGCTCTTGTCTATTACATATTTGGCTTAAGGAACTTTATCTGTGCTCATTTCAATCTCTGGTTTTATGCAGCACCCCAACTCACCTTTCCCCTTAAGCAAGCATAAGTTGGTTTTCTAAATTTCGGACCATGTTCTGTTTTGAAATTCAGTTCCTGTGTAGCCAAGTTTACATTCCGTGTATTAGTGATATCTTATGATGTTTCTTTTTCTGTGTGACTTATTTCAGTTAGAATCATCATACCTGAATCCACTCATTATGCTGCTATGGGCCTGATGACATAGATGTCATTGCTGAGTGATATTGCATTGTACGTAAGTACCACAACTTCTTTATCCATTTTTCGCTTTATGCGATATTGAACTTGTACCGTAAACGAGTTTCTTGTAAACAGAGCCATCCCAAACTTTGGGGTGGCTGTGTCTTTTTGATTTTAATTTCCCTAAGCTATAGGACCATAAGTGGAAGTGCCCTAGGCTCTGTTGCTTTGTTTTTTAGATGTTTCAGGAAACACCATACACTTCTCCCGAGTGGCTGTTGGCAAGTTACATCCCGCCCATCAGCATAACAAGGCTCCCAGTTCTCCATGGCCTGTCCTGCCTTTCTGGATTTTACACTTTTTTCAGATGGCCCTTTTGACGGGGCGGAATTGAGACTTCATTGTAGTGCAGATTTCCTTTGCAAGCTTGCTTGGTTGGCCAAAAAGGGCGTATGCGTTTTTTCCTGAATATATTCAGGAAAAAACGCATACGCCCTTTTTGGCCAAGTGCATCATTGTCGACCTTCTGCCTCTTTTCCTATGCTTTAAATGCAATTCCAGTCTACCTCCTGAAATCGGTTTCCTGCAATTCTGCCCGGCTTTCAAGTCCTCTGGCAGCCTTACTTCAGTATATTTTTGGATGATAGCTGTATTTATAACTCTGCAGGTTTGTGAATTACAGTGCCCCTGAGCTCCTTTCTTCAACTCGCTTTCTTGTGAGCTGGCCGCAACACCGCAGGATTGCTTCAGGCCCTAATCTGGTTCCGGCATGGCACGCTGAGCCTTTGGTTAATTCCTCTTCCTGGTGGGGAATGAGAGTTAAATTTTCCCGTCCAGACACCTCCAGCTAGTCTCTCATTGGTTCTCCCTATTCCTGTTCATCTTCCGCAGAATTTGCAAACTGGGCCAAACAGGAGGTTAAAGGCACTGACTCTCCAAGTCAGGAGAGTGTTAGTAAAGCATCTGGAATGTTGCACCCGAGTACCAGGGGACGAGAACTGAGGACATAATTCAACACGTCTCCCGATCACACGGTTGATCATACTCTGGGTTCCTCATGCATGTTTTAGCTGAAGGAAGAATCCCTTAAACCTGGAGAGTGAGACCCGTGGAATGGGTACCATGCAATATGACTTCAAAGGGTCTTCATTTGCTCACCAAAACTCTCCAATCCTATCACTGCTGCGTTTTTGCCCCTGTACTCACGATTGATTCACTTTCAGAGACATAGCAATCCATAGGTTTTAAGATACTTACTAGTCAGGTACATTATTAGGCGTTTAATATGGGGTTTTGAGTCCATTTCGTTGAGCAAGGAGTAGCTCTTGTCTATTACATATTGGCTTAAGGAACTTTATCTGTGCTCATTTCAATCTCTGGTTTTATGCAGCACCCCAACTCACCTTTCCCCTTAAGCAAGCATAAGTTGGTTTTCTAAATTTCGGACCATGTTCTGTTTTGAAATTCAGTTCCTGTGTAGCCAAGTTTACATTCCGTGTATTAGTGATATCTTATGATGTTTCTTTTTCTGTGTGACTTATTTCAGTTAGAATCATCATACCTGAATCCACTCATTATGCTGCTATGGGCCTGATGACATAGATGTCATTGCTGAGTGATATTGCATTGTACGTAAGTACCACAACTTCTTTATCCATTTTTCGCTTTATGCGATATTGAACTTGTACCGTAAACGAGTTTCTTGTAAACAGAGCCATCCCAAACTTTGGGGTGGCTGTGTCTTTTTGATTTTAATTTCCCTAAGCTATAGGACCATAAGTGGAAGTGCCCTAGGCTCTGTTGCTTTGTTTTTTAGATGTTTCAGGAAACACCATACACTTCTCCCGAGTGGCTGTTGGCAAGTTACATCCCGCCCATCAGCATAACAAGGCTCCCAGTTCTCCATGGCCTGTCCTGCCTTTCTGGATTTTTACACTTTTTTTCAGATGGCCCTTTTGACGGGCGGAATTGAGACTTCATTGTAGTGCAGATTTCCTTTGCAAGCTTGCTTGGTTGGCCAAAAAGGGCGTATGCGTTTTTTCCTGAATATATTCAGGAAAAGAACGCATACGCCCTTTTTGCCAAGTGCATCATTGTCGACTCTTCTGCCTCTTTTCCTATGCTTTAAATGCAATTCCAGTCTACCTCCTGAAATCGGTTTCCTGCAATTCTGCCCGGCTTTCAAGTCCTCTTGGCAGCCTTACTTCAGTATTATATTTTTGGATGATAGCTGTCATTTATAACTCTGCAGGTTTGTGAATTACAGTGCCCCTGAGCTCCTTTCTTCAACTCGCTTTCTTGTGAGCTGGCCGCAACACCGCAGGATTGCTTCAGGCCCTAATCTGGTTCCGGCATGGCACGCTGAGCCTTTGGTTAATTCCTCTTCCTGGTGGGGAATGAGAGTTAAATTTTCCCGTCCAGACACCTCCAGCTAGTCTCTCATTGGTTCTCCCTATTCCTGTTCATCTTCCGCAGAATTTGCAAACTGGGCCAAACAGGAGGTTAAAGGCACTGACTCTCCAAGTCAGGAGAGTGTTAGTAAAGCATCTGGAATGTTGCACCCGAGTACCAGGGGACGAGAACTGAGACATATTTCAACACGTCTCCCGATCACACGGTTGATCATACTCTGGGTTCCTCATGCATGTTTTAGCTGAAGGAAGAATCCCTTAAACCTGGAGAGTTGAGACCCGTGGAATGGGTACCATGCAATATGACTTCAAAGGGTCTTCATTTGCTCACCAAAACTCTCCAATCCTATCACTGCTGCGTTTTTGCCCCTGTACTCACGATTGATTCACTTTCAGAGACATAGCAATCCATAGGTTTTAAGATACTTACTAGTCAGGTACATTATTAGGCGTTTAATATGGGGTTTTGAGTCCATTTCGTTGAGCAAGGAGTAGCTCTTGTCTATTACATATTTGGCTTAAGGAACTTTATCTGTGCTCATTTCAATCTCTGGTTTTATGCAGCACCCCAACTCACCTTTCCCCTTAAGCAAGCATAAGTTGATTTTCTAAATTTGGGACCATGTTCTGTTTTGAAATTCAGTTCCTGTGTAGCCAAGTTTACATTCCGTGTATTAGTGATATCTTATGATGTTTCTTTTTCTGTGTGACTTATTTCAGTTAGAATCATCATACCTGAATCCACTCATCATGCTGCTATGGGCCTGATGACATAGATGTCATTGCTGAGTGATATTGCATTGTACGTAAGTACCACAACTTCTTTATCCATTTTTTGCTTTATGCGATATTGAACTTGTACCGTAAACGAGTTTCTTGTAAACAGAGCCATCCCAAACTTTGGGGTGGCTGTGTCTTTTTGATTTTAATTTCCCTAAGCTGCAGGACCATAAGTGGAAGTGCCCTAGGCTCTGTTGCTTTGTTTTTTAGATGTTTCAGGAAACACCATACACTTCTCCCGAGTGGCTGTTGGCAATTTACATCCCGCCCATCAGCATAACAAGGCTCCCAGTTCTCCATGGCCTGTCCTGCCTTTCTGGATTTTACACTTTTTTCAGATGGCCCTTTTGACGGGGGGGAAGTGAGACTTCATTGTGGTGCAGATTTCGTTTGCAAGCTTGCTTGGTTGGCCAAAAAGGGCATATGCGTTTTTTCCTGAATATATTCAGGAAAAAACGCATACGCCCTTTTTGGCCAAGTGCATCATTGTCGACCTTCTGCCTCTTTTCCTATGCTTTAAATGCAATTCCAGTCTACCTCCTGAAATCGGTTTCCTGCAATTCTGCCCGGCTTTCAAGTCCTCTTGGCAGCCTTACTTCAGTATATTTTTGGATGATAGCTGTCATTTATAACTCTGCAGGTTTGTGAATTACAGTGCCCCTGAGCTCCTTTCTTCAACTCGCTTTCTTGTGAGCTGGCCGCAACACCGCAGGATTGCTTCAGGCCCTAATCTGGTTCCGGCATGGCACGCTGAGCCTTTGGTTAATTCCTCTTCCTGGTGGGAAATGAGAGTTAAATTTTCCCGTCCAGACACCTCCAGCTAGTCTCTCATTGGTTCTCCCTATTCCTGTTCATCTTCCGCGGAATTTGCAAACTGGGCCAAACAGGAGGTTAAAGGCACTGACTCTCCAAGTCGGGAGAGTGTTAGTAAAGCATCTGGAATGTTGCACCCGAGTACCAGGGGACGAGAACTGAGACATATTTCAACACGTCTCCCGATCACACGGTTGATCATACTCTGGGTTCCACATGCATGTTTTAGCTGAAGGAAGAATCCCTTAAACCT